>NW_027309873.1:0-360489 GCF_047496795.1 Chiloscyllium punctatum
AAGAGGACGATGGGGGAGGGGGAGAGAGGGAGAGGGGGGGACTATGGGGGAGAAAGAGGGGGCGAGAGGGTGAGAGAAAGAGTACGATGGGGGAGGGGAGAGTGAGGGAGATAGAGGGTCGAGAGAGGGAGAGAGGGGGGAGAGGGGGTGAGAGAGAGTGGACGAGTGGGGTATATAAACGTGATGAGAGGGGGACAGAGAGGGGAGAAAGGGGGGAGAGAGAGAGGGAAAGAGGGGACGATGAGGTGACAGAGAGGGGATGATGGGGAAGGGGAGAGAGAGGGAGGAGAGGGGACGAGCGTGGGGAGAGAGGGGTGGAGCGAGGGGAGAGAGAGGGGACGATGGGGCGGATAGGGGGTGATTCGAGGCGGACAGAGAGGGGAGAGAGGGGAGAGAGAGGGAGAGAGAGGGGACGATGGTGTGAGTGAGAGGACACGATGGGGAGAGAGGGGACGACAGGGTGAGAGAGAGAGCGGGGGACGATGGGGGAGAGAGAGGGGACGAGAGAGGGAGAGAGCGGACGATGGGGGAGAAAGAGGGGATGAGAGGGAAAGCGAGAGGGGACGACGTGGGGGAAAGAGAGGGGACGAGAGGGGGAGAGAGAGGGAAGAGGGAGGGAGAGATAGGGGAGAGTGAGGGAGAGAGAGGGGACGATGGCGAGAGAGAGAGGACGAGAGGGAGAGAGAGAGTGGAGAGTGAGGGAGAGAGAGGGGACGATGGAGTGAGAGAAGGTAGAGAGAGGGAGAGTGAGGGGACGATGGGTGAGAGAGAGGGTAGAGAGAGGGAGAGTGAGAGGACGATGGGGGACTGAGAGAGGACAAGAGGGAAAGAGAGGGGGGAGAGAGAGGGGAGAGAGAGGGACTAAGAGAAGGGAGGATGGGGAAAGAGAGGGAACGATGTGGGGGGGAGAGAGTGGACGAGAGGGGAAGAGCGCAGGGATGATGGTGGTGATGGGGAGAGAGTGGGAGAGAGAGTGGACGAGAGAGAGGGGGAGAGGGAGGAGGAGGGAGAGGGGACGAGAGAGGGGAGAGAGAGGGAATGAGACGGGGGAGCGAGAGGACGAGAGGGGGAGAGAGAGGGGGAGAGAGAAGGAAAGAGAGGGAGAGAGCGAGAAGGGAGGAGAGAGAGAGGGAGAGAGAGCGGACGGGGGTGAGGGAAAAGGGACGAGAGGGGGAGAGAGAGAGGACGATGGGTGGAGAGAGTGTGGACGAATGAGGGGAAAAGGGAACGACAAGGGGAGGGAGGGAGACTAATAAGGCAGTGAGAGGGGAGAGAGAGGGAGAGACGGGAAGAGAGAGGGAGAGAGAGGTGACGATGTGGGGAGAGAGAGGGGACGTGACAAGGGGAGAGAGGGAACGACATGGGGAGAGATGGGAAATGGGGTGGAGAGAGGGGACGAGAGAGGGAGAGAGAGTTGACGATGGGGGCGTGAGATGGGTCGATGGGGAGAGAGGGGGGACGTTGGGGGAGAGCGGCGAGAGAGAGAGAGAGGGGGACAATGGCGGGAGAGAGAGTGGAAGAGAGAGGGCGAGAGAGGTAACAAGAGGTGGAGCGAGGGGACGAGAGAGCAGGGAGAGGGGAGGGAGCGTGAGAGAGGGGGCCGATGGGTGGAGAGAGAGGGGTAAAAGAGGGAGAGGGAGGGGACGAGAGGGGGAGAGTGAGTAGAGAGAGAGGGGACGATGTGGGGAAAGAGAGAGAACGAGAGAGGGAGAGAGAAAGGGAGAGAGAGGGAGAGGGGGTATGATGGGGGAAGAGAGAGGGCACGAGCGAAGGACAGAGGGGATGATTGGGGGAGAGAGAGGGGGAGAGAGAGGGAGAGAGAGGTGAGAGAGGGAGAGAGAGATGACGATTGGGGCGAGAGAGGTGACAATCTGGGGAGAGAGAGGGGACGAAGTGGGGAGAGGGAGGGGAGAGAGAGGGAGAGAGAGGGGGCGACGTGGAGAGTGAGAGGGGATGAGAGAGGGGAGATAGAGAGGGGAGAGAGAGGTGACAAAAGGTTTGGAGTGAGGGGTCGAGAGGGATGATGAGGGGAGAGGGGACGAGAGAGGGAGAGAGAGGGGAAGAGAGAGGGGTGAGAGGTGATGGGGAGAGAGAGGGGATGAGGGGGGAGAGAGAGGGGACGGGAGGGGGTCCAGTGAGGGAGAGAGGGGACGAGAGAGGGAGAGAGAGGGGGAGAGAGAGGGGATGAGAGTGAGGACAGAGGGGACGAGAGAGGGGAGAGAGAGATGACGAGAGGGGACGAGAGAGAGGGGAAGAGAGAGGGGGAGAGAGGTGATGAGTGGGGAGCGAGGTGAAGATAGGGGGAGAGAGAGGGGATGAGAGAGGGAGATAGAGGGGAGGGAGCGAGACGGAGGAGAGAGAGGAGGTAGAGAGAGTGGACGGGGTGAGAGAGAAGGAACGAGACGGGGAGAGAGAGAACGATTGGAGAGAGAGAGAGGATGATGGGGGTAGAGAGAGGGGACGATGGGGGTAGAGAGTGGGGTCAATGGGGAGAGAGATGGGACAATGGGTGGAGAGAGAGGAAACGAATGAGGGGGGGAGAGGGTACGAGAGGAGGAGAGAGGGGGGACGAATGAGGGAGAGAGAGTGGAGAGAGAGCGAGAGAGAGAGGGGCGATGGGGGGGGAGACAGGGGACGGGAGGGGGAGAGAGAGGGAGGGAGAGTGGACAATGGGCGAGATAGAGGGGACGAGAGGGGGAGAGAAAGCGGCCGAAGCGGAGGAGGGGAGAGAGAGGGTTAGAGAGGGTTCGAGAGAGGGAGAGAGAGGTGAGAGAGAGGGGAGAGAGAGGGGACGATGGGAAGAGAGTGAGGGGACGAGAGGGGATGGAGAGGTGACGATGGGGAAGGGGGTATGGAGAGGGAGAGAGAGAGGAAGAGAGAGGGGATGGAGAGGGGTGGAGAGAGGGGAGAGAGAGGGGACGATAGGGGGAGAGAGAGGGGACGAGTCGGGGACAGAGAGGGGAGAGAGAGGAGAGAGTGGGAGAGAGAGGGGGCGATGGTGGAATAGAGAGGGCACAATGGGGAGAGAGAGGGGACGACAGGGGGAGAGAATGGGGTGACAGATGGGACGATTGTGAAGAGAGAGGGCATGATGGGGGAAGAGATTGAGGGGAGAGAGAGGGGACGATGGGGGAGAGAGACGGGACGCGAGATGGAGAGAGAGGGGACGATGGGGGGGAGAGAGGGGGCGATGGTGGGAGAGAGAGGGTACGAGAGAGGGGGAGAGAGAGGGGACGAAGGGGGAGGGAGGGGCGAGAGGGAGAGAGGGGTGATGGAGGAGAAAGAGTGGACTGGGGGAGAGGGGGGACGAACAAGGAAGTGAGACGGGAGGGAGAGAGAGGGGACAATGGGGTGTGAGAGAGGAGATGATGGGGAGAGAAAGGGGGCAATGGGGAGAGAGGGGATGAGGGGGGAGCAAGACGGAAAGAGAGGGAGAGAGAGGGGGACGAGGGGGAGAGAGAGGGGACGACAGAGGGGTGGGGAGAGAGAGGGAGAGAGGGGTCACTAGGGGGAGAGAGAGACGTGATGAGATGGGGATTGAGAGGGGACGATGGGGAAAGACAGATGGGACGAGAGGGGGAGAGAGAAGGAACGATGGGTGAGAGAGAGGGGACGATGAATGGAGAGAGACGGGCCGAATGAGGGGGGAGAGAGGATGTGAGCGGGAGAGAGGGGGACTAATGAAGGAGAGAGAGGGGACGATAGGGGGAGAGTGGGGTGGGGGGGAGAGAGGAGACAAGAAAGAAGCGAGAGAGTGGAATGAGAGGTGACGAATGGGGTGGAGAGAGACCTGACGAGGCGGGCAGATAGCGGACGAGAGGGGGGATAAATGGGATGAGAGAGGGACAGAGAGGGGACGAGGAAGGGGGAGAGAGGGGGGGAAAGGGAGGGGGCGCGAGAAAAGAGAGAGGGGGGAGAGAGAGGTGACGAGAGGAGTGGAGTGAGGGGACAAGAAAAGGAAAGAGAGGGGACGATGGAGGGAGAGAGAGGGGTAGTGAGAGGGGGAGAGAGAAGGGCGAGGGAGGGGCCAAGAGAGGGGGAGAGAGGGGAAGAGAAAGAGAGGGGAAGAGAGAGGGAGAGTGATGGGTCAATGGAGGAGAGAGAGGGGAGAGAGAGGGGATTAGAGGAGGAGAGAGAAGGAACGAGAGAGGTGAGAGAGAGGGGAGAGAGGTGATGAGAGGAGCGGAGTGAGGGGACGAGCGGGGAGAGAGTGGGGACGATGGGGGGAGAGAGGGGAGAAGAGGGGGAGAGAGAGGAGAGGAGAGAAGGAAAGAGAGGGGACGATGGGGGGAGAGGGGCGGAGTGAGAGGGGGAGAGGGCGGGGCCAAGAGAGGGAGAAAGGGGCCAAGAGAGGGAGAGAGAGGGGAAGAGAGAGGGCCAGAGAGAGGGGGAGAGAGAGGGGATGATGGGGGAGAGAGAGGGAGAGAGATGGGTCGATGGGGGAGAGAGGGAGAGAGAGAGGGAATTAGAGGAGGCGAGAGAAGGAAAGAGAGAGGTGAGAGAGAGGGGAGAGAGGTGATAAGAGGAGCGGAGTGAGGGCACGATGGGGGGAGAGAGGGAGGAGTGAGAGGGGGAGAGAGCGGATAAGAGAGGTGGGACAAGAGGTGGAGAGAGTTAGAGGACGAGAGTGGAGAGAGAGAGGACGAGAGAGGGAGAGAGGTGGGTGGGAGAAGAGAGGAGACGATGGGGGAGAGAGAGGGGACGAGAGAGGAGAGAGGGGGACGGGGTGAGAGAGAAGGGACGGGAGTGGGAGAGAGAGGGGCGGGAGAATGAGGGGATGATGGGGGGAGAGAGGGGGGCGAGAGGGGGAGAGAGTGTGGACGATGGGGATGAGGCGGAGAGAGAGGGAAGGAGAGGGGTCGAGAGGGGGACGGGAGGGGGAGAGAGAGGTCACGAGAGGAAGAGAGAGAGAAGGGACGAGAGAGAGATGATGAGAGGGGAGAGCGAGGGGAAGGGGGGGAGTGAGAGGGGAGAGGGAGGTGACGAGAGGAGTGGAGTGAGGGGACGAGAGGGGCGAGAGAGGGGACGATGGGGGGAGAAAGGTGATGGAGGAGCGAGGGGACGAGAGGGCGAGAGAGAGGGGATGAGAGAAGGAAAGAGAGGGGGCGATGGGGGAGAGAGAGGGGGAGTGTTAGGGGGAGAGTGTGGACGATAGGGATGAGGGGGAGAGAGAGGGAGGCCGAGAGGTCGAAAGAGGGAAGAGAGGGGACGAGAGAGGGGTGAGAGAGGTGATGAGAGGGGGAAAGAGAGGGGAAGAGAGAGGGGGGGAAGAGAGAGGGGAGAGTGAGGGAGAGAGAGGGGTCGATGGGGGAGGGAGAAGGTACAATGGGGGGAGAGAGATGGGACGATGGGGTGAGACAGAGGGGAAGAGAGGGGAGAGAGAGGACACCATGGGGGAGAGAGAAGGAACGATGGGTGCATCGGGGGAGAGAGGGAGAGAGAGGAGAAAATGGGGGAGAGAGAGGGGACAAGAGAGAGCCGAGAAATGGGAAAGAGAGGTGACGAGCGGTGTAGAGAGTGAGGTGAGGAGAGGGGGAGAGAGGGGACTAGAGGGGGGAGAAAGGGGACGAGATGGGATAGAGAGGGGTCGCGTGAGGGAGAGAGAGAGGGGGGAAGGGAGGGGGCGAGAGACGGGAGAGAGATGGGAGAGAGAGGGAATGAGGGGAGGAGGGAGAGGGAAGGAGAGAGGAGAGAGAGAGAGGGGAGAGAGAGATGACGAGAGGAGTGGAGTGAGGGGACGAGAGGGGAGAGAGAGGGGATGATGGGGGAGAGAGGTGATGGGGGACCGAGCGGCTGAGAGGGGGAGAGAGAGGGGATGAGAGAAGGAAAGAGAGGCGACGATGGGGGGAGAGAGAGGTGGAGTGAGAGGGGGAGAGAGAGGGTAAGAGAAGTGGGACAAGAGGGGGAGAGAGAGAGGACGAGGGTGGAGAGAGAGGGATGGGGTGAGAGAGAAAGGACGAGAGCGGGAGAGAGAGAGAACGATGGGGGAGAGAGAGGGGACAAGAGGAAGAGAGAGGGGTGGGAACGAGAGGGGAGGAGAGAGAGAGGACGAGAGGAGGAGAGAGAGGGGTGTGAGTGAGAGGGGAGAGAGAGGGGACGATGGGGGAGAGAGAGAGGGGACGATGTGCGGAGAGTGAGGGGACGAAAGGGGGAAAGAGAGGGTAGAGAAAGGGAGAGAGAGGGGTCGATGGGGTGTTGATAGAGTAGAACATTGTGGGAGAGAGGGGAGAAAGAGGGAGAGAGAGGTGTCGACGTGGGGAGAGAGGGAGAGAAAGGGGTCGATGGGTGACCAGAGAGGAGACGATGCGGGAAGAGAGAGACAAGAGAGAGATGGGAGAGAGAGGGAGAGAGAGAGGGGACGATGGGGAAGAGAGGGGGAGAGGGAGGGTAGGAGAGTTCGGACAAGAGGGGGCGAGAGAGGACGAGAGTGGAGAGAGAGGGAATGAGAGAGGGAGAGAGAGGAGTTGGGACAGAGCGGGGACTATGGGGCGAGAGAGAGGAGACGAGAGGGAGAGAGAGAGGGGAAGAGAGGGGGTAGAGAGAGGGGTGGAGAGAGGGGAGAGAGGGCAGAGATAGAAGACGAGAGGCTGAGAGAGAGGATAAGTGAGAGTGAGAGGGAAAGAGAGAGGGGGAGAGATTGTGGGAGAGAGGGGACGAGAGTGGGGGAGAGAGAGGGGACGAGAGGAGGGAGAGAGAGGGCTTGAAAGGGGGAGAGAGGGCAGAGAGAGGAGTCGAGAGGGTGAGAGAGAGGGTAAGTGAGAGAGAGAGGGAAAGAGAGAGGGGGAGAGATTGTGGGAGAGAGGGGAAGAAAGAGGGGGAGAGAGAGGGAGGGAGAGGTGTCGAGAGAGGGGAGAGAGATGGGGGAACAGAGAGGGAGGGAGAGGGGTCGAGAGAGGGGAGAGAGGGGACGGGACAGGGGAGAGAGAGGTGACGAGAGGGGAGAGAGAGACGGGACGAGACAGAGAGGGGAAGAGAGAGGGTGAGAAAGGTGATGAAAGAGGGGAGCGAAGGGACGAGAGGGGGAGAGAGAGGCGATGATAGAAGGAGAGAGTGGGGTGGGAGGAAGAGGGGAGTAGAGAGAGTGGGGACGAGGGGAGAGAGAGGGGATGAATGAGGGGTGAGAGGTGACGAGAGCGGGAGAGGGGGGGGACGGTGGGGGGAGATGGGGGAGAGAGAGGATGAGAGAGGGAGAGAGGGGGGAGAGAGAGGGAGACAGAGGTGACTATAGGGGAGAGAGAGGGGACAAGAGGGGGAGAGAGAGGGGACGACGGTGGGGAGAGAGAGGGAGAGAGAGGGGTCGATGGGGGGAGAGAGGGGGGACGATGGGGGGAGAGAGATGGGAAGAGAGGGGGAGAGATAGGGAAGCATGGGGAGAGAGAGGGGATGATGGGGAGAGAGGGAGACGATGGGGATGAGGGGGAGAGAGAAGGAGGGAGAGGGGTCGAAATAGGGGAGAGAGGGGACGAGAGAGGGGAGAGAGAGGGAACGAGAGGAGGAGAGAGAAGGGGTCAGAGAGGACACCATGGGGGAGAGAGAGGGAAAGATGGGTGCAGAGGGGCAGAGAGGGAGAGAGAGGGAACAATGGGGGAGAGAGAGGGGACAAGAGAGGTGCGAGAGAGGGGAAAGAGAGGCGATGAGAGGGGTGGAGAGAGATATGAGGTGGGGGGAGAGGGGGGCCGTGAGGGGGGGAGAAAGGGGACGAGAGAGGGATAGAGAGGGAACAAGGGAGGGAGAGGGGGGGAAAGGGAGTGTGCGAGATAGGGGAGAGAAAGGGGAGAGAGAGGGGATGAGAGGAGGAGAGAGAGGGAACGAGAGAGGTGAGAGAGAGGGGAGAGAGAAGTGACGAGAGGAGTGGAGTGAGGTGATGAGAGGGGGAGAGAGAGGGGACGAGAGAAGGAAAGAGAGGGGACGATAGGGGGAAGAGAGGGGGAGTGAGAGGGAGAGAGGGGAGGGTTAGAGAGGGGACGATGGGGAGAGAGAGGGGGCGAGAGGGGAGAGAGGGGGACGGGGTGAGAGAGAAGAGATGACAGAGGGAGAGAAAGGATCGAGAGAGAGAGGGGACGATGGGGGAGAGAGGGGGATGGTGTGAGAGAGGGGTTGATGGCGAGAGAGATGGGGACGAGAGGGGGAGAGCGAGTGGACGATGGGGATGAGGGGGAGAGAGAGGGAGGGAGAGGAGTCGAGAGGGGGGAGAGAGGGGACGGGAGGGGGAGAGAGAGAGGGGCGAGAGAGAGAGGGGACGAGAGGGGAGAGAGGGGGTGGTGGGGGGAGAGATGGGAAGAGAGAGGATGAGAGAGGGAGAGAGAGGGGAGAGAGAGGGAGACAGAGGGGACCATAGGGGAGAGAGAGGGGACGAGAGGGGGAGAGAGGGGGGATCATGGGGAGGGTGGAGAGAGAGGGAGAGAGATGGGACTAGAGAGGGAGAGAGAGGGGACGAGAGAGAGAGGGGATGAGAGAAGGTGAGCGAGTTGATGAGAGTTGTGAGTGAGGGGACGAGAGGGGGAGAGAGTGGGGACAACAGAAGGAGAGAGTAGGGAGGGAGCGAGAGGGGAGGAGAGAGGGAGAGGGGACGAGGGGAGAGAGAGGGGGTGGGAGAGAGAGAGAAGGGCCGAGAGGGGGAAAGAGAGGGGACGATGGGGGAGAGAGAGGGGACGAATGAGGGGGGAGAGGTTACAAGCACGGGAGAGAAGGGGACCAATGATGGAGAGAGAGGAGACTGTGGGGGGAGAGATGGGGGAGAGAGTGGATGAGAGAGGGAGAGAGAGGGAAGAAAGAGGGAGACAGAGGGGACTATAGGGGGAGAGAGGGGGGACCAGAGGGGGAGAGCGAGGGGATGATGCGGAGGGGGAAAGAGAGGGAGAGAGAGGGGACGAGAGAGGGGAGAGAGAGGGGTGGAGGGAGGGGAGGGAGGGGAGAGAGAGAGAGGAGAGGGCGAGAGAGAGGGGAAGTGAGAGAGAGAGTGGAGAGAGAGGTGACGAATGGGTGTGAGGGAGGGAAAGAGAGAGGGGGAGAGAGAGGGAGAGAGAGGGGACAAGAGAGTGAGAGAGAGGGGAAGAGAGAGAGAAATGGGGAGGGAGAGAAAGGAGAAGAGAGAGGGAGAGAGAGGGGAGAGTGAGGGGAAGACAGGGGACAAGAGAGGGGCGAGAGAGGAGAAAGAGAGGTGACGAGAGGGGGAGAGAGGGGACGGGGGGAGAAAGGGGACGAGAGAGGGATAGAGAGGGAACGAGGGAGGGAGGGAGGGGGAGAAGTGAGGGGGCGAGAGAGGGGAGAGAACTGGAAGAGAGAGGGGATGAGAGGTGGAGAGAGAGGGAATGAGAGAGGTGAGAGAGAGGGGAGAGAGAGAGGTGACGAGAGGATTGGAGTGAGGGGACGAGAGGGGAGAGAGGGGGGACGATGGGGGGAGAGAGGTGATGGGGGAGCGAGGTGACGAAAGGGGACGAGAGAAGCAAAGAGAGGGGACGATGGGGGGAGAGAGGGGGGAGTGAGGGGGGAGAGCGCGGGTAAGAGAGGTGGGACAAGAGGTGGAGAGAGTTAGAGGACGAGGGTGGAGAGAGTGGGGACGAGAGAGGGAGAGAGGGGGGAGGGAGAAGAGAGGGGACGATGGGGGAGAGAGAGGGGACGAGAGAGGAGAGAGGGGGACGGGGTGAGAGAGAAGGGACGAGAGTGGGAGAGAGAGGGGCGGGAGAATGAGGGGATGATGGGGGAAAGGGGGGGCGAGAGGGGAAGAGAGTGTGGACGATGGGGATGAGGGGGAGAGAGAGGGAAGGAGAGGGGTCGAGAGGGGGACGGGACGGGGAGAGAGAGGTCACGAGAGGAAGAGAGAGAGAAGGGACGAGAGAGAGGTGATAAGAGGGGAGAGCAAGTGGACAGGGGGGAGCGAGAGGGGAGAGGGAGGTGACGAGAGGAGTGGAGTGAGGGGACGAGAGGGGCGAGAGAGGGGACGATGGGGGGAGAAAGGTGATGGGGGAGCGAGGGGACGAGAGGGCGAGAGAGAGGGGATGAGAGAAGGAAAGAGAGGGGACGATGGAGGGAGAGAGAGAGGGGGAGTGAAAGGGGGAGAGTGTGGACGATAGGGATGAGGGGGAGAGAGAGGGAGGCCGAGAGGTCGAAAGAGGGAAGAGAGGGGACGAGAGAGGGGTGAGAGAGGTGATGAGAGGGGGAAAGAGAGGGGAAGAGAGAGAGAGGGGGGAAGAGAGAGGAGAGAGAGAGGGAGAGAGAAGGGACAAGGGAGGGAGAGAGAGGGGAAGAGAGAGAAAGGGGAAGAGAGAGGGAGAGGGAGGGGAGAGAGAGGGGAAGAGAGAGTGAGAGAGAGGGGTCGATGGGGAGGGAGAAGGTACAATGGGGGGAGAGAGAGGGGACGATGGGGTGAGACAGAGGGGAAGAGAACGGGAGAGAGAGGGCACCATGTGGGAGAGAGAGGGAACGATGGGTGCAGAGGGGGAGAGAGGGAGAGAGAGGAGAAAATGGGGGAGAGAGAGGTGACAAGAGAGGGCCGAGAGAGGGAAAAAGAGGTGACGAGAGGGGTAGAGAGAGAGGTGAGGAAAGAGGGAGAGAGGGGACTAGAGGGGGGCGAAAGGGGACGAGAAGGGATAGAGAGGGGTCGCGGGAGGGAGAGAGAGAGGGGGAAGGGAGGGGGCGAGAGAGGGGAGAGAAAGGGGAGAGAGAGGGAATGAGGGGAGGAGGGAGAGGGAAGGAGAGAGGAGAGAGAGAGAGGGGAGAGAGAGATGACGAGAGGAGTGGAGTGAGGGGCCGAGAGGGGAGAGGGAGGGGATGATGGGGGGAAAGAGGTGATGGGGGACCGAGGGGATGAGAGGGAGAGAGAGAGGGGATGAGAGAAGGAAAGAGAGGGGACGATGGGGGGAGAGAGAGGTGGAGTGAGAGGGGGAGAGAGAGGGTAAGAGAAGTGGGACAAGAGGGGGAGAGAGAGAGGACGAGGGTGGAGAGAGGGGGATGGGGTGAGAGAGAAAGGACGAGAGGGGGAGAGAGAGGGGAGGATGGGGAGAGAGAGGGGATGATGGGGGGAGAGAGGGAGACGATGGGGATGGGGGAGAGAGAAGGAGGGAGAGGGGTCGAGAGAGGGGAGAGAGGGGACGAGAGAGGGGAGAGAGAGGGGACGAGAGAGAGGGGGAAGAGAGAGGGGGAGAGAGGTGATGAGAGGGGGGCACGAGGGGATCAGAGGGGGGAGAGAGAGGGTAAGAGAGATGGGACAAGAGAGGGAGAGAGAGAGGACGAGGGGTAGAGAGAGGGGACGAGAGAGGTAGAGTGGGACGAGAGAGGGACAGAGATGGGAGGAAGATGGGGAGAGATGGAGAGAGAGAGGATGATGGGGAGAGAGCGTGGACGAGAGAGGGAGGGGGAAACAATGAGGGATAGAGAGCGGACAAGAGTGGGAGAGAGTGGGGGCAAGTGAGCGAGAGGGAGGGAACGAGAGGGGGAGGGAGAGAGAGAGGGGACGATGGGGGAGAGAGAGGGGAAGAGAGAGGGGGAGAGAGGTGATGAGGGGGGGAGCGACGGGACGAGAGTCGGGGAGAGAGAAGGTAAGAGAGATGGGACAAGAGGGGGAGAAAGACAGGACGAGGGGGTAGAGTGAGGGGACGAGAGAGGTAGAGACGGGACGGGAGTAGGACAGAGAGGGGAAGGAGAGAGGGGAGAGAGGGAGAGAGAGGGGATAATAGGGGAGAGAGAGGGGACGGGAGTGAGAGAGAAGGGACGAGAGGGGGAGAGAGATGGGACGAGAGGGGGAGAGCGTGGGGAAGAGAGAGGGTTGAGAGAGGGAGAGAGGGGAGAGCGAGGGGATGAGAGTAGGGAGAGAGGGGACGACAGAGGGGGAGAGAGAGGTGACGATGGGGGGAAAGAGGGGTGAGAGAGGAAGAAAGAGGGGACGTTGTGGGGAGACAGGGGAACGATGGGACGATATGGGAAGAGAAAGGGGACGAGGGAGAGAGAGAGGGGATGAGAGGGGAAAGAGAGAGAAGGGACGAGAGGGTAGAGAGAAGGCACGAGGGAGGGAGACAGAGGGTACAAGAGTGGGAGAGAGAGGGGATGAGGGATGGACAGAGAGGGGACAATGGGGGGAGAGAGAGGGGACGAGGGAGGAAGACAGAGGGAGAGAGAGAGAGGGAGAGAGAGGGAGAGAAAGGGGACGATACAGGGAGAGAGAGGGAATGATGCGGGGCGAGAGAGGGAGAGAGAGGGGGAAATAACGGGGATGAGAGAGGGAGAGAGAGGGGACGAGGGAGAGAGAGAGGGGGCGACGGGGGAGAGAGAGGGAACATGAGGGGAAGAGGAAGGAGATGCGAGAGGGGGAAAAGAGAGTGGACGAGAGAGGGGAAGAGAGAGAGGGAGAGAGAGGGGAGAGAGAGGGGATGGGAGGGGAGATGAGACAGGGTGAGGGAGAGGGGACAATGAGGGGGAGAAAGGGGGAGTGGGGGGGAGATGGCGAGAGAGGAGATGAGCAAAAGAGGGAGAGAATGACAGAGGAAGAGCAAGAGAGAGAAAGAGCAAGAGCGAGAGAGCGCGAGTGAGGGGGATAAGCGAGCGAGAGGATAGTAAGCGAGAGAGGGTGCAAGTGAGAGCAAAGGGCTGGAGAGAGTGAGGCTGGTGCAGGTGAGAGTGAGAGAGAGTGGGCGAGAGTGAGAGAGGGGACAGAGGGAGAGAATGGGCGAGAGTAAGTGAGGGGGTAGAGGGAGAGTGTGGGCGAGAGTGAGAGAGTGGGCGATAGAGAGTGGGAGAGTATGAGAGCGTGTGCGAGAGTGAGAGAGTGGGCGAGAGAGAGAGAGTGGGCGAGAGAGAGAGTGGGCGAGAGAGAGAGAGTGGGAGAGAGTGAGAGAGTGGGCGAGAGAGAGTGTGGGCTTGAGAGTGTGTGTGTGAGCGAAAGAGAGACAGTGGGTGAAAGAGAGAGTGGGCAAGAGAGAGAGAGTGGGCGAGAGAGAGAGTAGGAGAGAGTGAGAGGGGGCAGAGGGACAGAGTGGGCGACAGTGAAGAGTAAGCAATAGAGAGAGTGGGCAAGAGAGGGAAAGTGGGTATGAGAGAGAGTGGGCGAGAGTGAGGGGACACAGGGTGAGTGGACGAGAGAGTGTGGGCGAGAGATAATGGGGGCGAGAGAGTGTGTTCGATTGGGCGAGGGAGAGATTTGAGAGAGAGAGAGTGGGTGAGAGAGAGATTGGGCGAGAGAGAGAGAGTGGGTGAGAGAGCGAGCGGGCGAGAGAGAGACTGGGTGAGAGAGAGAATGGGCTGGAGAGAGAGTGGGCAAGAGAGAGATTGGGCGAGTGAGAGTGAGCGGGAGAGAGAGTGTAAAAACAATGACTGCAGATGCTGAAAACCAAATACTGGATTAGTGGTGCTGGAAGAGCACAGCAGTTCAGGCAGCATCCAACGAGCAGCGAAATCGACGATTCGGACAAAAGCCCTTCATCAGGAATAAAGGCAGTGAGCCTGAAGCATGGAGAGATAAGCTAGAGGAGGGTGGGGGTGGGGAGACAGTAGCATAGAGTACAATGGGTGAGCTTCAGAGCAGAGGAAATGACCTGGGAGTTGCAGTGGGAGAGGGACTCCTTGTGATCTGCTGTGCTCTTCCAGCACCACTAATCCAGTATTTGGTTTTCAGCATATGCAGTCATTGTTTCTACCTTGTTGATTTGAACCCTACTGCGAATCCTCTTGCAAGAATGCCTGCCTTGAAGACGTTTTCCTCCTTTCTCTACAACAATCTCAGGGAATCCCTCTCCCACTGCAACTCCCAGTGAGAGAGAGCGTCGGTGAGCGAGAGTGGCGAGAGAGAGTGGGAAAGAGAGAGATGGCGAGAGAGACAGAGTGGGCGAGAGTGTGAGTGGGCAAGAGTCGGTGAGAGAGAGTATCGAGAGCGAGAGTGGCGACAGAGAGTGGGTGAGAGAGAGTGAAGGCGAGAGAGAGGGGGCGATAGAGAAAGAGTAGCCGAGAGAGAGAGTGAGCGACAGAGGGTGGGTGAGAGACAGCGAAGGCGAGAGAGAGAGTGGGTGAGAGAGTGGGCGAGAGAGAGTGGGTGAGAGAGTGGGCGGGAGAGAGTGGGCGAGAGAAAGAGTGGGAGTGAGAGAGTGGGGGGTGAGACAGAGTGGGTGAGAGAGAGTGTGGGCTAGAGTGAGTGACGGGGCAGAGGGAGAGTGGGCGAGAGAGAGGGGGCAGAGGGAGATAGTGGGCGTGAGTGAGAGAGTGGGCAAGAGGGTGTGGGCGAGAGGGAGACTGGGCGAAAGGGAGAGTGGGTGAGAGAGAGTGGGCGAGAGAGAGAAAGAATGGGCGAGAGAGAGTGGGCGAGAGAGAGTGTGGGCGAGAGATTGAGTGGGCGAGAGAGAGAGTGTGGGCGAGAGAGAGAGGGGGCGAGAGAGAGGGAAAGGTCGAGAGAGATTGAGGGCGAGAAAGACAGTGGGCGAGAGTGAGAGAGTGGGCGAGAGTGAGAGATTGGGCGAGAGAGAGTGTGGGCGAGAGAGAGAGTGGGCGAGAAAGTGGGCGATAGAGAAAGAGTAGGCGAGAGAGACAGTGGGCGACAGAGCGTGGGTGAGAGAGAGAGAAGGCGAGAGAGAGAGTGGGTTAGAGACTGAGAGGGCGAGAGAGAGTGTGGGCGAGAGTGAGTGGGCGAAAGAGAGAGTGGGCCAGAGAGAGAGTGGAGAGAGAGTGAGGGGGCAGTTGGAGATCGTGGGTGAGTGTGAGAGAGTGGGCAAGCGGGAGTGAGCGAGAGGGACGGTGGGCGAGAGTGAGGGAGGGCAGAGGGACAGAGTGGGCGAGAGAGAGTGGGCGAGAGAGACAGTTGGCGAGAGAGAGTGTGGGCGAGACAGAGAGTGGATGGAGTGAGACTGGGCGGGAGTCAGAGAGTTGGCGAGAGAGACAGTAGGAGAGAGTGAGAGAGTGGGCGAGAGAGAGAGTGGATGAGAGAGATAGTTCGAGAGAGTGAGAAAGTGGGCGAGAGAGAGTGGGCGAGAGATAGTGTATGCGAGATAGATTGTTGGCGAGAGAGAGAGTGGGCGAGACAGAGAGTGGGCGAGTGTGAGAGAGTGGGCGAGAGAGAGTGTGGGCGAGAGAGAGTGTGGGCGAGAGAAGTGTGGGCGAGACAGAGAGTGGGTGAGAGTGAGACTGGGCGGGAGTCAGAGAGTTGGCGAGAGAGACAGTAGGAGAGAGTGAGAGAGTGGGCGAGAGAGAGAGTGGATGAGAGAGATAGTTCGAGAGAGTGAGAGAGTGGGCGAGAGAGAGTGGGCGAGAGATAGTGTATGCGAGATAGAGTGTTGGCGAGAGACAGAGTGGGCGAGACAGAGAGTGGGCGAGAGTGAGAGAGTGGGCGAGAGAGAGTGTGGGCGAGAGAGAGTGTGGGCGAGAGAAGTGTGGGCGACCGTGAGAGAGTGGGCGAGAGAGAGAGAGAGTGGGCGAGAAAGAATGTGGGCGAGAGAGTGTGTGGGCGAGAGAGAGTGTGGGCGACACAGAGAGTGGGTGAGAGTGAAACTGGGCAAGACTGAGAGAGTGGGCGAGAGAGAGTGGGAGAGAGTAAGAGAGTGGGCGAGAGTGAGAGAGTGGGCAAGAGAGAGTGTGCGAGAGAGAGTGTGAACGAGAGAGAGTGTGGGCGAGAGAGACTGTGGGCGAGAGAGAGAGTGGGTGAGAGAGAGACTGTGCAAAAGACACAGAATGGGCGAGAGCGTGTTGGGGAGAGAGAGAGTGGGCGAGAGAGAGAGTGGGAGAGAGTGAGAGAGTGGGCTAGTGAGAGTGGGCGAGAGAGACTGTATGCGAGAGAGAGTGTTGGCGAGAGAGAGAGTGGGTGAGAGTGAGATTGGGCTAAAGAGAGAGTGGGTGAGAGAGTGTGTGCGAGAGTGTGACTGGGCGAGAGTGAGAGGGGGGCGAGAGAGAGATTGGGAGAGAGTTTGAGAGTGGGCGCGAGAGAGAGTGGGCGAGAGAGAGAGTGGGAGAGAGTGAGAGAGTGGGCGAGAGAGAGAGTGGGTGAGAGAGAGAGTTCGAGAGAGTGAGAGAGTGGGCGAGAGAGAGTGTATGCGAGATAGAGTGCTGGCGAGAGAGAGAGTGGGAGAGACAGAGAGTTGGTGAGATTGAGACTGGGCGAGAGTCAGAGAGTCGGTGAGGGAGAGAGTGGGAGAGAGTGAGAGAGTGGGCGAGAGAGAGTGAGTGAGAGAGAGAGTTCGAGGTAGTGAGAGAGTGGGCGAGAGAGACTGTATGCGAGATAGAGTGTTGGCAAGAGAGAGTGGGCGAGACAGAGAGTGGGTGAGAGTGAATGTGGGTGAGAGAGTGTGGGCGAGAGTGAGAGAGTGGGCGAGAGAGAGAGTGGGCGAGAGAGAGAGTGGGTGAGAGTGAGACTGGGCGAGAGTCAGAGAGTCGGCGAGGGAGAGAGTGGGAGAGAGTGAGATGGTGGGCGACAGAGAGTGGGCGAGAGAGAGAGTGGGAGAGAGTGAGAGAAAGGGCGAGAGTGAGAGAGTGGGCGGGAGAGAGAGTGGGCGAGAGAGAGAGTGGGCGATAGAGAAAGAGTGGGCGACAGAGAGTCGGTGAGACAGAGAGAAGGCGAGAGAGAGAGTGGGTGAGAGAGTGTGAGGGCGAGAGAGAGTGTGGGCGAGAGACAGAGTGGACGAGACAGAGAGTGGGCGAGAGTGAGACTGGGCGAGAGTGAGTGTGGGCAAGAGAGAGTGGGAGAGAGTGAGAGAGTGTGGGCGAGAGAGAGTGTGGGTGACAGTGAGAGAGTGGGCGAGAGAGAGAGTGTGGGCGAGAGAGAGTGTGGGCGAGAGAGAGAGTGGGTGAGAGAGAGTGTGGGCAAGAGAGAGTGGGAGAGAGTGAGAGAGTGTGCGAGAGAGAGTGTGGGCGAGAGAGAGAGTGGGAGAGAGTGAGAGAGTGGGCAAGTGAGAGTGGGCGAGAGAGACTGTATGCGAGAGAGAGTGTTGGCGGGAGAGAGGGTGGGTGAGAGTGAGATTGGGCTAAAGAGAGAGTGGGTGAGAGAGTGTGTGCGAGAGTGTGACTGGGCGAGAGTGAGAGAAGGGGCGAGAGAGAGATTGGGAGAGAGTTTGAGAGTGGGCGCGAGAGAGAGTGGGCGAGAGAGAGAGTGGGAGAGAGTGAGAGAGTGGGCGAGAGAGAGAGTGGGTGAGAGAGAGAGTTCGAGAGAGTGAGAGAGTGGGCGAGAGAGAGTGTATGCGAGATAGAGTGCTGGCGAGAGAGAGAGTGGGAGAGACAGAGAGTGGGTGAGATTGAGACTGGGCGAGAGTCAGAGAGTCGGTGAGGGAGAGAGTGGGAGAGAGTGAGAGCGTGGGCGAGAGAGAGTGAGTGAGAGAGAGAGTTCGAGGTAGTGAGAGAGTGGGCGAGAGAGACTGTATGCGAGATAGATTGTTGGCAAGAGAGAGTGGGCGAGACAGAGAGTGGGTGAGAGTGAATTTGGGTGAGAGAGTGTGGGCGAGATTGAGAGAGTGGGCGAGAGAGAGAGTGGGCGAGAGAGAGAGTGGGTGGAGTGAGACTGGGCGAGAGTCAGAGAGTCGGCGAGGGAGAGAGTGGGAGAGAGTGAGAGTGGGCGAGAGAGAGTGTATGCGAGAGAGAGTGTTGGCGAGAGCGAGAGTGGGCGGGACAGAGAGAGGGTGAGAGTGAGTGTGGGCGAGAGTGAGAGAGTGGGAGAGAGAGAGGGAAAGGTCGAAAGAGATTGAGGGCGAGAAAGAGAGTGGGCGAGAGTGAGATGGGGGGGGAGTGAGAGAGTGGGCGAGAGAGAAAGGTCGAGAGAGATTGAGGGCGAGAAAGAGAGTGGGCGAGAGTGAGAGAGTCGGCGAGAGTGAGAGTGGGCGAGAGAGAGTGTGGGCGAGAGAGAGAGTGGGCGAGAGAGAGTGGGTGATAGAGAAAGAGTAGGCGAGAGAGTGGGCCAGAGAGAGAGTGTGGAGAGAGGGAGGGGGCAGAGGGAGATCGTGGGTGAGTGTGAGAGAGTGGGCAAGAAGGACTGAGCGAGAGGCAGTGTGGGTGAGAGTAAGGGAGGGCAGAGGGACATAGTGGGTGAGAGAAAGAGTGGGCGAGACAGACAGTTGGCGAGAGAGAGTGTGGGGAGATTGAGAGAGTGGGCGAGAGCGAGAGTGTTTGAGAGAGAGTGTGGACGACAGTGAGAGAGTGGGCGAGAGAGAGTGTGGGTGAGAGTGAGACTGGGCGAGAGTCAGAGAGTTGGCGAGAGAGACGGTGGGAGAGAGTGAGAGAGTGGGCGAGACAGAGAGTGGATGAGAGAGAGAGTTCGAGCGAGTGAGAGAGTGGGTGAGAGAGAGTGGGTGAGAGAGAGTGTATGCGAGATAGAGTGTTGGCGAGAGAGAGAGAGGGCGAGACTGAGAGTGGGTGAGATTGAGAGTTCGAGAGAGTGAGAGAGTGGGCGAGAGAGAGTGAGTGAGAGAGAGAGTTCGAGAGAGTGAGAGAGTGGGTGAGAGAGAGAGTTCGAGAGAGTGGGCGAGAGAGAGTGGGCGAGACAGAGAGTGGGTGAGAGTGAGTGTGGGTGAGAGAGAGTGGGCGAGACAGAGAGTGGGTGAGAGTGTGACTGGGCGATCGTAAGACAGTGAGCGAGAGAGAGAGTGGGCAAGAGTGATAGAGTGGGGGAGAGAGAGAGTGGGTGAGAGACAGAGTTCGAGAGTGTGAGAGAGTGGGTGAGAGAGAGTGGGCGAGAGAGAGTGTATGCGAGATAGAGTGTTGGCGAGAGAAAGAGAGTATGCGAGACATAGAGTGGGTGAGAGTGAGTGTGTGCGTGAGAGGGTGGGCGAGAGAGAGAGTGGGTGAGAGACAGAGTGCGCGAGAGAGAGTGTGGGCGAGAGAGAGTGGGCGAGAGTGAGTGCAGGCAAGAGAGAGTGTGAGCGACACAGAGAGTGGGTGAGAGTGAGTGTGGGCGAGAGAGTGGGCGATAGTGAGAGAGTGGGCGAGAGAGAGTGTGGGCGAGAGAGAGTGTGGGCGAGAGAGAGTGTAGGCGAGAGAGAATGTGGGCGACACAGAGAGTGGGTGAGAGTGAAACTAGGCGAGAATGAGAGACTGGGCGAGAGAGAGAGTGGGAGAGACTGAGAGTGTGGGCGAGAGTGAGAGAGTGGGCGAGAGTGAGAGAGTGGGTGAGAGAGAGTGGGCGAGACAGAGTGGACGAGAGAGAGAGGGGGTGAGACTTAGAGAGAGGGAGAGTGAGAATGCGCGAGAGAGAGAGTGGGAAAGAGTGAGAGAGTGAGCAAGAGAGAGTGTGGACGAGGCAGAGAGTGGATGAGAGTGAGACTGGGCGAGAGTGAGAGAGTAGGCGAGAGAGAGTGGGCGAGAGAGAATGGACGAGATAGAGAAAGTGGAAGAGACAAAGAGAGAGGGCGAGAGAGAGAATGTGCGAGAGAGAGAGAGTGGGAAAGAGTGACAGAGTGGGCAAGAGAGAGTGTGGACGAGACAGATATTGGGTGAGAGTGAGACTAGGCGAAAGTGAGAGAGTGGGCGGGAGAGAGTGGGAGAGGGTTAGAGAGTGGGCGAGAGAGAGTGGGTGAGAGAGAGAGATAGCGAGTGAGAGTGGGAGAGAGTGAGGGGGCAGACGGTGAGTGATCGAGAGAGAGTGGGCGAGAGAGAGTGGTGGCGAGAGATTGTGTGTGTGACAGAGAGTGGGGGTGACAGAGAGTGGGTGAGAGAGAGAGGGCGAGAGAGAGAGGGCGAGAAAAAGAGTGGGAGTGAGAAAGTGGGAGTGAGAGAGTGGGTGAGAAGGAGTGGGCGAGAGAGAGATTGGGGTGAGAGAGTGTTGGTGAGAGAGAGTGAAGGCGGGAGAGAGTGGGTGAGAGTGTGAGAGGGCGAGATAGAGAGTGGGCAAGAGAGTGGGCGAGAGAGAGTGGGCTACAGAGAGTTGGTGAGAGAGAGTGAAGGCTAGAGAAAGAGTGGGTGAGAGAGTGAGAGGGCGAGAGAGAGTGTGGGCGAGAGAAAATTGGGAGTGAGAGAGTGGGGGTGAGACAGAGTGGGCGAGAGAGACTGTGGGCGAGCGTGAGTGGGCGAACGAGACAGTGGGAGAGAGAGTGGGCGAGAGCGTGTGTGAGAGGGTGAGAGAGAGAGTGGGCGCGAGAGTGAGTGTTGGCGAGAGAGAGAGAGTGGGCAAGAGAGAGTGGGTGAGAGAGAGAGTGGGCGAGAGAGAGAGAGTGGGCGAGAGAGAGAGAGAGGATGAGAGAGAGTGGGCCAGAGAGTTTGGGCGAGAGACAGTGTGGGCGAGAGAGAGTGTGGGCGAGAGTGAGAGGGGGGGTAGAGGGACATAGTGGGTGAGAGAGAGAGTGGGCGAGAGTGTGACTGGGTGGGAGTGAGAGAATGGGCGAGAGAGTGGGGGTGACAGAGAGTGGGCGAGAGAGAGAGTGGGCGAGAGAAAGAGTAGGAGAGACTGAGAGAGTGGGCGAGAGAGAGTGGGTGAGAGAGAGTGGGCGAGAGAGAGTGGGCGAGAGAGAGTGGGCGAGAGAAAGAGTGGGAGTGAGAGAGTTTCGGTGATACAGAGTGGGCGAGAGAGAGTGTGGGCGAGAGTGAGGGAGGGGGCAGAGAGTGAGTGGGCGAGAGAGAGACAGGGCAGAGGAAGATAGTGGTCGAAAGTGAGAGTGGGCGAGAGAGAGTGGGTGAGAGAGAGAGTGGGCAAGAGAGAGAGAGGGAGAGAGAGAGAGTTGGCGAGAGAGAGTGGGCGAGAGAAATAGTGGGAGTGAGAGAGTGGGGGTGAGACAGAGTGGGTGAGAGAGAGTGGACGAGAGAGAGAAAGAGTGAGCGAGAGAGAGTGGGCGAGAGAAAGAGTGGGAGTGAGAGAGAGTGGGGGTGAGACAGAGTGGGTGAGAGAGATTGGGAGAGAGAGAGAAAGGGTGGGCGAGAGAGAGTGGGCGAGAGAGAGAGTGGGCGAGAGAGAGAGTGAATGGGCGAGAGAGAGAGTAAGAGGGGGGTAGAGGGACATAGTGGGCGAGAGAGAGAGTGGGCGAGAGTGTGACTGGGTGGGAGTGAGAGAATGGGCGAGAGAGTGTGGGCGAGAGAGAGTGTGGGCGAGAGAGAGTGCGCGAGTGAGAGTGTGCGAGAGAGTGTATGCGAGAGAGAGTGTTGGCGAAAGAGAGTGGGCGAGAGAGAGTGGGCGAAAGAGAGAGTGAACGAGAGAGAGAGTGGCAGCCACTGTGAGAGTGGGCGAGAGAGAGTGGGCGAGAGAAAGAGTGGGCGAGAGAAAGAGTGGGAGTGAGAGAGATTGGGTGAGACAGAGTGGGCCAGAGAGAGTTTGCGAGAGTGAGTGAGGGGGCAGAGGGTGAGTGGGCGAGAGAGAGAGTGGGCGAGAGAGAGGGGACAGAGGGAGATAGTGGGCGAGAGTGAGAGAGTGGGCAAGAGGGAGTGGGTGAGAGAGTGTGAGCGAGAGAGAGACTGGGCGAAAGAGAGATTCTGCGAGAGAGAGTGGGCGAGAGAGAGAAAGAGTAGGCGAAAGAGAGTGGGCGAGGGAGAGAGTGTGGGCGAGAGTGAGTGAGGGGGCAGAGGGTGAGTGGGCGAGAGAGTGAGTGCACGAGAGATAGAGAGGGCAGAGGGAAATAGTGAACGAGAGTGAGAGAGTGAGCAAGAGAGTGTGGGCGAGAGTGAGGCAGTGGTCAAGAGAGAGAGTGGGTGAGAGAGAATGGGCGAAAGAGAGAGAATGGGCGACAGATATTGTTGGCGAGAGAGACTGTTGTCGAGAGAGAGTGTGTGCGAGATAGAGAGTGGGCGAGAGTGAGAGTGAGCGAGTGAGAGAGTGGGCGAGAGAGAGAGTGGGCGAGACAGAGAACGGGGGAAAGAGAGAGTGGGAGAGAGTGAGAGAGAGTTCGAGAGAGAGTGTATGCGAGAGAGAGTGCTGGCGAGAGAGAGAGTGGGTGAGAGTGAGACTGGGCCAAAGAGAGAGTGGGCGAGAGAGAGGGGGCGAGATAGAGAGTGGGTGAGAGAGCGTGGGAGAGAGAGAGTGGGTGAGAGAGAGAGTGGGCGAGAGAAATAGTGGGAGTGAGAGTGTTTGGGTGAGACAGAGTGGGCGAGAGAGAGTATTGGCGAAAGTGAGTGAGGGGGCAGAGGGTGAGTGGGCGAGAGAGAGAGTGGGCGAGAGAGAGGGGACAGAGGGAGATAGTGAGCGAGAGTGAGAGAGTGGGCAAGAGGGAGTGGGTGAGAGAGTGTGGGCGAGAGAGAGAAAGAGTGGGCGAAAGGGAGTGGGCGAGGGAGAGAGTGTGGGCGATGGTGAGTGAGGGGGCAGAGGGTGAGTGGGCGAGAGAGTGAGTGCACGAGAGATAGAGGGTGCAGAGGGAAATAGTGGACGAGAGTGAGAGAGTGCGCGAGAGAGTGTGGACGAGAGTGAGGCAGTGTTCAAAAGAGAGTGGACGAGAGAGAGTGTGGGCGAAAAGAGTGTGGGCGAGAGAGAGTGGGAGAGAGTGAGAGAGTGTGCGAGAGAGAGTGTTGGCGAGAGAGAGTGGGCGAGAGTGTGAGTGGGCGAGAGAGAGAGGGTGCGCTAGAGAGATTGTGCGAGAGAGTGTTCGCGAGAGTGAGTGTTGGCGAGAGAGAGTCTGCGAGAGACAGTGTGGGTGTAGTGTGTGAATGGGCGAGAATGAGAGAGTGGGCGAGAGAGAGTGGGTGAGAGTGAGAGTGGGCGAGAGAGAGAGAGTGGGAGAGTGTGAGAGAGTGGGCGAGAGAGAGTGGGAGAGAGAAAGAGTGGGAGTGAGAAAGTGGGAGTGAGACAGAGTGGGTGAGAGAGAGAGTGGGCGAGAGTGAGTGAGGGGGCAGATGGAGTGTGGGCGAAAGAGAGAGTGGATGAGAGAGAGTGGGCGAGAGAGAGTGTGAGTGGGCGAGAGAGAGAGTGTTGGCGAGAGAGAGAGTGTTGGCAAGAGAGAGAGTGGGTGAAAATGTGACTGGACGAGAGTGTGAGAGTGGGCGAGAGAGAGTGGGCGAGAGAGAGAGAGTGGACGAGAGAGAGTGGGAGAGACTGAGAGAGATGGCGAGAGAGAGAATGTGCGAGAGAGAGAGAGTGGGAAAGAGTGAGAGAGTGGGCATGAGAGAGTGTGGACGAGACAGAGAGTGGGTGAGGGTGAGACTGGGCGAGAGTGAGAGAGTTGGCGAGAGAGAGTGGGAGAGAGTGAGAGAGTGGGAGAGAGAAAGAGTGGGCAAGAGAGAGAGTGGGAGAGAGTGAGAGAGTGGTGTAGAGAGAGAGTGGGCGAGAGAGTGTGCGCGAGAGAGAGTGTTGGCGAGAGAGAGAGTGAATGGGCGAGAGTGAGAGGGGGTAGAGGGACATCGTGGGCGAGAAACAGTGGGCGAGAGAGAGAACGGGTGAGAGAGAGAGTGGGCGAGAGAGAATGTGGGTGAGAGAGAGAGTGGGCGAAAGAGAGAGAATGGGCGACAGACATTGTTGGCGAGAGAGACTGTGGGCGAGAGAGAGTGTGGGCGAGATAGAGAGTGGGTGAGATTGAGACTGGGCGAGAGTGAGACAGTGAGCGAGAGAGATAGTGGTCGAGAGAGAGAGTGGGAGAGAGTGAGAGAGTGCGCGAGAGAGAGTGTATGCGAGAGCGAGTGGTGGCAAGAGAGAGAGCGGGCGAGATAGAGAGTGGGCGAGAGTGTGACTGGGCGAGAGTGAGAGAGTGGGTGAGAGCGAGTGGGCGAGAGAGAGAGTGGGCGAGAGAGAGAGAGTGGGAGAGGCTGAGAGAGTGGGCGAGAGAGAGTGGGCGAGATAGAGAGTGGGTGAGAGAGTGGGCGAGAGAAAGAGTGGGAGTGAGAGAGTTTGGGTGAGACAGAGTGGGCGAGAGAGAGTGTGGGCGAGAATGAGGGAGGGGGCAGAGGGTGAGTGGGCGAGAGAGAGACAGGGCAGAGGAAGATCGTGGTCGAAAGTGAGAGAGTGGGCGAGAGAGAGTGGGTGAGAGAGAGAGTGGGCAAGAGAGAGAGAGAGAGGGAGAGAGAGTGGGCGAGAGAGAGAGTGGGCGAGAGAAAGAGTGGGAGTGAGAGAGAGTGGGGGTGAGACAGAGTGGGTGAGAGAGATTGGGAGAGAGATAAAGGGTGGGCGAGAGAGAGTGGGCGAGAGAGAGAGTGGGCGAGAGAGAGAGAGTGAATAGGCGAGAGAGAGAGTCAGGGCGAGAGTAAGAGGGGGTAGAGGGACATAGTGGGCGAGAGAGAGAGTGTGGGCGAGAGTAAGAGGGGGTAGAGGGACATAGTGGGCGAGAGAGAGAGTGTGGGCGAGAGAGACAACGGGCGAGAGAGAGAGTGGGTGAGAGAGAGAGTGGGCGAGAAAGGGAGTGGGCGAGAGAGAGTGATGGCGAGAGAGAGTGGGCGAGAGAGAGAGTGGGTGAGAGAGAGACTGGGCGAAAGAGAGAGAATGGGCGACAGATATTGTTGGCGAGAGAGACTGTGGGCGAGAGAGAGTGTGGGTGAGATAGAGAGTGGGTAAGAGTGAGACTGGGCGAGAGTGAGACAGTGAGTGAGAGAGAGAGTGGGCGAGAGAGAGAGTGGGCGAGACAGAGAACGGGCGAGAGAGAGAGTGGAAGAGAGTGAGAGAGTGCGCGAGAGAGAGTGTATGCGAGAGAGAGTGCTGGCGAGAGAGAGAGTGGGCGAGAGAGAGAGTGGGTGAGAGTGAGACTGGGCCAAAGAGAGAGTGGGCGAGAGAGAGTGGGCGAGAGAGAGAGTGGGTGAGAGAGAGGGGCGAGAGAGAGTTGGCGAGAGAGAGAGAGTGGGCGAGAGAGAGTTTTGGCGAAAGGGAGTGAGGGGGCAGAGGGTGAGTGGGCGAGAGAGTGAGTGCACGAGAGATAGAGGGGGCAGAGGGAAAGAGTGGATGAGAGTGAGAGAGTGAGCGAGAGAGTGTGGGCGAGAGAGAGTGTGGGCGAGAGAGAGAGGGAGAGAGTGAGAGAGTGGGCGAGAGACAGTGTGCGAGAGAGAGAGTGGGCGCGAGAGAGAGTGTTGGCGAGAGAGAGTGGGCTAGAGAGAGAGTGGGCGAGAGTATGACTGGGCGAGAGTGAGAGAGTGGGCGAGAGTGTGGGCGAGAGAGAGAGTGGGTGAGAGAGAGAGAGTGCGCGAGAGACAGTGTGCGAGAGAGTGTACGTGAGAGTGCGTGTTGGCGACAGAGAGTCTGCGAGAGAGAGTGTGGGTGTAGTGTGTGACTGGGCGACAATGAGAGTGTTGGCGAGAGAGAGTGGGCGAGAGGGAGAGTGAGCTAGAGGGTGACTGAGCGAGAGTGAGAGTGGGCGAGAGAGTGTGCGAGAGAGAGAGTGGGCGACAGAGAGACAGTGGGAGAGACTGAGAGAGTGGGCGACAGAGAGTGGGCGAGATAGAGAGTGGGTGAGAGAGTGTGGGCGAGAGAGAGAGGGCGAGAGAGAGAGTGGGCCAGAGAAAGAGTGGGAGTGAGAGAGTTTGGGTGAGACAGAGTTGGCGAGAGAGAGTTTGGGCGAGAGAGAGTGAGGGGGCAGAGGGTGAGTGGGCGAGAGAGAGAGTGGGCGAGAGAGAGGGGACAGAGGGAGATAGTGGACGAGAGTGAGAGAGTGGGCAAGAGGGAGTGGGTGAGAGAGTGAGGGCGAGAGAGAGACTGGGCGAAAGAGAGATTGTGTGAGAGAGAGAGGGCGAGAGAGAGAAAGAGTGGGCGAAAGAGAGTGGACGAGGGAGAGAGTGTGGGCGAGAGTGAGTGAGGGGGCAGAGGGTGAGTGGGCTAGAGAGTGAGTGCACGAGAGATAGATGGGGCAGAGGGAAATAGTGGACGAGAGTGAGAGAGTGAGCGAGAGAGTGTCGACGAGAGTGAGGCAGTGGTCGATAGAGAGAGTGGGCGAGAGAGAGTGTGGGCGAAAAGAGTGTGGGCGAGAGAAAGTGGGAGAGAGTGAGAGAGTGCGCGAGAGAGAGTGTTGGCGAGAGAGAGTGGGCGAGAGTGTGACTGGGCGAGAGTGGGAGAGTGGGTGAGAGAGTGTGGGCGAGAGAGAGAGTGGTCGAGAGAGATTGTGCGAGAGAGTGTACGCGAGAGTGAGTGTTGGCGAGAGAGAGTCTGCGAGGGAGAGAGTGGGTGAGAGAGTGACTGGGCGAAAATGAGACAGTGGGCGAGAGAGAGTGGGGGAGAGTGAGAGTGGGCGAGAGAGAGAGAGTGGGAGAGTGTGAGAGAGTGTGCGAAAGAGTGGGCGAGAGAGAGTGGGAGAGAGAAAGAGTGGGAGTGAGAGATTGGGAGTGAGATAGAGTGGGTGAGAGAGTGGGTGGTCAAGAGTGAGTGAGGGGGCAGAGGGAGAGTGGGCAAAAGAGAGTGTGGGTGAGAGAGAGTGGGCGAGAGAGAGAGTGGGCGAGAGAGAGTGTGAGTGGGTGAGAGAGAGAGTGTGCGCGAGAGAGTGTTGGCGAGAGAGAGAGTGGGCAAAAAAGAGAGTCGGTGAGAGTGTGACTGGGCGAGAGTGAGAGAGTGTGCAAGAGAGAGTGAGCGAGAGAGAGAGTGGACGAGAGAGAGAGAGTGGGCGAGAGAGAGAATACGTGAGCGTGAGAGTGGGGTAGAGGGACATAGTGGGTGAGAGAGAGAGTGGGCGAGAGTGTGACTGGGCGAGAGTTAGAGAATGGGCGAGAGAGTGTGGGCGAGAGAGAGAGTGGGCGAGAGAGAGTGCGCGAGTGAGAGGGTGCGAGAGAGTGTATGCGAGAGTGTGTTGGCGAGAAAGAGTGGGCAAGAGAGAGAGTGGGCGAGAGTGTGACTGTGCGAGAGTGAGAGAGTGGTCGAGAGAGAGTGGGCGAGAGAGAGAGTGGGCGAGAGAAAGAGTAGGAGTGAGAGAGATTGGGTGAGACAGAGTGGGCGAGAGAGAGTGTGTGCGAGAGTGTGAGTGGGTAGATGGTGAGTGGGCGAGAGACAGAGTGGGCGAGAGAGAGGGGACAGAGGGAGATAGTGGGCGAGAGTGAGAGGGTGGGCAAGAGGGAGTGGGTGAGAAAGTGTGGGCGAGAGAGAGACTGGGCGAAAGAGATTTTGCGTGAGAGAGAATGAGCAAGAGAGAGAAAGAGTTGGCTAAAGAGAGTGGGCGAGGGAGAGAGTGTGGGCGAGAGTGAGTGAGGGGGCAGAGGGAGAGTGGGCAAAAGAGAGTGTGGGTGAGAGAGAGTAGGCGAGAGGGAGAGTGGGCGACAGAGAGTGTGAGTGGGTGAGAGAGAGAGTGCGCGCGAGAGAGAGTGTTGGCGAGAGAGAGAGTGGGCAAAAGGGAGAGTGGGTGAGAGTGTGACTGGGCGAGAGTGAGTGAGCGGGCGAGAGAGAGTGGGCGAGAGAGTGTGGACGAGAGAGAGTGTGGGCGAGAGAGAGAGTGGGTGAGAGTGAGGGGGGTAGAGGGACATAGTGGGTGAGAGAGAGAGTGGGCGAGAGTGTGACTGGGCGAGAGTGAGAGAATGGGTGAGAGACAGTGGGCGAGAGAGAGTGGGCGAGAGAGAGTGGGCGAGAAAAAGAGTGGGAGTGAGACAGTTTGGGTGAGACAGAGTGGGCGAGAGAGAGTGTGGGCGACAGTGAGTGTGGGGGCAGAGGGTGAGTGGGCGAGAGAGAGACAGGGCAGAGGAAGAGAGTGGGCGAGAGAGAGTGGGCGAGAGAGAGTGTGGGCAAGAGAGAGAGTGGGTGAGAGAGAGAATGAATGAGCGAGAGAGAGAGTGAGGGCGAGAGTGAGAGGGGGGTAGAGGGACATAGTGGGCGACAGAGAGAATATGGGCGAGAGAGAGTGTGCGAGAGAGAGTGGGTGAGAGAGAGACAGGGCGAAAGAGAGAGAATGGGCGACAGAGATTGTAGGCGAGAGAGACTGTGGGCGAGAGAGAGTGTGGGCGAGATAGAGAGTGGGTGAGAGTGAGAGTGGGCGAGAGTGAGATTGGGCGAGACAGAGAATGGGCGAGAGAGAGAGTGGGAGAGAGTGAGAGAGTGCACGAGAGAGGGTGTTTGTGAGGGAGTGTGCTGGCGAGAGAGAGAGTGGGCGAGAGAAAGAGTGGGTGAGAGTGAGACTGGGCCAAAGAGAGAGTGGGTGAGAGAGACTGGGCGAGAGAGAGAGAGAGAGCGAGTGAGAGTGGTCCAGAGTGAGAGAGTGGGTGAGAGAGAGTGGGCGAGAAAGAGAGTGGGCGAGAGAGAGAGAGGGAGAGAGAGAGTGTGTGTATGCGAGAGAGTGTGGTGGCAAGAGAGAGAGTGGGCGAGAGAGAGAGTGGGTGAGAGTGAGACTGGGCGAGAGTGAGACACTGAGTGAGAGAGAGTGGGCGAGAGAGAGTGGGCAAGAGAGAGAATGGGCGAGAGTGAGACTGGTCGACCGTGAGAGAGTAGACGAGAGAGAGTGGGCAAGAGAGAGTGGGCAAGAGAGAGAGTGGGCGAGAGACAGTGTGCGAGAGAGAATGTCCGCGAGAGAGAGTGTTGGTGAGTGAGAGTGGGCGAGAGAGAGAGTGGGCGAGAGTGTGACTGGGCGAGAGTGAGAGAGTGAGCGAGAGAGAGTGGGCGAGAGAGAGAGTGGACAAGAGAGAGAGTGCGCGAGAGAGAGTGTTGGCGAGAGAGAGTGGGCGAGAGAGAGAGTGGATGTGAGAGTGTTACTGGGCGAGAGTGAGAGAGTGGGCGAGAGAGTGTGGGCGAGAGAGGGTGTGGGCGAGAGATAGAGTGCGCGAGAGGGATTGTGCGCGTGAGTGTACGCGAGAGTGTGTGTTGGCGAGAGAGAGTCTGCGAGAGAGAGAGTGGGTGAGAGTGTGACTGGGCGAGAATGAGAGAGTGGGCGAGAGAGAGTGGGGGAGAGTGAAAGTGGGCGAGAGAGAGAGAGAGTGGGAGAGTGTGAGAGAGTGTGCGAAAGAGTGGGCGAGAGAGAGTGGGAGAGAGAATGAGTGGGAGTCAGAGAGTGGGAGTGAGACAGAGTGTGTGAGAGAGAGTGTGGTCAAGAGTGAGTGAGGGGGCAGAGGTAGAGAGGGCAAAAGAGAGTGTGGGCGAGAGAGAGTGGGCGATATCTAGAGTGGGCGAGAGAGAGTGTGAGTGGGTGATAGAGAGAGTGGGAAAGAGTGAGAGAGTGGGCATGAGAGAGTGTGGACGAGACAGAGAGTGGGTGAGAGTGAGACTGGGCGAGAGTGAGAGAGTTGGCGAGAGAGAGTGGGAGAGAGTGAGAGAGTGGGAGAGAGAAAGAGTGGGCAAGAGAGAGAGTGGGAGAGAGTGAGAGAGTGGTGTAGAGAGAGAGTGGGCGAGAGAGTGTGCGCGAGAGAGAGTGTTGGCGTGAGAGAGAGTGAATGGGCGAGAGTGAGAGGGGGTAGAGGGACATCGTGGGCGAGAAAGAGTGGGCGAGAGAGAGAACGGGCGAGAGAGAGAGTGAGCGAGAGAGAGAGTGGGCGAGAGAGAGTGATCACGAGAGAGAGTGGGTGAGAGAGAGACTGGGCGAAAGAGAGAGAATGGGCGACAGACATTGTTGGCGAGAGAGAGTGTGGGCGAGATAGAGAGTGGGTGAGATTGAGACTGGGCGAGAGTAAGACAGTGAGCGAGAGAGATAGTGGTCGAGAGAGAGAGTGGGAGAGAGTGAGAGAGTGCGCGAGAGAGAGTGTATGCGAGAGCGAGTGGTGGCAAGAGAGAGAGTGGGCGAGATAGAGAGTGGGCGAGAGTGTGACTGGGCGAGAGTGAGAGAGTGGGTGAGAGAGAGTGGGCGAGAGAGAGAGTGGGCGAGAGAGAGAGAGTGGGAGAGGCTGAGAGAGTGGGCGAGAGAGAGTGGGCGAGATAGAGAGTGGGTGAGAGAGAGTGGGCGAGAGAAAGAGTGGGAGTGAGAGAGTTTGGGTGAGACAGAGTGGGCGAGAGAGAGTGTGGGCGAGAATGAGGGAGGGGGCAGAGGGTGAGTGGGCGAGAGAGAGACAGGGCAGAGGAAGATCGTGGTCGAAAGTGAGAGAGTGGGCGAGAGAGAGTGGGTGAGAGAGAGAGTGGGCAAGAGAGAGAGAGAGAGGGAGAGAGAGTGGGCGAGAGAGAGAGTGGGCGAGAGAAAGAGTGGGAGTGAGAGAGAGTGGGGGTGAGACAGAGTGGGTGAGAGAGATTGGGAGAGAGAGAAAGGGTGGGCGAGAGAGAGTGGGCGAGAGAGAGAGTGGGCGAGAGAGAGAGAGTGAATAGGCGAGAGAGAGAGTCAGGGCGAGAGTAAGAGGGGGTAGAGGGACATAGTGGGCGAGAGAGAGAGTGTGGGCGAGAGTAAGAGGGGGTAGAGGGACATAGTGGGCGAGAGAGAGAGTGTGGGCGAGAGAGACAACGGGCGAGAGAGAGAGTGGGTGAGAGAGAGAGTGGGCGAGAAAGGGAGTGGGCGAGAGAGAGTGATGGCGAGAGAGAGTGGGCGAGAGAGAGAGTGGGTGAGAGAGAGACTGGGCGAAAGAGAGAGAATGGGCGACAGATATTGTTGGCGAGAGAGACTGTGGGCGAGAGAGAGTGTGGGTGAGATAGAGAGTGGGTAAGAGTGAGACTGGGCGAGAGTGAGACAGTGAGTGAGAGAGAGAGTGGGCGAGAGAGAGAGTGGGCGAGACAGAGAACGGGCGAGAGAGAGAGTGGAAGAGAGTGAGAGAGTGCGCGAGAGAGAGTGTATGCGAGAGAGAGTGCTGGCGAGAGAGAGAGTGGGCGAGAGAGAGAGTGGGTGAGAGTGAGACTGGGCCAAAGAGAGAGTGGGCGAGAGAGAGAGTGGGCGAGAGAGAGAGTGGGTAAGAGAGAGGGGCGAGAGAGAGTTGGCGAGAGAGAGAGAGTGGGCGAGAGAGAGCTTTGGCGAAAGGGAGTGAGGGGGCAGAGGGTGAGTGGGCGAGAGAGTGAGTGCGCGAGAGATAGAGGGGGCAGAGGGAAAGAGTGGATGAGAGTGAGAGAGTGAGCGAGAGAGTGTGGGCGAGAGAGAGTGTGGGCGAGAGAGAGAGGGAGAGAGTGAGAGAGTGGGCGAGAGAGAGTGGGGGAGAGTGAGAGTGGGCGAGAGAGAGAGAGTGGGAGAGTGTGAGAGAGTGTGCGAAAGAGTGGGCGAGAGAGAGTGGGAGAGAGAAAGAGTGGGAGTGAGAGATTGGGAGTGAGATAGAGTGGGTGAGAGAGTGGGTGGTCAAGAGTGAGTGAGGGGGCAGAGAGAGAGTGGGCAAAAGAGAGTGTGGGTGAGAGAGAGTGGGCGAGAGAGAGAGTGGGCGAGAGAGAGTGTGAGTGGGTGAGAGAGAGAGTGTGCGCGAGAGAGTGTTGGCGAGAGAGAGAGTGGGCAAAAAAGAGAGTCGGTGAGAGTGTGACTGGGCGAGAGTGAGAGAGTGTGCAAGAGAGAGTGAGCGAGAGAGAGAGTGGACGAGAGAGAGAGAGTGGGCGAGAGAGAGAATACGTGAGCGTGAGAGTGGGGTAGAGGGACATAGTGGGTGAGAGAGAGAGTGGGCGAGAGTGTGACTGGGCGAGAGTTAGAGAATGGGCGAGAGAGTGTGGGCGAGAGAGAGAGTGGGCGAGAGAGAGTGCGCGAGTGAGAGGATGCGAGAGAGTGTATGCGAGAGTGTGTTGGCGAGAGAGAGTGGGCAAGAGAGAGAGTGGGCGAGAGTGTGACTGTGCGAGAGTGAGAGAGTGGTCGAGAGAGAGTGGGCGAGAGAGAGAGTGGGCGAGAGAAAGAGTAGGAGTGAGAGAGATTGGGTGAGACAGAGTGGGCGAGAGAGAGTGTGTGCGAGAGTGTGAGTGGGCAGATGGTGAGTGGGCGAGAGACAGAGTGGGCGAGAGAGAGGGGACAGAGGGAGATAGTGGGCGAGAGTGAGAGGGTGGGCAAGAGGGAGTGGGTGAGAAAGTGTGGGCGAGAGAGAGACTGGGCGAAAGAGATTTTGTGTGAGAGAGAATGAGCAAGAGAGAGAAAGAGTTGGCGAAAGAGAGTGGGCGAGGGAGAGAGTGTGGGCGAGAGTGAGTGAGGGGGCAGAGGGAGAGTGGGCAAAAGAGAGTGTGGGTGAGAGAGAGTAGGCGAGAGGGAGAGTGGGCGAGAGAGAGTGTGAGTGGGTGAGAGAGAGAGTGCGCGCGAGAGAGAGTGTTGGCGAGAGAGAGAGTGGGCAAAAGGGAGAGTGGGTGAGAGTGTGACTGGGCGAGAGTGAGTGAGCGGGCGAGAGAGAGTGGGCGAGAGAGAGTGGATGAGAGAGAGAGTGAGCGAGAGAGAGAGTGGGTGAGAGTGAGGAGGGTAGAGGGACATAGTGGGTGAGAGAGAGAGTGGGCGAGAGTGTGACTGGGCGAGAGTGAGAGAATGGGTGAGAGAGAGTGGGCGAGAGAGAGTGGGCGAGAGAGAGTGGGCGAGAAAAAGAGTGGGAGTGAGACAGTTTGGGTGAGACAGAGTGGGCGAGAGAGAGTGTGGGCGACAGTGAGTGTGGGGGCAGAGGGTGAGTGGGCGAGAGAGAGACAGGGCAGAGGAAGAGAGTGGGCGAGAGAGAGTGGGCGAGAGAGAGAGTGGGCAAGAGAGAGAGTGGGTGAGAGAGAGAATGAATGAGCGAGAGAGAGAGTGAGGGTGAGAGTGAGAGGGGGGTAGAGGGACATAGTGGGCGAGAGAGAGAATATGGGCGAGAGAGAGTGTTCGAGAGAGAGTGGGTGAGAGAGAGACAGGGCGAAAGAGAGAGAATGGGCGACAGAGATTGTAGGCGAGAGAGACTGTGGGCGAGAGAGAGTGTGGGCGAGATAGAGAGTGGGTTAGAGTGAGAGTGGGCGAGAGTGAGATTGGGCGAGACAGAGAATGGGCGAGAGAGAGAGTGGGAGAGAGTGAGAGAGTGCACGAGAGAGAGTGTTTGTGAGGGAGTGTGCTGGCGAGAGAGTGGGCGAGACAAAGAGTGGGTGAGAGTGAGACTGGGCCAAAGAGAGAGTGGGTGAGAGAGAGTGGGCGAGAGAGAGAGAGAGAGCGAGTGAGAGTGGTCCAGAGTGAGATAGTGGGCGAGAGAGAGTGGGCGAGAGGGAGAGTGCGCGAGAGAGAGAGAGAGGGAGAGAGAGTGTGTGTATGCGAGAGAGCGTGGTGGCAAGAGAGAGAGTGGGCGAGAGAGTGGGTGAGAGTGAGACTGGGCGAGAGTGAGACACTGAGTGAGAGAGAGTGGGCGAGAGAGAGTGGGCAAGAGAGAGAATGGGCGAGAGAGAGAGTGGTCGAGAGTGAGAGAGTGGAAAAGAGAGAGTGGGCGAGAGAGAGTGGGCGAGAAACAGTGTGCGAGAGAGAGTGTGTGCGAGAGAGAGTGTGCGCGAGAGAGAGTGTTGGTGAGTGAGAGTGTGCGAGAGAGAGAGTGGGCGAGAGTGTGACTGGGCGAGAGTGAGCGAGAGAGAGTGGGGGAGAGTGAGAGTGGGCGAGAGAGAGAGAGAGAGTGGGAGAGTGTGAGAGAGTGTGCGAAAGAGTGGGCGAGAGAGAGTGGGAGAGAGAATGAGTGGGAGTGAGAGAGTGGGAGTGAGACAGAGTGAGTGAGAGAGAGTGTGGTCAAGAGTGAGTGAGGGGGCAGAGTGAGAGTGGGCAAAAGAGAGTGTGGGTGAGAGAGAGTGGGCGATATCTAGAGTGGGCGAGAGAGAGTGTGAGTGGGTGAGAGAGAGAGTGTGCGCGAGAGAGAGTGTTGGCGAGAGAGAGAGAGTGGGCAAAAGAGAGAGTCGGTGAGAGTGTGACTGGGCGAGAGTGAGAGATTGTGCGAGAGAGAGTCGGCGAGAGAGAGAGTGGACGAGAGAGAGACAGTGGGCGAGAGAGAGAATGGGTGAGAGTGAGAGGGGTGTAGAGGGACATAGTGGGTGAGAGAGAGAGTGGGCGAGAGTGTGACTGGGCGAGTGTTAGAGAATGGGCGAGAGAGTGTGGGCGAGAGAGAGAGTGGGCGAGAGAGAGTGCGCGAGTGAGAGTGTGCGAGTGAGTGTATGTGAGAGAGAGTGTTGGCGAGAGAGAGTGGGCAAGAGAGAGAGTGGGCGAGAGTGTGACTGAGCGAGAGTGATAGAGTGGTCGAGAGAGAGTGGGCGAGAGAGAGAGTGGGCGAGAGAAAGAGTGGGAGTGAGAGAGATTGGGTGAGACAGAGTGGGCGAGAGAGAGTGTGTGCGAGAGTGTGAGTGGGCAGATGGTGAGTGGGCGAGAGACAGAGTGGGCGAGAGAGAGGGGACAGAGGGAGACAGTGGGCGAGAGTGAGATGGTGGGCAAGAGGGAGTGGGTGAGAAACTGTGGGCAAGAGAGAGACTGGGCGAAAGAGTTTTTGTGTGAGAGAGAGTGGGCAAGAGAGAGAAAGAGTTGGCGAAAGAGAGTGGGCGAGGGAGAGAGTGTGGGCGAGAGTGAGTGAGGGGGCAGAGGGAGAGTGGGAGAAAGAGAGAGTGGGTGAGAGAGAGTGGGCGAGAGAGAGAGTGGGCGAGAGAGAGTGTGAGTGGGTGAGAGAGAGAGAGTGCGCGCGAGAGAGAGTGTTGGCGAGAGAGAGAGTGGGCAAAAGAGAGAGTGGGTGAGAGTGTGACTGGGCGAGAGTGAGTGAGCGGGCGAGAGAGAGTGGGCGAGAGGGAGTGGACGAGAGAGAGAGTGGGCGAGAGAGAGAGTGGTTGAGAGTGAGAGAATGGGTGAGAGAGTGTGGGCGAGAGAGAGTGGGCGAGAAAGAGTGGGCGAGAGAGAGAGTGGGCGAGAGAAAGAGTGGGAGTGAGAGAGTTTGGGTGAGACAGAGTGGGCGAGAGAGAGTCTGGGCGAGAGTGAGTGTGGGGGCAGAGGGTGAGTGGGCGATAGAGAGACAGGGCAGAGGAAGATAGTGGTCGAGAGTGAGAGAGTGGGCGAGAGAGAGTGGGCGAGAGAGAGTGGGCGAGAGAGAGAGTGGGCAAGAGAGAGAGTGGGTGAGAGAGAGAATGAATGAGCGAGAGAGAGAGTGAGGGCGAGAGTGAGAGGGGGGTAGAGGGACATAGTGGGCGAGAGAGAGAGTATGGGCGAGAGAGAGTGTGCGAGAGAGAGTTGGCTAGAGAGAGAGTGGGCGAGAGAAAGAGTGGGAGTGAGAGAGTTTGGGTGAGACAGAGTGGGCGAGAGAGAGTGTGGGCGAGAGTGAGTGTGGGGGCAGATGGTGAGTGGGCGAGAGAGAGACAGGGCAGAGGAAGACAGTGGTCGAGAGTGAGAGAGTGGGCGAGTGAGAGTGGGCGAGAGAGAGAGTGGGAAAGAGAGAGAGTGGGTGAGAGAGAGAATGAATGAGCGAGAGAGAGAGTGAGGGCGAGAGTGAGGGGGGGTAGAGGGACATAGTGGGCGAGAGAGAGAGTATGGGCGAGAGAGAGTGTGCGAGAGAGAGTGTGCGAGAGAGAGAGTGGGTGAGAGAGAGACACGGCGAAACAGAGAGAATGGGCGACAGAGATTGTTGGCAAGACAGACTGTGGGCGAGAGAGACTGTGGGCGAGATAGACAGTGGGTGAGAGTGAGTGCAGGCGAGAGTGAGACAGTGAGCGAGAGAGAGTGGGCGAGAGAGAGAGTGGGCGAGAGAGAGAGTGGGCGAGAGCGTGACTGGGCGAGAGTGAGAGTGGGCGAGAGTGACACAGTGAGCAAGAGAGAGTGGGCGAGAGAGAGAGTGGGCGAGACAGAGAATGGGCGAGAGAGAGAGTGGGAGGGAGTGAGAGAGTGCACGAGAGAGAGTGTATGCGAGGGAGAGTGCTGGCGAGAGAGAGATTGGGCGAGAGAAAGAGTGGGTGAGAGTGAGACTGGGCCAAAGAGAGAGTGGGTGAGAGAGACTGGGCGAGAGAGAGAGAGAGCGAGTGAGAGTGGTCCAGAGTGAGAGAGTGGGTGAGAGAGAGTGGGCGAGAAAGAGAGTGGGCGAGAGAGAGAGAGAGGGAGAGAGAGTGTGTGTGTATGCGAGAGAGTGTGGTGGCAAGAGAGAGAGTGGGCGAGAGAGAGAGTGGAAAGAGAGAGAGTGGGTGAGAGAGAGAATGAATGAGCGAGAGAGAGAGTGAGGGCGAGAGTGAAAGGGGGGTAGAGGGACATAGTGGGCGAGAGAGAGAGTATGGGCGAGAGAGAGTGTGCGAGAGAGAGTGTGCGAGAGAGAGAGTGGGTGAGAGAGAGACAGGGCGAAACAGAGAGAATGGGCGACAGAGATTGTTGGCAAGACAGACTGTGGGCGAGAGAGAGTGTGGGCGAGATAGACAGTGGGTGAGAGTGAGTGCAGGCGAGAGTGAGACAGTGAGCGAGAGAGAGTGGGCGAGAGAGAGAGTGGACGAGACAGAGAATGGGCGAGAGAGAGAGAGTGGGAAGAGTGAGAGAGTGCACGAGAGAGAGTGTATGCGAGGGAGAGTGCTGGCAAGAGAGAGAGTGGGCGAGAGAGAGAGTGGGTGAGAGTGAGACTGGGCGAGAGTGAGACACTGAGTGAGAGAGAGTGGGCGAGAGAGAGTGGGTAAGAGAGAGAATGGGCGAGAGAGAGAGTGGTAGAGAGTGAGAGAGTGGACGAGAGAGAGTGGGCAAGAGAGAGAGTGGGCGAGAGACAGGGTGCGAGAGAGAGTGTGCGCGAGAGAGAGTGTTGGTGAGTGAGAGTGGGCGAGAGAGAGAGTGGGCGAGAGCGTGACTGGGTGAGAGTGAGAGTGGGCGAGAGTGACACAGTGAGCAAGAGAGAGTGGGCGAGAGAGAGAGAGCGGGCGAGACAGAGAATGGGCGAGAGAGAGAGTGGGAGGGAGTGAGAGAGTGCACGAGAGAGAGTGTATGCGAGGGAGAGTGCTGGCGAGAGAGAGATTGGGCGAGAGAAAGAGTGGGTGAGAGTGAGACTGGGCCAAAGAGAGCGTGGGTGAGAGAGACTGGGCGAGAGAGAGAGAGTGCGAGTGAGAGTGGTCCAGAGTGAGAGAGTGGGTGAGAGAGAGTGGTCGAGAAATAGAGTGGGCGAGAGAGAGAGAGAGGGAGAGAGAGAGTGAGTGTATGCGAGAGAGTGTGGTGGCAAGAGAGAGAGTGGAAAGAGAGAGAGTGGGTGAGAGTGAGACTGGGCGAGTGTGAGACACTGAGTGAGAGAGAGTGGGCGAGAGAGAGTGGGCAAGAGAGAGAATGGGCGAGAGAGAGACTGGTCGACAGTGAGAGAGTAGACGAGAGAGAGTGGGCAAGAGAGACTGGGCAAGAGAGAGAGTGGGCGAGAGACAGTGTGCGAGAGAGAGTGTCCGAGAGTGAGAGTGTTGGTGAGTGAGAGTGGGCGAGAGAGAGAGTGGACGAGAGAGAGAGTGCGCGAGATAGAGTGTTGGCGAGAGAGAGTGGGCGAGAGAGAGAGTGGATGTGAGAGTGTTACTGGGCGAGAGTGAGAGAGTGGGCGAGAGAGTGTGGGCGAGAGAGGGAGTGGGCGAGAGATAGAGTGCGCGAGAGGGATTGTGCACGTGAGTGTACGCGAGAGTGTGTTGGCGAGAGAGAGTCTGCGAGAGAGAGAGTGGGTGAGAGTGTGACTGGGCGAGAATGAGAGAGTGGGCGAGAGAGAGTGGGGGAGAGTGAAAGTGGGCGAGAGAGAGAGAGTGGGAGAGTGTGAGAGAGTGTGCGAAAGAGTGGGCGAGAGAGAGTGGGAGAGAGAATGAGTGGGAGTGAGAGAGTGGGAGTGAGACAGAGTGTGTGAGAGAGAGTGTGGTCAAGAGTGAGTGAGGGGGCAGAGGTAGAGTGGGCAAAAGAGAGTGTGGGTGAGAGAGAGTGGGCGATATCTAGAGTGGGCGAGAGAGAGTGTGAGTGGGTGAGAGAGAGAGTGTGCGCGAGAGAGAGTGTTCGCGAGAGAGAGTGAGTGGACAAAAGAGAGATTCGGTGAGAGTGTGACTGGGCGAGAGTGAGAGAGTGTGCGAGAGAGAGTGGGCGAGAGAGAGAGTGGACGAGAGAGAGAGTGGGCGAGAGAGAGAATGGGTGGGAGTGAGCGGGGGGTAGAGGGACATAGTGGGTGAGAGAGAGAGTGGGCGAGAGTGTGACTGGGCGAGTGTTAGAGAATGGGCGAGAGAGTGTGAGCGAGAGAGAGAGTGGGTGAGAGAGAGTGCGCGAGTGAGAGTGTGCGAGAGAGTGTATGCGAGAGTGTGTTGGCGAGAGAGAGTGGGCAAGAGAGAGAGTGGGCGAGAGTGTGACTGAGCGAGAGTGAGAGAGTGGTCGAGAGAGAGTGGGCGAGAGAGAGAGAGTGGGCGAGTGAAAGAGTGGGAGTGAGAGAGATTGGTTGAGACGGAGTGGGCGAGAGAGAGTGTGTGCGAGAGTGTGAGTGGGCAGATGGTGAGTGGGCGAGAGACAGAGTGGGCGAGAGAGAGGGGACAGAGGGAGATAGTGGGCGAGAGTGAGAGGGTGGGCAAGAGGGAGTGGGTGAGAAAGTGTGTTCGAGAGAGAGACTGGGCGAAAGAGAGATTGTGTGAGAGAGTGGGCAAGAGAGAGAAAGAGTGGGCGAAAGAGAGTGGGCGAGGGAGAGAGTGTGGGCGAGAGTGAGTGAGGGGGCAGAGGGTGAGTGGTCGTGAGAGTAAGTGCATGAGAGATAGAGAGGGCAGAGTGAAATAGTAGACGAGAGTGAGAGAGTGAGCGAGAGAGTGTGGGCGAGAGTGAGGCAGTGGTCGAGAGAGAGAGTGGGCGAGAGAGAGTTTTGGCGAGAGAGAGTGTGGGCGCCAGAGAGTGGGAGAGAGTGAGAGAGTGGGCGAGAAACAGTGTGCGAGAGATCGTGTGCGCGTGAGAGAGTGTTGGCGAGAGAGAGTGGGCGAGAGAGAGAGTGGGCGAGTGTGTGACTGGGCGAGAATGAGAGAGTGGGCGAGAGAGAGTGGGTGAGAGTGAGAGTGGGCGAGAGAGAGAGTGCGCGAGAGAGAGTGTTGGCGATTGAGAGTGGGCGAGAGAGAGAGTGGATGTGAGAGTGTGACTGGGCGAGAGTGAGAGTGGGCGAGAGTGATGCAGTGAGCAAGAGAGAGTTGGTGAGAGAGAGAGTGGGCGAGACAGAGAATGGGCGAGAGAGAGAGTGGGAGGGAGTGAGAGAGTGCACGAGAGAGAGTGTATGCGAGGGAGAGTGCTGGCGAGAGAGAGAGTGTGCGCGAGAGAGAGTGTTCGCGAGAGAGAGTGAGTGGACAAAAGAGAGATTCGGTGAGAGTGTGACTGGGCGAGAGTGAGAGAGTGTGCGAGAGAGAGTGGGCGAGAGAGAGAGTGGACGAGAGAGAGAGTGGGCGAGAGAGAGAATGGGTGAGAGTGAGCGGGGGGTAGAGGGACATAGTGGGTGAGAGAGAGAGTGGGCGAGAGTGTGACTGGGCGAGTGTTAGAGAATGGGCGAGAGAGTGTGAGCGAGAGAGAGAGTGGGTGAGAGAGAGTGCGCGAGTGAGAGTGTGCGAGAGAGTGTATGCGAGAGTGTGTTGGCGAGAGAGAGTGGGCAAGAGAGAGAGTGGGCGAGAGTGTGACTGAGCGAGAGTGAGAGAGTGGTCGAGAGAGAGTGGGCGAGAGAGAGAGAGTGGGCGAGTGAAAGAGTGGGAGTGAGAGAGATTGGTTAAGACGGAGTGGGCGAGAGAGAGTGTGTGCGAGAGTGTGAGTGGGCAGATGGTGAGTGGGCGAGAGACAGAGTGGGCGAGAGAGAGGGGACAGAGGGAGATAGTGGGCGAGAGTGAGAGGGTGGGCAAGAGGGAGTGGGTGAGAAAGTGTGTTCGAGAGAGAGACTGGGCGAAAGAGAGATTGTGTGAGAGAGTGGGCAAGAGAGAGAAAGAGTGGGTGAAAGAGAGTGGGCGAGGGAGAGAGTGTGGGCGAGAGTGAGTGAGGGGGCAGAGGGTGAGTGGGCGTGAGAGTAAGTGCATGAGAGATAGAGAGGGCAGAGTGAAATAGTAGACGAGAGTGAGAGAGTGAGCGAGAGAGTGTGGGCGAGAGTGAGGCAGTGGTCGAGAGAGAGAGTGGGCGAGAGAGAGTGTTGGCGAGAGAGAGTGTGGGCGCCAGAGAGTGGGAGAGAGTGAGAGAGTGGGCGAGAAACAGTGTGCGAGAGATCGTGTGCGCGTGAGAGAGTGTTGGCGAGAGAGAGTGGGCGAGAGAGAGAGTGGGCGAGTGTGTGACTGGGCGAGAATGAGAGAGTGGGCGAGAGAGAGTGGGTGAGAGTGAGAGTGGGCGAGAGAGAGAGTGCGCGAGAGAGAGTGTTGGCGATTGAGAGTGGGCGAGAGAGAGAGTGGATGTGAGAGTGTGACTGGGCGAGAGTGAGAGTGGGCGAGAGTGACACAGTGAGCAAGAGAGAGTTGGTGAGAGAGAGAGTGGGCGAGACAGAGAATGGGCGAGAGAGAGAGTGGGAGGGAGTGAGAGAGTGCACGAGAGAGAGTGTATGCGAGGGAGAGTGCTGGCGAGAGAGAGAGTGTGCGCGAGAGAGAGTGTTCGCGAGAGAGAGTGAGTGGACAAAAGAGAGATTCGGTGAGAGTGTGACTGGGCGAGAGTGAGAGAGTGTGCGAGAGAGAGTGGGCGAGAGAGAGAGTGGACGAGAGAGAGAGTGGGCGAGAGAGAGAATGGGTGAGAGTGAGCGGGGGGTAGAGGGACATAGTGGGTGAGAGAGAGAGTGGGCGAGAGTGTGACTGGGCGAGTGTTAGAGAATGGGCGAGAGAGTGTGAGCGAGAGAGAGAGTGGGTGAGAGAGAGTGCGCGAGTGAGAGTGTGCGAGAGAGTGTATGCGAGAGTGTGTTGGCGAGAGAGAGTCGGCAAGAGAGAGAGTGGGCGAGAGTGTGACTGAGCGAGAGTGAGAGAGTGGTCGAGAGAGAGTGGGCGAGAGAGAGAGAGAGTGGGCGAGTGAAAGAGTGGGAGTGAGAGAGATTGGTTGAGACGGAGTGGGCGAGAGAGAGTGTGTGCGAGAGTGTGAGTGGGCAGATGGTGAGTGGGCGAGAGACAGAGTGGGCGAGAGAGAGGGGACAGAGGGAGATAGTGGGCGAGAGTGAGAGGGTGGGCAAGAGGGAGTGGGTGAGAAAGTGTGTTCGAGAGAGAGACTGGGCGAAAGAGAGATTGAGTGAGAGAGTGGGCAAGAGAGAGAAAGAGTGGGCGAAAGAGAGTGGGCGAGGGAGAGAGTGTGGGCGAGAGTGAGTGAGGGGGCAGAGGGTGAGTGGTCGTGAGAGTAAGTGCATGAGAGATAGAGAGGGCAGAGTGAAATAGTAGACGAGAGTGAGAGAGTGAGCGAGAGAGTGTGGGCGAGAGTGAGGCAGTGGTCGAGAGAGAGAGTGGGCGAGAGAGAGTGTTGGCGAGAGAGAGTGTGGGCGCCAGAGAGTGGGAGAGAGTGAGAGAGTGGGCGAGAAACAGTGTGCGAGAGATCGTGTGCGCGTGAGAGAGTGTTGGCGAGAGAGAGTGGGCGAGAGAGAGAGTGGGCGAGTGTGTGACTGGGCGAGAATGAGAGAGTGGGCGAGAGAGAGTGGGTGAGAGTGAGAGTGGGCGAGAGAGAGAGTGCGCGAGAGAGAGTGTTGGCGATTGAGAGTGGGCGAGAGAGAGAGTGGATGTGAGAGTGTGACTGGGCGAGAGGGAGAGTGGGCGAGAGTGACACAGTGAGCAAGAGAGAGTGGGTGAGAGAGAGAGTGGGCGAGACAGAGAATGGGCGAGAGAGAGAGTGGGAGGGAGTGAGAGAGTGCACGAGAGAGAGTGTATGCGAGGGAGAGTGCTGGCGAGAGAGAGAGTGGGCGAGAGAAAGAGTGGGTGAGTGTGAGACTGGGCCAAAGAGAGAGTGGGTGAGAGAGACTGGGCGAGAGAGAGAGAGAGCGTGTGAGAGTGGTCCAGAGTGAGAGAGTGGGTGAGAGAGAGTGGGCGAGAGAGAGAGTGGGCGAGAGAGAGAGAGAGGGAGAGAGAGAGTGTGTGTATGCGAGAGAGTGTGGTGGCAAGAGAGAGAGTGGGCGAGAGAGAGAGTGGGTGAGAGTGAGACTGGGCGAGAGTGAGACACTGAGTGAGAGAGAGTGGGCGAGAGAGAGTGGGCAAGAGAGAGAATGGGCGAGAGAGAGACTGGTCGACAGTGAGAGAGTAGACGAGAGAGAGTGGGCAAGAGAGACTGGGCAAGAGAGAGAGTGGGCGAGAGACAGTGTGCGAGAGAGAGTGTCCGCGAGAGAGAGTGTTGGTGAGTGAGAGTGGGCGAGAGAGAGAGAGTGGGCGAGAGAGAGAGTGGGCGAGAGTGTGACTGGGCGAGAGTGAGAGAGTGAGCGAGAGAGAGTGGGCGAGAGAGAGAGTGGTCGAGAGAGATTGTGCGAGAGAGTGTACGCGAGAGTGAGTGTTGGCGAGAGAGAGTCTGCGAGGGAGAGAGTCGGTGAGAGAGTGACTGGGCGAAAATGAGACAGTGGGCGAGAGAGAGTGGGGGAGAGTGAGAGTGGGCGAGAGAGAGAGAGTGGGAGAGTGTGAGAGAGTGTGCGAAAGAGTGGGCGAGAGAGAGTGGGAGAGAGAAAGAGTGGGAGGGAGAGATTGGGAGTGAGATAGAGTGGGTGAGAGAGTGGGTGGTCAAGAGTGAGTGAGGGGGCAGAGAGAGAGTGGGCAAAAGAGAGTGTGGGTGAGAGAGAGTGGGCGAGAGAGAGAGTGGGCGAGAGAGAGTGTGAGTGGGTGAGAGAGAGAGTGTGCGCGAGAGAGTGTTGGCGAGAGAGAGAGTGGGCAAAAAAGAGAGTCGGTGAGAGTGTGACTGGGCGAGAGTGAGAGAGTGTGCAAGAGAGAGTGAGCGAGAGAGAGAGTGGACGAGAGAGAGAGAGTGGGCGAGAGAGAGAATACGTGAGCGTGAGAGTGGGGTAGAGGGACATAGTGGGTGAGAGAGAGAGTGGGCGAGAGTGTGACTGGGCGAGAGTTAGAGAATGGGCGAGAGAGTGTGGGCGAGAGAGAGAGTGGGCGAGAGAGAGTGCGCGAGTGAGAGGATGCGAGAGAGTGTATGCGAGAGTGTGTTGGCGAGAGAGAGTGGGCAAGAGAGAGAGTGGGCGAGAGTGTGACTGTGCGAGAGTGAGAGAGTGGTCGAGAGAGAGAGTGGGCGAGAGAGAGAATGTGTGAGAGTGAGCGGGGGGTAGAGGGACATAGTGGGTGAGAGAGAGAGTGGGCGAGAGTGTGACTGGGCGAGTGTTAGAGAATGGGCGAGAGAGTGTGAGCGAGAGAGAGAGTGGGTGAGAGAGAGTGCGCGAGTGAGAGTGTGCGAGAGAGTGTATGCGAGAGTGTGTTGGCGAGAGAGAGTGGGCAAGAGAGAGAGTGGGCGAGAGTGTGACTGAGCGAGAGTGAGAGAGTGGTCGAGAGAGAGTGGGCGAGAGAGAGAGAGTGGGCGAGTGAAAGAGTGGGAGTGAGAGAGATTGGTTGAGACGGAGTGGGCGAGAGAGAGTGTGTGCGAGAGTGTGAGTGGGCAGATGGTGAGTGGGCGAGAGACAGAGTGGGCGAGAGAGAGGGGACAGAGGGAGATAGTGGGCGAGAGTGAGAGGGTGGGCAAGAGGGAGTGGGTGAGAAAGTGTGTTCGAGAGAGAGACTGGGCGAAAGAGAGATTGAGTGAGAGAGTGGGCAAGAGAGAGAAAGAGTGGGCGAAAGAGAGTGGGCGAGGGAGAGAGTGTGGGCGAGAGTGAGTGAGGGGGCAGAGGGTGAGTGGTCGTGAGAGTAAGTGCATGAGAGATAGAGAGGGCAGAGTGAAATAGTAGACGAGAGTGAGAGAGTGAGCGAGAGAGTGTGGGCGAGAGTGAGGCAGTGGTCGAGAGAGAGAGTGGGCGAGAGAGAGTGTTGGCGAGAGAGAGTGTGGGCGCCAGAGAGTGGGAGAGAGTGAGAGAGTGGGCGAGAAACAGTGTGCGAGAGATCGTGTGCGCGTGAGAGAGTGTTGGCGAGAGAGAGTGGGCGAGAGAGAGAGTGGGCGAGTGTGTGACTGGGCGAGAATGAGAGAGTGGGCGAGAGAGAGTGGGTGAGAGTGAGAGTGGGCGAGAGAGAGAGTGCGCGAGAGAGAGTGTTGGCGATTGAGAGTGGGCGAGAGAGAGAGTGGATGTGAGAGTGTGACTGGGCGAGAGGGAGAGTGGGCGAGAGTGACACAGTGAGCAAGAGAGAGTGGGTGAGAGAGAGAGTGGGCGAGACAGAGAATGGGCGAGAGAGAGAGTGGGAGGGAGTGAGAGAGTGCACGAGAGAGAGTGTATGCGAGGGAGAGTGCTGGCGAGAGAGAGAGTGGGCGAGAGACAGTGTGCGAGAGAGAGTGTCCGCGAGAGAGAGTGTTGGTGAGTGAGAGTGGGCGAGAGAGAGAGAGTGGGCGAGAGAGAGAGTGGGCGAGTGTGTGACTGGGCGACAGTGAGAGAGTGAGCGAGAGAGAGTGGGCGAGAGAGAGAGTGGGCGAGAGTGTGACTGGGCGAGAGTGAGAGAGTGAGCGAGAGAGAGTGGGCGAGAGAGAGAGTGGACGAGAGAGAGAGTGCGCGAGAGAGAGAATGGGTGAGAGTGAGAGGGGGGTAGAGGGACATAGTGGGTGAGAGAGAGAGTGGGCGAGAGTGTGACTGGGCGAGTGTTCGAGAATGGGCGAGGGAGTGTGAGCGAGAGAGAGAGTGGGTGAGAGAGAGTGCGCGAGTGAGAGTGTGCGAGAGAGTGTATTCGAGAGTGTGTTGGCGAGAGAGAGTGGGCAAGAGAGAGAGTGGGCGAGAGTGTGACTGAGCGAGAGTGAGAGAGTGGTCGAGTGAGAGTGGGCGAGAGAGAGAGTGGGCGAGAGAAAGAGTGGGAGTGAGAGAGCTTGGGTGAGACGGAGTGGGCGAGAGAGAGTGTGTGCGAGAGTGTGAGTGGGCAGATGGTGAGTGGGCGAGAGACAGAGTGGGCGAGAGAGAGGGGACAGAGGGAGATAGTGGGCGAGAGTGAGAGGGTGGGCAAGAGGGAGTGGGTGAGAAAGTGTGTTCGAGAGAGAGACTGGGCGAAAGAGAGATTGTGTGAGAGAGTGGGCAAGAGAGAGAAAGAGTGGGCGAAAGAGAGTGGGCGAGGGAGAGAGTGTGGGCGAGAGTGAGTGAGGGGGCAGAGGGTGAGTGGTCGTGAGAGTAAGTGCATGAGAGATAGAGAGGGCAGAGTGAAATAGTAGACGAGAGTGAGAGAGTGAGCGAGAGAGTGTGGGCGAGAGTGAGGCAGTGGTCAAGAGAGAGAGTGGTCGAGAGAGAGTGTTGGCGAGAGAGAGTGTGGGCGCCAGAGAGTGGGAGAGAGTGAGAGAGTGGGCGAGAAACAGTGTGCGAGAGATCGTGTGCGCGTGAGAGAGTGTTGGCGAGAGAGAGTGGGCGAGAGAGAGAGTGGGCGAGTGTGTGACTGGGCGAGAATGAGAGAGTGTGCGAGAGAGAGTGGGTGAGAGTGAGAGTGGGCGAGAGAGAGAGTGGGTGAGAGTGAGAGAGTGGGCGAGAGAGTGGGCGAGAGAGAGTGGGCGAGAGAAAGAGTGGGAATGAGAGAGTGGGGGTGAGACAGAGTGGGTGAGAGAGAGTGTGGGCGAGAGTGAGTGAGGGGGCAGAGGGAGAGTGGGCGAGAGAGAGAGTGGGCGAGAGAGAGAGGGGGCAGTGGGAGATAGTGGGCGAGAGTGAGAGAGTGGGTAAGATGCATTGGGCTAGAGAGAGTGTGGGCGAGAGAGAGACTGGGTGGAAGAGAGAATGGATGAGAGAGAGTGGGCGAGAGAGCGTGTGAGTGTGTGAGAGAGAGAGTGTGTGCGAGAGAGAGTGTTGGCGAGAGAGAGAGTGGGCATGAGAGAGAGTGGGTGAAAGTGTGACTGGGTGAGAGTGCGAGAGTGGGCGAGAGAGAGTGGGCGAGAGAGAGAGAGTTGACAAGAGAGAGAGAGTGGGAGAGACTGAGAGAGACGGCGAGAGAATGTGCGAGAGAGAGAGTGGGAAAGAGTGAGAGAGTGGGCAAGAGAGAGTGTAGACGAGACAGAGAGTGGGTGAAAGTAAGACTGGGCGAGAGTGAGAGAGTGGGCAAGAGAGAGTGAGAGAGTGGGAGAGAGTGAGAGTGTGGGCGAGAGAGAGGGTGAGAGAGAGATTGGGAGAGAGTGAGAGAGTGGTGGAGAGACGGAGTGGGCGAGAGAGTGTGCGCGAGAGAGTGTTGGCGAGAGAGAGAGTGGGCGAGAGAGAGAGTGAATGGGCGAGAGAGGGAGTGAGGGCGAGAGTGAGAGGGGGGTAGAGGGACATAGTGGGTGTGAGAGAGAGTGGGCGAGAGTTTGACTGGGCGAGAGTGAGAGAATGAGCGGGTGAGTGTGGGCGAGAGAGAGTGGGCGAGAGTGTGATGGGGCGAGAGAGAGAGAATGGGCGGGAGAGTGTGTGCAAGAGAAAGTGTTGGCGAGAGAGAGTGGGCGAGAGAGAGAGAGAGTGGGAGAGATAGAGAGTGGGTGAGACAGAGTGGGCGAGAGAGAGTGGTCGAGAGAGAGAGTGGGCGAGAGAAATAATGGGAGTGAGAGAGTTTGGGTGAGACAGAGTGGGCGAGAGAGAGAGTGTGGGCGAGACTGAGTGAGGGGGCGGGGGTGAGTGGGCGAGAGAGAGACAGGGCAGAGGAAGATCGTGGTCGAGAGTGAGAGAGTGGGAGAGAGAGAGTGGGTGCGAGAGAGTGTGGGCGAGAGAGAGAGAGTGGGCGACAGAGAGAGAGTGGGAGAGACTGAGAGAGTGGGCGACAGAGAGTGGGCGAGATAGAGAGTGGGTGAGCGACAGTGGGCGAGAGAGAGTGGGCGAGAGAGAGAGTGGGCGAAAGAAAGAGTAGGAGTGAGAGAGTTTGGGTGAGACAGAGTTGGCGAGAGAGAGTTTGGGCGAGAGTGAGTGAGGGGGCAGAGGGTGAGTGGGCGAGAGAGAGTGTGGGTGAGAGAGAGTGTGGGCGCCAGAGAGTGGGAGAGAGTGAGAGAGTGGGCGAGAAACAGTGTGCGAGAGATCGTGTGCGCGTGAGAGAGTGTTGGCGAGAGAGAGTGGGCGAGAGAGAGAGTGGGCGAGTGTGTGACTGGGCGAGAATGAGAGAGTGGGCGAGAGAGAGTGGGTGAGAGTGAGAGTGGGCGAGAGAGAGAGTGCGCGAGAGAGAGTGTTGGCGATTGAGAGTGGGCGAGAGAGAGAGTGGATGTGAGAGTGTGACTGGGCGAGAGGGAGAGTGGGCGAGAGTGACACAGTGAGCAAGAGAGAGTGGGTGAGAGAGAGAGTGGGCGAGACAGAGAATGGGCGAGAGAGAGAGTGGGAGGGAGTGAGAGAGTGCACGAGAGAGAGTGTATGCGAGGGAGAGTGCTGGCGAGAGAGAGAGTGGGCGAGAGACAGTGTGCGAGAGAGAGTGTCCGCGAGAGAGAGTGTTGGTGAGTGAGAGTGGGCGAGAGAGAGAGAGTGGGCGAGAGAGAGAGTGGGCGAGTGTGTGACTGGGCGACAGTGAGAGAGTGAGCGAGAGAGAGTGGGCGAGAGAGAGAGTGGGCGAGAGTGTGACTGGGCGAGAGTGAGAGAGTGAGCGAGAGGGAGTGGGCGAGAGAGAGAGTGGACGAGAGAGAGAGTGCGCGAGAGAGAGAATGGGTGAGAGTGAGAGGGGGGTAGAGGGACATAGTGGGTGAGAGAGAGAGTGGGCGAGAGTGTGACTGGGCGAGTGTTCGAGAATGGGCGAGGGAGTGTGAGCGAGAGAGAGAGTGGGTGAGAGAGAGTGCGCGAGTGAGAGTGTGCGAGAGAGTGTATTCGAGAGTGTGTTGGCGAGAGAGAGTGGGCAAGAGAGAGAGTGGGCGAGAGTGTGACTGAGCGAGAGTGAGAGAGTGGTCGAGTGAGAGTGGGCGAGAGAGAGAGTGGGCGAGAGAAAGAGTGGGAGTGAGAGAGCTTGGGTGAGACGGAGTGGGCGAGAGAGAGTGTGTGCGAGAGTGTGAGTGGGCAGATGGTGAGTGGGCGAGAGACAGAGTGGGCGAGAGAGAGGGGACAGAGGGAGATAGTGGGCGAGAGTGAGAGGGTGGGCAAGAGGGAGTGGGTGAGAAAGTGTGTTCGAGAGAGAGACTGGGCGAAAGAGAGATTGTGTGAGAGAGTGGGCAAGAGAGAGAAAGAGTGGGCGAAAGAGAGTGGGCGAGGGAGAGAGTGTGGGCGAGAGTGAGTGAGGGGGCAGAGGGTGAGTGGTCGTGAGAGTAAGTGCATGAGAGATAGAGAGGGCAGAGTGAAATAGTAGACGAGAGTGAGAGAGTGAGCGAGAGAGTGTGGGCGAGAGTGAGGCAGTGGTCAAGAGAGAGAGTGGTCGAGAGAGAGTGTTGGCGAGAGAGAGTGTGGGCGCCAGAGAGTGGGAGAGAGTGAGAGAGTGGGCGAGAAACAGTGTGCGAGAGATCGTGTGCGCGTGAGAGAGTGTTGGCGAGAGAGAGTGGGCGAGAGAGAGAGTGGGCGAGTGTGTGACTGGGCGAGAATGAGAGAGTGTGCGAGAGAGAGTGGGTGAGAGTGAGAGTGGGCGAGAGAGAGAGTGGGTGAGAGTGAGAGAGTGGGCGAGAGAGTGGGCGAGAGAGAGTGGGCGAGAGAAAGAGTGGGAATGAGAGAGTGGGGGTGAGACAGAGTGGGTGAGAGAGAGTGTGGGCGAGAGTGAGTGAGGGGGCAGAGGGAGAGTGGGCGAGAGAGAGAGTGGGCGAGAGAGAGAGGGGGCAGTGGGAGATAGTGGGCGAGAGTGAGAGAGTGGGTAAGATGCATTGGGCTAGAGAGAGTGTGGGCGAGAGAGAGACTGGGTGGAAGAGAGAATGGATGAGAGAGAGTGGGCGAGAGAGCGTGTGAGTGTGTGAGAGAGAGAGTGTGTGCGAGAGAGAGTGTTGGCGAGAGAGAGAGTGGGCATGAGAGAGAGTGGGTGAAAGTGTGACTGGGTGAGAGTGCGAGAGTGGGCGAGAGAGAGTGGGCGAGAGAGAGAGAGTTGACAAGAGAGAGAGAGTGGGAGAGACTGAGAGAGACGGCGAGAGAATGTGCGAGAGAGAGAGTGGGAAAGAGTGAGAGAGTGGGCAAGAGAGAGTGTAGACGAGACAGAGAGTGGGTGAAAGTAAGACTGGGCGAGAGTGAGAGAGTGGGCAAGAGAGAGTGAGAGAGTGGGAGAGAGTGAGAGTGTGGGCGAGAGAGAGGGTGAGAGAGAGATTGGGAGAGAGTGAGAGAGTGGTGGAGAGACGGAGTGGGCGAGAGAGTGTGCGCGAGAGAGTGTTGGCGAGAGAGAGAGTGGGCGAGAGAGAGAGTGAATGGGCGAGAGAGGGAGTGAGGGCGAGAGTGAGAGGGGGGTAGAGGGACATAGTGGGTGTGAGAGAGAGTGGGCGAGAGTTTGACTGGGCGAGAGTGAGAGAATGAGCGGGTGAGTGTGGGCGAGAGAGAGTGGGCGAGAGTGTGATGGGGCGAGAGAGAGAGAATGGGCGGGAGAGTGTGTGCAAGAGAAAGTGTTGGCGAGAGAGAGTGGGCGAGAGAGAGAGAGAGTGGGAGAGATAGAGAGTGGGTGAGACAGAGTGGGCGAGAGAGAGTGGTCGAGAGAGAGAGTGGGCGAGAGAAATAATGGGAGTGAGAGAGTTTGGGTGAGACAGAGTGGGCGAGAGAGAGAGTGTGGGCGAGACTGAGTGAGGGGGCGGGGGTGAGTGGGCGAGAGAGAGACAGGGCAGAGGAAGATCGTGGTCGAGAGTGAGAGAGTGGGAGAGAGAGAGTGGGTGCGAGAGAGTGTGGGCGAGAGAGAGAGAGTGGGCGACAGAGAGAGAGTGGGAGAGACTGAGAGAGTGGGCGACAGAGAGTGGGCGAGATAGAGAGTGGGTGAGCGACAGTGGGCGAGAGAGAGTGGGCGAGAGAGAGAGTGGGCGAAAGAAAGAGTAGGAGTGAGAGAGTATGGGTGAGACAGAGTTGGCGAGAGAGAGTTTGGGCGAGAGTGAGTGAGGGGGCAGAGGGTGAGTGGGCGAGAGAGAGTGTGGGTGAGAGGGAGTGGGTGAGAGAGTGTGGGAGAGAGAGAGAGACTGGGCGAAAGAGAGATTGTGTGAGAGAGAGAGGGCGAGAGAGAGAAAGAGTGGGCGAAAGAGAGTGGGCGGGGGAGAGAGTGTGGGCGAGAGTGAGTGAGGGGGCAGAGGGTGAGTGGGCGAGAGAAAGAGTGGGAGTGAGACAGTGGGAGTTAGACAGAGTGGGTGAGAGAAAGTGTGAGCGAGAGTGAGTGAGGGGGCAGAGGGAGAGTGGGCGAGAGAGAGAGTGGGCGAGAGAGAGAGGGGGCAGAGGGAGATAGTGGGCGAGAGTGAGAGGTTGGGCACGAGGCATTGGGCGAGAGAGTGTGTGGGCGAGAAAGAGACTGGGCGAAAGAGAGAGTGGGTGAGAGAGAGTGGGCGAGAGAAAGAGTGGGCGAGAGAGAGTGTTGGCGAGAGAGAGAGTGTGGGCAAGAGAGAGAGTGGGTGAGAGTGTGACTGGGCGAGAGTGAGAGAGTGACCGAGAGAGAGTGGGCGAGAAAGAGAGTGGACGAGAGAGAGAGTGGATGTGAGAGAGACTGGGCGTAAGAAAGAGAATGGTCGAGAGAGATTGTTGGCGAGACAGAGTGTGGGCGAGAGAGAGTGTGGGCGAGATAGAGAGTGGGTGAGAGTGAGACTGGGCGAGAGTGAGACAGTGAGCAAGAGAGAGAGTGGGCGAGAGAGAGAGTGGGTGAGAGTGAGACTGGGCCAAAGAGAGAGTGGGTGAGAGAGAGTGGGCGAGAGAGAGAGAGAGCGAGTGAGAGTGGTCCAGAGTGAGAGAGTTGGCGAGAGAGAGTGGGCGAGAGAGAGAGTGGGCGAGAGAGAGAGAGTGGGTGAGAGTGAGACTGGGCGAGATTGAGACACTGAGTGAGAGAGAGTGGGCGAGAGAGGGTATGGGCGAGAGAGAGAATGGGCGAGAGAGAGAGAGTGTTCGAGAGTGAGAGAGTGGGCGAGAGAGAGTGGACGAGAGAGAGTGGGCAAGCGAGAGAGAGAGGGAGAGAGAGTGTGTGTATGCGAGAGAGAGTGGTGGCAAGAGAGAGAATGGCCGAAATAGAGAGTGGGTGAGAGAGAGTGGGCGAGAGAGAGTGGGCGAGAAGGAGAGTGACGATAGAATGAGTGGGAGTGAGAGAGTTTGGGTGAGACAGAGTGGGCGAGAGAGAGTGTGTGCGAGAGTGAGTGTGGGGGCAGAGCGTGAGTGGGCGAGAGAGTGAGTGCACGAGAGATAGAGGGGGCAGGGAAATAGTGGACGAGAGTGAGAGAGTGAGCGAGAGAGTGTGGGCGATAGAGACTGTGGGCGAGAGAGAGTGGGAGAGAGTGAGAGAGTGATCGAGAGACAGTGTGCGAGAGAGAGTGTGCGCGAGAGAGAGTGTTGGTGAGTGAGAGAGGGCGAGAGAGAGAGTGGGCGAGAGTGTGACTGGGCGAGAGTGAAGAGTGGGCGAGAGAGAGTGGGCGAGAGAAAGAGTGGGAGTGAGAGAGTTTGGGTGAGACAGAGTTGGCGAGAGAGAGAGTTTGGGCGAGAGTGAGTGAGGGGGCAGAGGGTGAGTGGGCGAGAGAGAGAGTGGGTGAGAGAGAGGGGACAGAGGGATAGAGTGGGCGACTGTGAGAGAGTGGGCAGGAGGGAGTGGGTGAGAGAGTGTGGGCGAGAGAGAGAGAGACTGGGCGAAAGAGAGATTGTGTGAGAGAGTGAGGGTGAGAGAGAGAAAGAGTGGGCGAAAGAGAGTGGGCGGGGGAAAGAGTGTGGGCGAGAGTGAGTGAGGGGGCAGAGGGTGAGTGGGCGAGAGAAAGAGTGGGAGTAAGAGAGTGGGAGTTAGACAGAGTGGGTGAGAGAAAGTGTGAGCGAGAGTGAGTGAGGGGGCAGAGGGAGAGTGGGCGAGAGAGAGAGTGGGCGAGAGAGAGAGGGGGCAGAGGGAGATAGTGGGCGAGAGTGAGAGAGTGGGCAAGAGGCATTGGGCGAGAGAGTGTGTGGGCGAGAAAGAGACTGGGCGAAAGAGAGAGTGGGTGAGAGAGAGTAGGCGAGAGAGAGTGGGCGAGAGAGAGTGTGAGTGGGTGAGAGAGAGAGTGTGCGCGAGAGAGAGTGTTGGCGAGGAGAGAGAGTGGGCAAGAGAGAGAGTGGGTGAGAGTGTGACCGGGCGAGAGTGAGAGAGTGAGCGAGAGAGAGTGGGCGAGAAAGAGAGTGGACAAGAGAGAGAGTGGGCGAGAGTGAGTGTTGGCGAGAGAGAGTGGGCGAGAGAGAGAGTGGATGTGAGAGAGACTGGGCGTAAGAAAGAGAATGGTCGAGAGAGATTGTTGGCGAGACAGAGTGTGGGCGAGAGAGAGTGTGGGCGAGACAGAGAGTGGGTGAGAGTGAGACTGGGCGAGTCTGAGACAGTGAGCGAGAGAGAAAGGGTGCGAGAGAGAGAGTGGGCAAGAGAGAGAATGGGCGAGAGAGAGTGGGAGAGAGTTAGATAGTGCGCGAGAGAGAGTGTATGCGAGAGAGAGTGGTGGCGAGAGAGAGAGTGGGCGAGAGAGAGAGTGGGTGAGAGTGAGACTGGGCCAAAGAGAGAGTGGGTGAGAGAGAGTGGGCGAGCGAGAGAGAGAACGAGTGAGAGTGGTCCAGAGTGAGAGAGTGGATGAGAGAGAGTGGGCCAGTGAGAGAGTGGGCGAGAGAGAGAGAGGGAGAGAGAGAGTGTATGCGAGAGAGAGTGGTGGCAAGAGAGAGAGTGAGCGAGAGAGAGAGTGGGTGACAGTTAGACTGGGCGAGAGTGAGACAGTGAGCCAGTGAGAGAGTGGGCGAGAGTGAGCGACTGCGCGAGAGAGAGAGAGAGAGAGCGAGTGAGAGTGGTCGAGAGTGAGAGAGTGGGCAAGAGAGAGTTGGCGAGCGACTGAGTGGGCGAGATAGAGAGCGCTGGAGAGAGAGAGTGTGTATGCGAGAGAGAGTCGTGGCAAGAGATAGAGTGGGCGAGATAGAGAGTGGGCGAGAGATAGAGTGTGAGTGAGAGAGTGGGGGTGAGACACAGTGGGTGAGAGAGAGTGTGGGCGAGAGTGAGTGAGTGGGCAGAGAGAGAGTGGGCGAGAGAGAGAGTGGGCGAGAGAGAGAGGGGGCAGAGGGAGATAGTGGGCGAGAGTGAGAGAGTGGGCAAGAGGCATTGGGCGAGAGAGAGTGTGGGCGAGAGAGAGACTGGGCGAAAGAGAGAGTGGGTGAGAGAGAGTTGGCGAGAGAGAGAGTGGGCGAGAGAGAGTGTGAGTGGGTGAGAGAGAGTGTGCGCTAGAGAGAGTGTTGGCGAGAGAGAGAGAGTGGGCAAGAGAGAGAGTGGGTGAGAGTGTGACTGGGCGAGAGTGAGAGAGTGGGCGAGAGAAAAAGTGGGCAAGAGAGAGATTGGGAGAGAGTGAGAGTGTGGGCAAGAGAGAGATGGTGAGAGAGAGTGGGAGAGAGTGAGAGAGTGGGCGGGAGAGAGAGTGGGCGAGACAGAGAGCGAATGGGCGAGAGAGAGAGTGAGGGCGAGAGTGAGAGGGGGGTAGATGGACATAGTGGATGAGAGAGAGAGTGGGCGAGAGTGTGACTGGGCGAGAGTGAGAGAATGGGCGAGAGAGTGTGGGCGAGAGAGAGCGAGAGTGCGTGACTGAGAGTGTGCGAGAGAGTGCGTGCGAGAGAGAGTGTTGGCGAGACGGAGTGGGTGAGAGAGAGAGTGGGTGAGAGTTTGACTGGGCGAGAGTGAGAGCGTGGGCGAGAGTGAGTGGGCGAGAGAGGGAGTGGTCGAGCGTGAGAGAGTGGGTGAGAGAGAGTGGGCGAGAGAGTGTGGGCGAGAGAGAGAGTGGGCAAGAGAAAGAGTGGGAGTGAGAGAGATTGGGTGAGACAGAGTGGGCGAGAGAGAGTGAGGGCGAGAGTGAATGAGGGGGCAGAGGGTGAGTGGGCGAGAGAGAGTGGGCGAGAGAGAGGGACAGAGGGAGATAGTGGACGAGAGTGAGAGAGTGGGCAAGAGGGAGTGGGTGAGAGAGTGTGGACGAGAGAGAATAAGAGTGGGCAAAAGAGAGTGGGCGAGGGAGAGAGTTTGGGTGAGAGTGAGTGAGGGGGCAGAGGGTGAGTGGGCGAGAGAGTGAGTGCACGAGAGATAGAGGGGGCAGAGGGAAATAGTGGACGAGAGTGAGAGAGTGAGCGAGAGAGTGTGGGCGAGAGTGAGGCAGTGGTCGAGAGAGAGAGTGGGCGAGAGAGAGAGTGGGCGAGAGTGTGACTGGGCGAAAGTGAGAGAGTGGGCGAGAGAGTGTGAGCGAGAGAGAGAGTGGGCGAGAGAGAGAGAGTGCGTCAGAGACAGTGTGCAAGAGAGTGTGCGTGAGAGAGAGTGTTGGCGAGATAGAGTCTGCGAGAGAGAGAGTGGGTGAGAGTGTGACTGGGCGAGAATGAGAGAGTGGGCGAGAGAGAGTGGGTGAGAGTGAGAGTGGGAGAGAGAGAGTGGGAGAGAGTGAGAGAGTGGGCGAGAGAATGGGCGAGAGAGAGTGGGCGAGAGAAAGAGTGGGAGTGAGAGAGTGGTGGTGAGAGAGAGTGGGTGAGAGAGAGTGTGGGTGAGAGTGAGTGAGGGGGCAGAGGGAGAGTGGGTGACAGAGAGATTGGGCGAGGGAATATGGGCGAGAGAGAGAGTGGACGAGAGAGAGAGGGTGTGCGAGAGTCAGTGTGCGAGAGAGTGTGCGCAATAGCAGTATTTGTTGGACAGCATAACCACCACTGCTGTCAGCCCTTGTATACGAAAGGGCTACGCGTGTTCTGGCGGTTTGTATTTGATTGTTTGAGACTGTTGATCTCTGGGTCGTGGACATGAACTGCACAATGGGTGCTTTCATTTTCTTCCAGGATCCCAGCTCTCCATCCCACTTCCACTGTGGGCAGCCTCACTCGTTCATTGAGACGTCTGTTTCCGAGGGAAAAGTCTCTTCACTTCACTGCATGTGGCCGAGACAAATCGATCAGTGTAGGCGAATGTAGGATGCATGATGTCCCTTTCAAAGTTGTAGGTTCCACTGCAACCATGTATTAAAATGGCCACTTGCTGGTGGGGACTATAAGTGACGGTTCCATTTCAAATGTGTTGAACCGAAATTAACTGATTCAGAAGGTTCTGATGGAAACCTTAGGGGAACCTCCATGAATGCCTAACAATTCACGTGGATAATGATCTTCTTGTCTGTCCACGCGGGCTGACGCAACAAACAGCTTATTCTCGGCAACTGGCTTGGGGGTGGTGTTGGGCAGCTTTGTGGGTTTTCAGTGCTGGACGAAAGTGATCTGTGGGAATGAAGCAGTCAATGATACCAAGAGCAGGTAGCGCTGATTGGCGGAGGATAACACTCCCATGTTCGGTTTCCGTAACCAGGATAGAAATTTGCCTGAAAATATCAGCAGGTCTGGCAGAATCTTGATAATGGAAAGCAGATTTCACATTGCAGGGCCAGTGACGCTTTTTTTGTGCCCATTTCCCTTTGCATTTCCACACCCTTTCTATGGACTATCTGCTGACTTCCATTTTTATCCTGAGCTTCTCTTTTATTATTTCCTCACCGGCCATTTTGACAGTCACAAGATTTGTTTCAGGCATATGCCATCTCAAGATTTTTAACAGCTATGACGGGGGATCCTCGAACTGAATAAATAATTCTGTTTCTGTCTCGTTACGTAACTGATGGCCAGAGACCAGAAGGTTAGGCCTTTCAGTCCATCTCGTCTGCTTCGCCATGTGATCATGGCAGATGTGGGTCTCAACACCATTCTCCAGCATTCTTCCTGCAATGCTTACCCTATCTGATTTTAGGATCAATGTGTTTTCCAACGTGGGTCTGAACCCAGCCCCCTCCGTATATATTGGCAGCTTGTTGCAATGTCTCTGTGTGTTACCGAATTTGGTATGATGCCAGAGCGGCAAACACGATCTCCCGTGAGCAAAGCCATCATCGCTTGGGTTGGCGGGTTGGGGTCAGTTCGAAAAAGTCACTGGCCCTGCTGTGTTTCTGTGGGGGAGCGGTTATCACGTTCACCTCCAACGTGAAGTACCCCTGCTTGCTATTGAACGGCACAAAGAACGATAAGCTTGTTTCTGAACATGGGTCGATATTATTGCTTGCTGATCTTGCAAGTAAACTTTCCTTTTACTGTCCCAGCCCATTCCTGCCGCTGTGGTGAAAAGGAGTACAAGTCCAATTAATTGTTGTTTACGTTTTTCTTCGTCATCTATTCTTGCTTGTTATGATTATGCATGGATGTTTCCACCACGGACAGGAACTATTTTTAAAAGAGCAATCGGCGAGGCCTGATTCTTTCTGTAGAGAAGAAGTATCAGCTTCTGCGAAAGTGGACGTGTTCACAGCCGGGCAGAAACATTGTTGTTCCTTCCTTATGGGCGACAGGCTTCCGGATTGTGGTGATTGGGGATTTATTGCAGTCTCGTAAGCAAACCTCGTTTTGAATTTAGTCGCCCATCACTACTTTAATCGCGAAAAGGAATGTAAATGCAAAAATATACAGCATGAATTCCTTTTTGTCAAATGTGTCTCTGCAGTGATCCTGAATATGCACTGCTGTTTGCAGTACTTCTGGCTATCCTGTTTAAGAGGGAAGTTACGAGCTTTCTTTTGTCTCAGTGCCAGACGAAATTCACATCAGACACGGGACATCCCTGGTTCAAAACGAGGCAGAAACATCCTTGTTCCAGTTTTACAGATGGTAGCTTTTTGGATTGGAGTAAACACAGCATCCGTGATTGATATTGTCATCAGAAAAACTGTCTTGGAATTTGCTTGCCCATATCTGCTGCCGTGGTGCAAAGGAATATAAATAATCCGGATTAGTTCCTGTGTGAAACATCTTAATATTTTATTCTCCTCAGGGAAAGAGGATTGGAGATGATGAACAGCTTAAGGCAGAAACGTCGATTTTCCTGCTGCTCCGACCTGCTGTGCTTTTCCAGCACCACTGTCTTTTCTAAGTTTCTGTCCTTCCTCTTCATAAATAGAAGTCGCATTGTACACCTTGGATGGACATGCTGTGTAAGGCCAGTTACTGGGCATTGATCACTTCTGTACCAGTCATACCACATTTGCTTTACATGCGAAGGTGGCCTGGTTCAGTATCAAGGTGAACTCTCGTTTGCTGGGGTCACAGCGAACACTGGATTCTGATGTATGGTCTCTGTCAACTGCATCCAAATCTAGCGTGTGAAATGCCTGATATGGATGTCTGCCACTTCTCAACCTTTGTGAAACAAAACCAGAAATCCTTCATCATGATTTGCAGCAATTCACATTTTGGCGTTTTTAAGCACAGGGCACATTTACCGTTTATTCGGTCAGCAACAGGAATTAAAAGATTTACTTCCTCAGGTAAACTGCTTAACTCACGCTCTCATATCGCCGCACTGAAATCTAAGCCATGTTCGAACTGAACTGAGGAAATGCTAGACTTTCTTATGAATGACTTCGGAACAAATTTATTTCCTTCATATCAACCACGTCTAATCAGGGAGGAATAGGAAATGGAGGGACATGCAGTTCCGGTGAAACACCTCTTTGATTCAGTCCTCAACAAGAGGCGTTAAAACAACTCAGGAGAGAGAGAGCAAAAAACAAAAAAAAAAACTTTTCCTCACATCGAACAAAGAAACTTATAAATGCTAAGCACGAATCAGCAGAAGCGCTTCGATCGAAAGGCCACTGAAGTTGTTATCTAGTAGTTTGACGAAACGGATGGAAATGAACATTCCAGCTCAGCGAGCAAACCTACGTCCAGCTAAAATAGGGGATCGGTGGTTGTGGCTATATTGAGTGGTGTAACTCCGAAGATCCAGCTGGAAATGGGGGTGGAGAAAGCCACCAGTGATGTCCTTCTCTGGCGGTGGAGAGGTGCGTGCAATGCCGAGACTGGGGTGTCCAAACTCACCCGGAACACTTTCTATTGTTGTAGAGCTGGGAGCATTATGACATTAGGCTGGGGGGTTGAGCCTCACGTGAACCAACGTTTTTTGACGTTGGATCAGCAGGACTTATTGGAATATCAGGCTGGGAGCTCCAACCTCACTTGCTGCCGTTTTTATTGACATTGATAAGGAAGCACTGGGACATCAGGCTGTAAGGTCCAATCTCACCAGGTGCAGTTCTTATTGGCATGGAGCAGGGAACATTTGAACATCAGGCTTGGAGATTGAAATACACCTTAAGCAGCTTCTTTGACATGAATCAGAGAGCATTGGGACATCTGAGGGAAAGGATTCTCAGCAATTTTCATCTGAAGTGAAATAGTTTTTAGCAGGAAGCATATGTGAGGGTTGAGGGAATATGTTTCCCTAGGTAAATGTCTTAGTTAGAAAGAGAAATCCTGCAAAGCTCGACTCGTGGAGGAGGTCAGTGGTTACCTCTGCACCGTCAAAACGCCATTGATCGGGTTCGATTCCAGCATTGGGCGATTGTCTCTGTGAAGTTTAAACATTCTCCATGATTATGTTCTGGTTTCCTCTCACATTATAAAAATGGTCAATTGCATTGACCATGCGAAATTGCCGACACTGTTAGGTCCATTACTGATATGGGAATGGATCATTTGGGCAACGCTTTGAACGATCAGTGTGCAGTTGTTTGGCTAAATGGCCTGTTTCCCGTTTGTAGGGAACCTAATCTGTTCAGAGAGAAATAGAAGCAATATGTACACTCTGTGACCTTTCTCAGAGGCTGACTCTGGACTGAGTTAAATTTACAGAAGCGAGTTTTAGCTTGTTGATTTTCCTGCGAACTCGCACAGGTCGTTAAAGTAATCTAAAGATCCGGCAATTAACGGGAACTTCCATTTTTGTGAATACACTCGAGTTTCCCTCGATATATGGACGAAAATTAGGGAACTGGAATTGAAATTTATCAGTTTAGCAGTTATCACATTGAATGGTAGCGCAGATAGAGGGTGAATATCAGCTTCATGGGGACAGACGTGTTTTCTTTGCGTCTGTCGCTTTAAAAAGTGGGGGCCATTGGCGTGAAGCAGTGACGGTGATTATCTTTGCTGGTTATTCAACTTGTGAACGTGAACGCTGTGGTTCACATTCGTGTTAAGAGCACTGCTTTGCAGCACGAATGCATGCTGCAATATCCTGGCCAGTGGCGCAATGGGTAACGCAGTTGTCTACGGATCAGGAGATTGGAGGTTGGAATCCTCTTTGGCTCGACAGCAAGGCCTGTCGGCTTTAACATACTGATGACGATTTGCTGTGAGACTAAGATGTGGATTTAATTCCTGATATGCAAGTGCAAGGATCCCTTCCAGAAATGCATTGGGTATACCATGGTCACCACAGAAGTGGAAGCTGAAATAGTTTGTTCTTACTACTTTCTATTTACCAAACCCAGCTGCTCAATTTCTGCGGCTCCAGGGACTGGCAAGGAAACGAAACAAATTCCCAATCTCAATTTTCAAAATCCTCAGAAACTCCTTGGGAAGCGGATATAGAGGAGAATAAAGGCTGAAATGAGGGAGAGATCAGGGACTATCCAGGCATCTTCCCCTTCTGTCAGAATCCGACACATTGACACTGATGTTCTCGGGGTGATTAATTGCTCCGAGGCTTTGAAATGAATCCTGTCACAGACGCCGTCACCACATTGTGACGTGCTCAATTTCATTGGCAAAGAAAATACATTTGTGCTCGTGAAGCTTCCTTTCACCTTCTTTCTGCCCAGATATTTTCCATCTCCTTTCTCCTGTCGTTCCTCCACAATTCGAGGGAAACTCAACCCGAATCCCAGCATCATATATCTCCTTTAATGTTCGGATATTTCGAATAATTTAATAGACAGAACAAGCTTGCAGAAAATTGAATAGTATGAATAAAAGATTTTTAAAAACACTTCCAGAAAGTGTTGAGTGTTGAGTGAGACATACAAGAAATGTCAGACAGCGGTAAATTAAATCATTTTCTCACTGTACAGATACTCCTAAACGAGCTTAATCTTTGCAAAATGTTTATTTACAGATGAGACAATTCCATGGGGAAGATTCTCCCTCTGTCCACAATCATTATCTGCCAGGAACTATTTCAATTCTGATTAAAATAGCGCAGTATCTTTTCACCCATACCAGTGCTCCCTGCGCCATGTCGATTGAAGCATCTCCAGGTGAGTTTAGACCTCCCAGCCCGTTGCCCCAATGCTCCCTTCTCCACGTGAACACGAGTTGCTCCAGCTGAGGTTGGAGCTTGCAGCCTCAGTGTTTCACGCGCGCCTATGCTTTCATAGAAGGACTGCGTGCTCATGGATTTCGTCACCAGACAACAGAGTAGATGCAAGCATTCATTCCACTCCCACTTTCGATTAGATCTTCGCCTCTGCGCCACTCAGTTTCTCTGATTCCAGCCCCGGGAACCGGTATGATGTGAGTGTGCAACAATATTTAGTTCATTGTCTCACGGAACTGGTAAAGCAACGATGTTAAACTTCGTTGTTACTGAATTCTGCATTTCGACAATACCATGCACTGTCGCCTGTCCATTTCATCTTTTGTTGGAACTTATCGGATTCAGTCTTCAACATTGTCAATGATGAAATCTCCACAGTGTCTGAGGGCATCGAAGAAGAAGATTCAACCTAATCTCAGTCCAGTATGTGGCAACTTTTCTTGTTGTGCATGTGCTGCTGTTCTTCGCCTATCGCTGCCATTGCATGTTTTGCTTTTTATATCTTTCTATTACACGTGATTATATCGTGGTTCGTACTCTGCGTTGTGGCAGCAGCAGATTCAGATCATTTCCGAGTAATGGCAACGCACATTTGATCCATTTTATGCCACATAACCTGTGTGAAACAAACACCGAAAAGAATCATCCCATTTTTAACGGGAAAATACTGTTCAGTCTGCTCTCTGACATCATTGCGAGTAATATATCAGGATTCAAATTCACAAACTATCGGAGGTTTCTCCCCCTTTCACAGTCACTACCCCCTTTCCGTCACTCCTCCCATGTCACTGATGCATTGCACTGTCAACACTCACTTTCACGTTGACACCATTAAGTCTGTGCTGCAGCTGTAACTGTTGCTCTGTGAACGTGCCCCAATATCACCATCAGGTTCTTCGAACCACTCAATGCAATCAGATAAGATTTTTGATCATTTGCATGATCAATCCTCCTGTATAGTGTTGTTTTTGCATGGATCGAAGATTATTGGAGCATCAGCTTCACGAAAAAGGCACTGTACAGTATTAAAGGGAAGAGATGTATTGGAAAAGATCAATTTCGGTGGTTTCTACACATTTGTTTCATATCATCATTCGGCTCTCGCTAGGGTGTTGTAAACAATTCTGCAATTCACATTATAGAAGCGATATGACAGTAATCAAAACGGTGCAGAAGTGATTTGGCAAGATATTGTCTGGATTGAAGAAGTGCAGCTGTTAAAGAGTTTCGACAGACTGGAGTTGTTTTCTTGAGAACAGGGAAGATTAGAGGACGCATGATTGATATGTAGAAAATAATGAGGGGGTTGTATTTGGTAGATTGAAGGAATTGTTTCCCTTTGATGGAGGCGTCAATCACCAGGAAACCACAGATTTAAGTAACGCGGCAAGAACATTTGAATAGATACAAATAAAACCTTAATCAGACAGCGAGTGTTTGGAATCTGGAACTCGCTGTCTCTCAGTGCCGTAGCAGCAGAAACCCTAATAACCTTCTGAGGGATTCAGGGCTGCTGTGACTCCTGTGAAGCGTGGCTGACCTGTGGCGTTTCGAATTGATTTGAGTTCATTCCCACTGCTTCTATTTGTCAGCACTGGTAGTTCGATGCAGGTCCTGGCATGTTGGGTTTAGCTCAACAAGCTTGTTGATGGAGTCCATGGATGAGTGTTTTCATTCTAGTAATTTTCTGTCTGCCTTGTATTTGGCTTGTCCTATTATTTTCGTGTTGCTCGAGTAGAACTTGTTCTTCTCGTCGACTGTGAGTATTGCGACGAGGGGAAACTAGCTGTGGTGCTCACTGGCTCCTCCAGATTTGCTTTGTCAACAAAAGATATTCCCGCAGAATCCTTGCAGACAAACAACGCTTGGAGGACATGCCATGACCCGACACACTAAGCACTCTACCTTATATATGAAACAAATCTCAGAACTGACAGCCATACTTCTCGGACCATTCAGATTTATGAGAGAGCATAAATCGAAACTCAGGTTCAGGCAAAAACTCACCAGAACAAATGATCACTACCCTGCATGTGCTGTGCACATGTAGACAAACAATGCTCCAAGCAAGGAGTGCAGGAAAGATTGTAAAGCACCCAGACGCAGTAAAATCAAGAGCCACATTCATGAAGAACAACTTGCCCCTTAACGCCAACGCGAGTTGTCCCCAGAAGGTGGACTCAGGGCATTGAGTGTCTCTAATTCCGCACCTGGGAGCTCGGATGAAATGACAGTCTGTGGCAGTGGAGAATTTGTTGCTGGAAAAGGACAGCATGTAAGGCAGCATGCAAGAAGCAGGAGAATCGACGTTTCGGGCATGAATGCTTCATCAGGCTTCGACCCAAAACCTGGATTCTCCTGCTCCTCGGATGCTGCCTGACCAGCTATTCTTTCCAGGACCACACTCACTTCTCTGATCTCCAGCACATAGAGTCCTCACGTTCTCCTCCGTCTGCAGCAGTGGTTAGTTCTTTGTTTGAGGGAACTGCTGATGTCACCAGTGTAAACGTCGACTGCTGATTGAGAAATACAACTAGGTCCATCGCCCAAGGGAGAATTTCTGTTGTTTTCCAAGTACTATGCCTCGCACAACTTCTGGCAGTGTACTTATATGGAGTTTCCTGTTGGTTCGAGACGTGCGTTTGTGATCGTACAGTTGTCTCTTCTATGAGATATGGCTGCAGTCATCTGCGTTCGTAATCCAGTGTCGATTGCTGCTGTTTTGCGTTGCTCTTCATATGTGCATTACAAACACAGTGATGGATCAATTGATATTGTAAGAAGGCAGACAGACGTGGGAAATGTCGATGTTTTAGTGACATTTGTACAATGTTTAGATGTTACCTTGTATCAGGAGGTAAGATCGTTGAATTCTTTCATTGAGTGACGACGAACAGTGAGGGAAATAAGTCACCCTAGTTGACTCACAGGAACCATAATGCGAAATAAAACACACTAAAAGCGAGGAAGACAGATAAATGTTGGCAGTAATCATGGATCTCCTGATTTCCACACCTGAGCTCCGACAATTCCAACTCCCGGGTCCACTGTAAACAAATTTTACAGAAGAATTCACATCAAGGTTGTCCAGTAGAAGGGAACAAGTCTTTCTTGGTCTTCGTTTTATAGTTTGGTTTTATAGAATTTTGGGGGGGAATCATCTCTTTCATTGAAAGCTTTCAGAAAGGACGCATTCCGGTTGGTCAGAAAAAAACGACACAAAACTTTGTTTCTGTTAGGCACAAGATCTCCCAGATTCCTCTGTCATACAAGTGTTTTCTGCTTTCACTCTATTTTCATAATGCTTTGCCTTTTGACTCTTCCAACCTGACTCTCCCGACATGATGATTCATCTGTAAAGTTTTTCCCCCACTCACTCAAACTATCTATACGCCTTCACAGATTATCACGTCCTCGTCACAACATGCTCTCCCATTATTGTCGATCGTCAGCACATATGGACATATTTCACAATGCCACTTGCTTCATGCTATTAACAGAGAGATAAATAATTGAAGCCTTGAATATACCCCGTCTTGGCATATCTCTCTGTTGTAAATAAGTACACGTATTTGTTCCCCTCAGGATGTAAGAACAGCCTCCTCATCTGTGTCTTAGTTTGGTAAAGCCTTCTCCTGATATTAGGACCACCATTCCTGTGCCATCCCGGACAGCAATCAGAGCTGGAAAAACGCCACATGTAAGGCATGCACTCACTGGCGTCTCCCGCGTCAGTTCTGAGTATTTGTAGGATTTTCTTTTTGACCTCTGGTTGAACAATCTGCCCTGATTTGCACGTTAGATTTGACAACGCCACATCTGCTTCAACTTTCCTTCAGTGCCTGTGACTCAGATAGTGCTGAAAGGCGCTTTAAAAATACTATGACGTCTTCATTTCTCGATCTTACATTATTAGTGATCCCTCTGTGCATGAAATTGCATGCTTCCCAAACACTCTGTCTCTCATCAATATGTGCCGTTCAATCCAATTTCTATCAGCCTCCTCCATTCTAATCAATTACAGGGGGAACCCACATTTTGGAGTCATTGCGCAGACAGAACAAACCGAATAATGTCCTCACGTTTTCTGTTGGAAGCCCCAATTTCACGAGAAATAATAAGCAGTATCTCAGGGTTATAGTTGTGGCTGAGTGGTTAAGGCGATGTATTAGATTTCCATTAGTGGTTCCCCGCAGAGATTTTAAACATACGACTACGTTTCATTCAATGTTGATTTTAAATGACTTTCTGGTGGATGGGTTATCCCTCAAACTACAGAAAATCCGTCTGAATAACTCCACATTTTGTCAGGTCTGCTCATTTGTTGACACGCAGGAAACTTAGGTTGTGAACCAGAAGCGGACCTGACTGAAACCGTTCGCTCTGTTCCTCCAAGCACAGATTATACCAGACCTGAGGGGTTTGTTTAGAATTCGCAAAATGTATTCGACGCAAATGCTGTTTTTCAATAAATGTCCTCAATCCCAGTCCTCTGGTGAGTTGCACTCGTCAGAGGCTAAATTTCCTCCTTATCATCGACTCTCCCATCCCCACTGCTCCCTCCAACATCACTTTAAACTTCCCCAGGAAATTTCCCGTAAACCTTATTTGCTTTGATGAGAACGTTCCCAGAGTCGGGAATTTCTTCTCAAAAGATAATTTCTTCATCTCTGGACCAGGTGCAAAGCAAAGGATTGCGATAAACATGCTGGGAAAATGTTGCTAGGTGAATAGTGGAAATGTGATTAAGAAGCAAAACAGAAATTCCAGTCTCCAGCTTTGTGAATCTTTCGACATTCTTTGGAAAGTGGATTCAGAGGAGAATGAAGGGCGAACTGTCCGACTGAGCAGAGACAGGCCCGACACATTCCCATGCTTTAAGAGGCCGATACATTGAATCTGATATTCTTGGGAAAAGAAATCATGTGAAACATTGAAAGGACACCCGTTCTTCCACGTCCGGAATTCAAACCTCATCTCAGCTCCGACACAATGAGAAAACATGGGAACAGAAATGGCACTGAAATTTTCTAAGGGAGTCGTTCCCACTTGTAGGAGAGCTGGTTCTCAGTGACATTGAGGCACCTGCAGAGAGTGGGATCAGACTGTTCTCTAGTTTCCACAATTAATGTTCCAGAATTTAGAATGGAAAAGCAAAACTGATAAATGGCAATTGTTATTCTGTGAAGGCCATGGAACAGCTTGGATCCACGAACCGCCTGTTTTATGAGATGCTATAAGAAGATTGTTCCCCACTCTCTGTGGTGCTTTGTGTCAGCGCGGTCGGCTGTTAACCGAGAGGGTTGTGGGTCGCACCCACTCATGGATGGAGTGGTCTCTGTACTTACTCCATCTGTTTCCTTTGCTGCGTAGTTTTGGGTTTTTAATCAGGTCAGGGATATATTCCCCAAACAGAAACCTTACCCAGTGAGGAACCATAACAGCGTTTCTGTGTTGCTTTTGTGGCTAACAAGAGGCTGTGGATGCCGTGAATCTGAAATAAAAACAGAAACTGCTGCAGAAACCGAGCAGGTCTTGCAGTATCTGTGGGGGAAAACAGATTTCTAACAAACTTCTGAAGATGATCTGAATCGTTGTCTCTGTTTCTCTTTCCACATATGCTGCCAGACGTGTTTAGTTTCTCCTGATATATCTGCTTTTGATTTTAACTGAATATCCATTCCAACTATCGGGATTGATCACACAGACCATACATTCCCAGACGAGTAACACTGTTGAAGCTGTAGTGATTGAGTTGAAACAAACCGAAGAATGATGCACTGTCCCTCGGCTCCACAGGGAGAGAGGACTGACAAACCAGTTCAGTTGTGTGCTTCTGCAGTTGCTGCCAAACGGGTAAGGTGATGTGCTTTAAATCCATTCCGTTTTTGTCGAGCAGTTTCACATCTTGCTGACTGTAATTGAGAGCCGAGAGTAAACTGGAAAAACGCTTGTTCTCTGCTTTCTTGTTTGAGATACAAATCACTGAATAGGGAAAAACACACATAAGCCAGTTTAGGAATGTTGGGAATCTGGAACCCATCAAAGGTCAGGGTTAAACAAGCAGAAACCTCCAGAAGAGATGATACCCATTTAATTGTACACATCCATTACTGACTTCATGTGCACCTCTGAGTCAAGTGCTTCAAAATGAGATAAAAACAGTTAAGGGTTACCTGATACTAATGCATTCCTGATGGGGCAAAGCGCATTTTCTGAGCTTATCATCTCCATGACCAGCTGTCGGGAGCTCAGTTTCGAAAGTAACAGGAAATTGTTTGCAAAATGTCCCAGAGTGATGATGGGTTTGAACTTCTCTCTCCTGACCTGTCTGTCAGTCAAGGCATCCAGTGGGAAATTTCAATTGGTAATAACTGGTATAGTGCACATCCCTGGAATCAGTTTACAGGATAATCAGGAAGATAATATCGTGCTGTTACATTACCCAGCCCTGTTTAAGCCCTTATGTGTAACATTTCCTGACTCTACTTTCGAGATAAAGATTGCCTGCATTATCTGTCTCTGTTTGAATCAAGCAGCTCATTGAGCATGGAGTTGAATGTTCAGAGGAAGCTGGAAGTGTGACAGCGACAGAAACAGAAAGAGACGAGTCTTGAAAGTACTTCGAGTTTGCGTGTGTTGGTTGTTTTTAGTGGTGAATGTCTCCTGACCGCTATTCTGTCGGATCTCAGGAGTAGCAGCAACTGTTTGGGTGGAATTTGGAAATTTAAAGTTACACACGAACAGCTTATTGGACTATTTCAACTCAGTTTTCAGTTCACACCCCAGCTTACTGCAACGGTTCACATTTCCTGAAGAATTGGCTAGTGTTCCACGTGATGCTTCCTTTTTCCAGAGAAAATTGCAGACGTGAAGCACATGACGCTGAGGCCTCACTCACTGCCGGGGATGTGCTGGTGTGTCTACCTTTGTGAGTGAACATGAGAATAAGTTTCGTCAACGGGGTTACAGCGTAGTATGACCATGTTAAATTTCAGTCCCATTGATGTGTCATTTAAAATCACAGAGAGATTATCATTGACATATGCGCAAAAACATCAAAACATGTCAGCTTATTGGGCCAAATGCTGCAAACTAGGCCTAGAATACATGGATGTCTGATGACCTGCGCTGCACGGTGGACGAATGATGCTTTTCTCACACGCTTTTAAATATCGAGGACAGGGAGAAACTGATCTGACGAGAAAACCTATTTACAATCTGACATAACCTTTTGTACTGTCCACTCTACTACCAGCCTGATGTCATCTGCAAACTCACTGACCATGCTTTCCATATTTTAAGCTAAATAATTTGTATGAATGAAAAACGAAAGTGGGCTCAGCATTGATTCCTGCGGAACACAGCTGGTAACAGTCCTCCAGTCTGAAAACTTCCCTCCACCACCGTTCCCAGCCACCTACCATTAAACTAATTTTATATCTAATTGGAAAGCTCACCTTGAATCTTATGTGATCAAACATTAAAATTTAATCGAACAAGTGGAAACTTTTGAAAGGATTAATTAAAGTCCAAGTGAACAATGCCGACAACTTAGTCCTGATCAGTATTCTTGGTTACATCCTCAAAAAATCCAAGCATGTTTGTGAGACACAACTGAAGTCGCACAAAACCATACCGATCATCCCTATTCATTACACCTATCTCAAAATGCTTATAGATCCTATCATTCTGAATTGCTTCCAACAACGTACCCATGACCTTAGCCAGCACCACAGGTCTATGGATTTCAGGTTTCTCCATTCATCCCTTCCTCAACGAAACCACCCCCCATTTATTCTGCACATCATTCGAAGAAATAGATGATGAAAATATTTCTACCAAGGGCCCAACAGTTTAGTTTCCTAATTTCCCACAAAGCACTGGTTGCACGTGATCAGATCCCAGAGAAATATGCAATTTCACATTTTCCAATTCCTCTGCAAATTTCTCTTTCGATGCGAACAACTTTCGAAACATCAATGTTTGTAGGCGCCGTTTCCTTCTGCACAGTATAAACTAATGTGAAATGAACATTTAATATCTCTCCCATCTGCTGAGGTTCAAGACAAATGTGAGTTCTTCCATCTTTCACGGATCCTATTTGGTGTCGAGCTTTGAATGTACATATAAAATCTCTTTAGATTAACCTAACTCTATGTGCTAAGGCTATCTAATATGCTCGCTTTGCCTTCATGATTTTATTTGAAGACCGCCCCTCCACGCCTTATATTGTTCAAGAGATTGACTTGAGATTGCTTGTTTACAGAGAAACTTTTATTTTTAAAAAATACCTTCTAAGACGACGAGTCCTTCATCCCTGCGATCAACGTGTTCTAGTAGAATCGCGGCAAAGTGGGAGCAGGCAATTCAGCCCAAGTAGAATCCATGAAACATACGGAGATCATTGCACTCACACATCTACTTGATTCCTGTAACTCTGCATTTTCCATGGCCAAATGACGTCTACTACATATATTTCCTCCGTGGAGAAAACCCAGGCAGACAGAAAAAGAACGTGCAAACTGCAGACGGTCCCCCGAGAAAAATTGAACAAGCGTGGCTGAGGCTGGAAGGCATCAGTGCTCTCCACCGAGTCAGCTATTGTAAACCTCCTATCCACCACTCATAATATACCTTCCCTTAGACATGGGGCCAAAAGCTACTTCTGATGATATAAATGCGTGTGACGAGAGCCTCTTATTGCGTCAGTTGCAAACCTCTGCTGTTGGATGAATGCCGACATTGCTTTTACCTTCCATACAGCCAACAGAACCTGCATGTTAAACATTAGAGAAAGCTTAACTAGATCTGTCAAGTGCCTTAAAACGATAGATATCTTAAGCCTTTCCCCGTCACAAAATAGTCTGTGCCTCTAATCATTCCATCACTTGATGACCTTGCACTTTTCCACACAGTGTTCGAATTGCAACCTTTTCTTATCTAAGCACTCAGTTCGTCCACGTCATTCTGCACCCTGCCCGCTTCTTCAATACGATCTGTCCCTCCAACTGTCATTTTATAATCTGCAAATGGAGCAACAACACCCTCAGTTCCTTTGACCCGATGATTCATGCATGACGGGAACAGTTGTGGTGCCGAAACTGACCCCTGCTGAACTCCACACGTCTCGCGCTGCCATCTGGGGAAAGACCCGTTCACTCAACTGTCTGCCTTCCGCCAGTCAGCCAGAACTCAAGCCATATCAGTACTTTGCCCTGAACACCATAGCCTATTATTTCGCAGCTTCCCATACAGCACCTTGACAAATGCCTGCTGGAAATTCAAGCTGACTACATTCACAGAATAGACTTTTTCTCATTTCCTCATTACGACCTCATAGAATTCTAACACATTTGTCCTTGACAACCTGTGCTGATGCTTCAAGCACTATGTAATCCCATTCTTACACTGACCTCTCACATAGTTTTTAGTACAAAATTGATTTGTTTGACATTTATTTAAAACATTAAATTTGATTTCAGTCCTGAATGTCATGAACAACAAAGTCTAATCGCAGTTGAGATATGTGAACTCTGCACTCTCTCAGCAGGCCCGATGAGTGAGTGAATTCCTTCCCCTAGTGCATCTCTCTGCTGTCTCAGCAGGGTCGATGAGTGAGCTAACTGTTTTTCTCAAATGAAGCAGATAAATACGTTCTGCCCACTGCAAACTCGCTGGTGTACTGAGAGTTGAGGTGATCGCCTGTTCCCACAACGAAAACAATTGAAATATCTCTCATCTTGTGAAAATGTCGATGGAACATCAGTCCTGCAGAGACTGTCAAGCACATCCCACACACTAGATATTTGACAGGTCTCTCCTCAATGTGAAGGCATTCATGATAAAAAGATGAAAAGGAACTTGCATAGTGATTCCCACAGTCTGAGCATTTAAAAGGCCTCTTCCTTGTGAACACGTTGATGCCATGTCAGTCCAAGGAACATTTATAGCACTTCCATCGGTCTGGGTGTTGAAAAGACGTGTTAATAATATTGTTGTGAGTTTACGTCGCTCGGATATTTGCAGCACGTCCGTCAGTTGTGGAATTGAAGATGTCTGTCCGCCGGGTGAGCAGGTGGATCGGCCGACAGGTCCCCAGATGTTTTAAAGGACTCTCCTTCGTGTGAGCACATTTCCCATGCATCAACCAGACAGATGTATGATAATATGTTCCAAAGTCTGTGCAGATAAAAGTTTTCTTATTAGTATGCGCATAGTGTTGGATAGTCCAATCACTGTTCGTTTTGAAGCATTTACCGCAAACTAGACATTGAAATGATTTCTCCTCATTGTGATCAAGCAGTTTTTGCAGCAGGTCCGAGAAGGAGTGTATCCTTCCCCACACACTGAGCTAGTTCCAGGTGTCATTGCTTTCATGGGGTCCCAGCTCAGAAGAAGAAATGAGTCCTGACGTGTCTGCAGTCTCACCTAAATATGACTGCAATTGTAGTTTGTGAGCTCTGATGGTAGCAGAAGCCGTGTCCACACACACAACAAGTGAACTATTCTCTCCCTCGAAAACCGGAGCCTTTTCCTTCCATGTTCAAACTTTGACCAAAGTTCAAATTAGGATAAAATACGCAGCTTCATCAGATCATGGTGGAGTGATTTTTTTTAAAAAAAACATCTTTCCCTTCTAATATGCTACGAAATTGATGTCATATACTTTTAAAAGTCAAGAGAATGCGAAAGAGCCTCTCACAGACTCTGGATTGTGCCTGAAGATAGGGATTGAAGTTAAGGCATTTAGACACCAATATTTTGAGCGGAATTCTGCAAGAATCTTTCATACAGACAGCCTCCACTACTGAGATGGAGAGGTCAACAGGTTGATGTTAACACCATCTAATCCCAGTTCGCTGGAGACTGTTCAGACTTGTCTGATGTCCTGTCATATTGGAGCAGACATTTCCTACAATTTCATCATGCAAAACTGAAGCCTCTGTCTTCAGTCCCCAACACAAATCCACTGCCTCGCCACTGAGTCGAGAGTGTGTCCTCGAAAAAGCACGGCAGTGCAGGCAGCATCCAAGGAGCTGGAGAATCGACGTTTCAGGCAAAAGCCCTTCATTTGGAATGAGGCTTGTGAGCCGAGGCGTTTGAGAGACAAATAGTTGGAGGCAAGGTATCTGAGAGCTTGATAGGTGGGTTGAGGTGGGGGTAGTGGTGATAGGTCGGAGAGCAAGGTGGAACGGATCGGCGAGAAGGAAGATGGAGAGATAGGAAAGTTCATGAGAGCGGTGCGAACATGGAACGATCGAGCTGGGATAAGATAGCGGAGGGGAAATGAGAAATATATTGAAGTCCACATTGATGCCATGTGGTTGAAGGGTCCCAATGTGAAAGATAAAGCCTTCTTATTCCTGACGTCGGGTGGTAAAGGTATAGCGATGGTGGATGCCCAGGACCTGCATGTACTTGACTGAGTGGGAGGGAGAGTTAAAGTGGTCGGCCACAGGGCAGTGATGTCGCTTTGTGTGGGTGTCCCGGAGGTGTTCTCTGAAGCACTCTCCAATTAAGCATCCTGTCTCTCCAATGTAAAGGAGACTGCATTGGGAGCAACGGATAGAGTAAATCTCATGTGTGGAATTGCAAGTAAAACTCTGATGAATGTGGAAGAATCATTTGAGTATTTGGACGGAGTTAAAGGCGAAGGTGAGGGTGGATTTTGCAAATCCTGTGATGGAATGGGAAGATGCCTGGAGGGGAGGGTGGCGTGGAGCTGAACAAGGGAGTCACGGAGGGAATGATCTTCACAGAAAGCGGCTAGTGGTGGGGAACGAAATACATGTCTGCTGGTGGCTTCTGTTTGCACGTGCCGGAATAGGTGGAGGATGATGTGATGTCAAAGGAGGTTGGTGGAGTGGAAGGTGATGGCCATGGGGATTCTGCCTTTGTCATAGTTGGAGAGGTGGGTCTTGAGTGCGGAGTTACTGGAAGTGGATGAGATGGGCTGGAAGGCAGAATTGGCCACGTTGGTGTAGAAAGTGCCTCACCACTGACTCAATTTCTCCTGCACAATTGTCTGAGTCTGAACCAGTTACGTCATAACCATGGTGAGATACTTCACCAAGTCTGCACACTGGCACCTCATTAACATCTTACGGCTCTTCGACGTCTCTGCTCTTCTGCAGCTCAACTCTCTTCCATTCCTTTGAACTAAACTATCCTAATGCACTCCCATCCGTCCTCTCATATTTCCTCTCGACTCTGGTCTCACGTCCTCTGCCTCTATGCATGCCTGTACTTGATCTCTGTACAGTGTTTTATTGTGACTTATTTGAATGACGTTTTTAGCACCGCCTACTTTCACAACCGTGTGCTTCTGCCTTCGTAGCTTTACCTTTCCACACGAGCTCCCACATGCTGGAAGGGAAGGAGTTACGGATTGTTCACCCAATGATGCAATCCTGAGGCCTTCGAAGAACTCTGATGCTCGTGGGAGTATTCAGAACAGGCGTTGTTCACCCATCACAGCTCAGCTAATTATCAAAGTTTTCGTCATTTGATCCAAATCTTTTCACTGTCTCCGCTCCATCTATCGTTGTAATGTCCTACAGCCCACTCAAGAACAATTGGATGTGGTCATTAAATGCCAACCCAGTCAGCGAATCCGACATCCAAGATTTTTTTTAAATAATGCTGTCTCAGACATCTGCATTCCCACGTATTCCAACCTTTTGATCATGCATGATTTTAAATCTTTTATGTCTAGCGCCCGAGATTTCATGTATCAAGGCTATAAACCATGAAGTCTCTTCATTAAGGAGATCTCATAATGCCATTAGGAAAGGAGTTACTCACGAAGTGATGAAGAAAAGCTGTGATACATGTTCAAATCAACGCCAGTAAATTGTATCAATACTGTGTCGTGCCTTTCATATACTGGAAACTTCAAAGTTTTTCCTCTGATTAGAGTTTAAGCACATATTGATCACAGTCGCATAACGACATTTTGCGAAGCTGACAAAGTGCGATATCAAACTAGTGATAAAACAAGTAGGTTTCAAGTAGTATTTTTTACTACAAAACTCAGGTTGCATCGCAAACCTCGGTTGATGGAGATTGTTCTGGGAGAGGTCATCATTATTATATCAGAATAACAGCACCACTTTTGCTCGTGGCTTTGCAGCTCAGTGATTGGAGCTCTGGCCTTGTTTGCCAGTGGCCATGAGCTCGAGTCCCACTGGGGCTTTGCTGCGTGTTCGCACATATACTGCAGCAAACATCCGAACGTGCTTTCTCACTGTTGTTCGGAGATCTTTCTGATGAAAATATGTGAAGCCATTTTCTCCAGGGCTAATCTGTTTGAGTTTGCATTTCCACTTCTCAGTTCCACTTCGATGAACATGAGAATAACACGCAGCGGACGCGAATAATGCTCCAGTTTGGCAGGAAGAACAACGTGAGATTGCAGAAGCTGTAGAACAACGGGGAAACAGTAGGGGAGGAAACATACGGGTAAGCGGCATAATGATTCTGTTCCTTTTGTAGCGACTAAACAACTAGAAGTAAACAGGCAGGAGGCTGCAAGATCACAGGCAGCCAGGCTGCCTCAGGAGTTTTACGTTCAGCATGTATCAATGCTTCATGTCTGGGCCTGTCCTCAAATGGCAGCCTGCTGCCTGTTTACCCCTTTGCTTACGTAAACAGGGTCTGGGTTTCAAGTCTAAAGTGAAAGAACAAGAAGCCAAATGGGGCAAATCCTCTTGACGTCGGTCACTGCTCAGGCCTTTGTCACTCTCGCCAGGTGTGTCTGTCTATATCCCTTCATGGGTGAAATTGAGGTTCAGTTCTCTTTCGGGTCCTGAACAAATTTAACCGAAGCTGACTTTACTACCATACGTTGTTTCATTTGAGGTTAATGGTTTGCAGGGAAAGACTGATTGAAGTGAACACTTCAGACGTCAGACTGCGTTCCAAGCATTGCAAACTGTAAATGTGAAAGTATGGATGTTTGATGAGTGGAACTGACATTGTGCATTATTCTATACTATAAAACCACGTGTGCCACGAACTTCTTTCTTTTGGAAGAAACTTGTCTTCGCAGGAAAACAAAAATATTATGTTAACAGAAGATGTATTTGCACAAGCCGTGCAACCTGGTCGATTATCGGTTACGATTCAGTACTTCCATCATTGTGGTTTGGGTTCATTTCCTGATCACGGAATCAAGAATTATTGTTCCTGACAGGGAAAACAACAGAAGCAGAACATCTCTGATAGGAATCACATTTGACACACGTTTGCATGTGACTTGCAAGTTTGCTGCAGGGCCGCACGGTGGCTCACTGTTTAGCGCTACTGCCTTACAGTGCCAGAGACCTACTTTGACTCCAACTGGGTCGACTGTAGGTTAGGTGACGTATTCAGGAGCGAATGTAGAGTCATAAGCTAGGTAATTCTTTTGGTAGGGCTATTCCCTGGAGGGTCGGTGTGGATTTGTTGCGCTAAATGTTCTATTTCTGAACTTGTGCAGCACGGAAGCAGACCCTTCGCTCCAACCGGTCCATGCCGACAAGATATCCCAAACCAATCTTGTTCCACCTGGGCCATACCCCTCCAAATCCTTCCAATTCATATACCCATTCAAATGCTTGTTAAATGTTGCAATTGCAACAGCTTCCACCACTTCCTCTGGCTGCTCATTCCAGACACGACCGAATTCTGTGTGAAAAGGTTGCCCCTTAGGCATCTTTTATATCCTTCCCCTCGCACCCTCAACCTATGCCCTCTAGTTCTGGACTGCCCCACCCCAGGGAAAAGACTTTGCCTGTTTACCTTTTGCAGGTCCCTCATAATTTTCAGAGAAGTGAGAAAAGAGAGAAATAATAGTCACTTACCCGTCAAGGAATGATGCATTATGCGACAACTTTCCGAATCACCTGTGACTGAAATAGCTCCCATCATCCATACACTGGTCATGGCATGATACAGTATTCGAGTGGGGTTGCCTGCGTTGAATTGGACAAAGCATTCTTTCTGAAGATGGACTTTACTGGGATATAAAGACCTGTTAAAACACATGGAGGGATAGGCCTGGAATCAGAAGACGTCAGGAAGAATGAACAGCGTTAACTTGGAAACAAATCCTTTGCAAAGGTAAACACTGAGATCCTGCGGGATAAAGCCATTAGAAAAGACAAGGCGGGGTTTGATGGGGAGGTGGAACAGACCAATAGATCACGTGGCGTGAAACGAGGAAAAAGTGATTTGTGTGCATGCAGAAATTTTCCAGATGATGTGAAGTTGGTGAGAGTAAACAGGAAGGAAATTCCCTCATACGGATGGCTCTACAACTGGAGTTTAGAACTTCGAAACCAGTGATGAATGATAAAGAAATGTTTGGAGCACGGCTTGTTTTTTTTTTCATTCTACTGTTTTTGAAATCGGGAATTTTTTTTTCAGAGAAAAGTAATTTCAGGCGCGTACAGACACAAAAGGAATGAATTTAACGGGGACAAATGGTCTGCTCTGTCGGGATGGGATTGTGTTAAGTGCACACTCTAATTGATGAACGTTAAATGCATAGAAACTGTATAACACCTGCAGCTGAATACGACGAAGTGTGAAATTTATTATGAACGGTTTAGCAGCTCGATCAAAGTTAACTTCTATAAATTTTAAAAGAACGGAGCTGGTTGTGTTAGCTCAGCATTAAAGGGAACCTGGTTATCTCAGTCCCCTGCATAACTGTTGTCCGATGTAAAATGCTCCCAACAGTGTGGGATTAATTCTCGCAACCATTACGATACTGACATCCCCACTCACCTAATCTATTAGACGATGGCGAGAATCAAAGGAAAATTATAACATAGTGAGTTGGAACTAACCTGTTGAGAAACGCACCATTTATTTCATCTGTTGCAGTGGATATTTGGCTGCAATCACAGAGGAGGTATTGAGTGAATTTGCTGCTCACTTATCTCCCCCCAAAATATCCAGTGACAAGACTCGAAACATATTCTTGTTTGAATTCCCGAAGCTTCACAGCAGTAATTAAAAAAAACCTTTATCATTTCAATTCGAATTTTTCTAACAACATTGAAAATGTCCAATGAGATAAATATCATTCTTTTTGTATTGTATTAATAACCTGTCTGAGTTTACAGCAATTACAGTAACATGAAACGAGCTAAGCGTCCTTTCCACAATTTAACACAGTGTAGGATAAGCGTTATGAGAAATCGAATCCATCTCAAGCGTCATCTCTGTATTTCTATTGAGAGTTGGATATTCTACTGGGAGTATTTCTGTGTGGACGTAAGGAATGGAGGTATTTCCCAAGGATAAAGCACTCCACAAAATCAGAGGTTAGATCTTTAGAGTGAATGGTGTTTTATTCAACGTTCTATTGCAACTTTTAAATATATATGTACACACATACATGCATGCAGACACACATTTATATTTATATGTCAGTGTTGTATATATATATATATATATATATATATATATGTGTGTGTGTGTGTGTGTGTGTTTGTGTGTGCGTGTGTGTAAGAATTCAGAACGTTGGGAATTAATGGCAGCTAGATGAGTGTTTTTCGTGTAGAATGTGGGACGTAAGAGTCACCAATAATGTCCCAGATTTCTGCATCTGTGGGGAGTGCACCCAACTCTAGTTTCTTGGTAAGTTTCTAAAGAAACTGAAGCTGGACATTGGATCAATCGGGAGACTGAGGAGATAATTGAGACGAGTCATCGGCAGGCCGTAACACCTCAGGTACAAAGATCGATGGGTTTCAGTCGGTAAACGAAGAGGGAACTGGCAGACAGTGCATGCATCCACAGTGGCCATGCTCCTCGGTTAGAAGCAAAGCATACCGCTATTGATACTTTTGAGGGGGAATGACTTACGAGGGGGTAAAACATGGGGTACAGGTCTCTTGCACAGAGTTTGTTCCTGTTGCTCAGAAGGTTAGGGGAGAAAGGAAGAGAGCATTATTTTTGGAGACTTCATAGTGAGGGAAACAGATTTCAGATTCAGTGGGTGGGGACACACTTATGAATGGTATGTTGCCTCCCAGCTCCCAGGTTTTGTGATGTCTCGCATCATGTTTGTGCGATTCTTATGGGAGAGGGGGAGTAGTCCCAAATCATGATCCACATATGCAACAACAACGTCGGAAAGAAAAGGCATATAAGGCAGAAATTCAGTGATCTAGAGTGACATCTTCCATCTCGATCAAACAGAGTTGATCTCTCTTTTGTCACCGATGACACATCGTACGGAGATGAAGAATAGGGAGAGACCTTTTGAACATATGGCTACCGGGATGGGAAAGGGAGGAGGGATTCGGATACCTGGACAATTGGGTCTTATTCTGAAGTAGGTGGTACCTCTGCAAATAGGATGGGTTCCACCGGAACCACAGGAGAACCAATATTCTGGGGGTGGTTGGGGGAGGGGGGGATAATTTGCTCATGCTCTTCAAGAGGGTTTACGCAAACTCAGCAGCGCAATGGGAACATGAATTGCAGCTCATGTTTACAGGAGGTTTTGAGTAGTGAGGACATAAATAGGTTTTCAGGTTTGCAAGAGAGTACTGTCAAGGATGAAGATAGTTTGAAGGGTGTTTACTTCAGTGCCAGGAGCATCTGGAATGAGGTAAGTGAACTTAGAGCATGGGCTGTTAACTGGGACTTAGACGTTGTGGCCATTTCAGAACATGAATGGAGCAGAGAAAGGACTGGGTGTTCCTCTTGCCGCAGTTTCGATTTTTCAGTAAGAACAAGGAAGATGGTTAAGTAGGGCGAGGTGTGGCATGATTCGCTAAGGACAGAATTACAGTAGCAAAAGAATATTTGATGAACACTCTACGGAGTTTACTGAGCTAGAGTGTCTGATTCTCGGACTCAGGAAAGGAGAGGTCACTGTGAATGAAGTTTTCAATAGCCCACTGAAACATTCCAGAGACATAGAGGAAAAGATTGCAAAGATGATTCTTAATAGTAGCGCAAATAACAGGATAGCTGTTATGGGGAAGTTTAACTTTCCCAATAATGATTGGAAAGTTTATAGTTCGAGTAAATCTGATCGGTAAGTTTTTGTCCAATGTGTACCAGAGGGTTTCCTGACATATAATATAGATAGGCCAACAAGAAGCAAAGCTACATTGGAATTGGTACAGGGTAATGAACCAAGCCATCTGTTCGATGTGGAGGGAAGTGAGCACTTTGGTGATAGGAATAGGTGGTACCCATTCATCTGTGTCACAATTGAAAAAAGGCAATGCTGTCGAGGAGAATATTGTGATACAACCTATTAGAATACAAGAAATTAATGTTCGCAAGGAGTTCGTGTTGGCAATTCGTGAAAGTGTGAAAAACGATCTGTCCGTTGGGCTTGATGGGATGTATCCTAGGATTCTCTGGGAATCGTGGGTGGAGACATTTAACTGTGAACTTTGTGTCATCTGCGTCTATGTGATTAGTGCGAGAAGACTCAAACTTTGCAAATATTGACCCCTTCTCCAAGAAGAGGAGGAGAGAAAACGTTGATTATCGCAGAACAATGAGCCTTAGTTTCGTTGTAGATAAAGTTTTGGAAAAAGTTATGAGCGAGAGGATTTATGATCATCTAATAAGGAAAAAGTTGATTCGGGATAGTCAATTCGATTTTGTGAAGAGTAGTTTGTGCTTCACAAACCTTATCGAGCTCTTTGAGAATTTGAGCAAATAATTGGATGAGGGTGAAGCGATTGAAATGGTGGATATAATTTTCACTAAGGCTTTGATAATATTCCCCAAATAGGCTATTGCATAAAATATAGAGGCAGAGGATTGATTTTTTTCCGGTTTGGATCAGAAAATGAGTAGCTCAAAGAAGACAGAATGGGTTGTTGATGGGAAATGTTCGTCCTGGATTTCAGAAACTAGTGATACAGCAGAAGTTTTTTTTTCGGTCCACTGCTGTTTTTCATTTTTATAAATAACCTGGATTAGGGCACGGAATGATGGGTCTGTAAATTTGCCGATGACACGAAGCTCAAAGGAGTTGTCAACAGTGCCAAATGCTTCTACAGGTTGTAGAGGGACATGAATAACCAGCAGAGCTGAACTCAGAGGTGGCAAATAGAAATTAATGTGGGAAAATTTGACGTAATACACTTTGGAAGGAGCAACAAGAAGAGAGAATTCTGGGCTAAAAGCAATATTCTTGGAATTTAAGATTAGCAGACAGACCTCGGTGCTACTGTGCAAAAAAAGCTCAGAAGTTTTATCACCCGTGTTGACAGGTGTGTTTGGAAGAAGCATGGAATGTTAGATTTATTGGGAGAAGGATTGGGTATCAGAGCCATGAGGTCATGTTGCACTCCAGAAATTCTCTGGTAGCCGCATTTGTGACTTGCATACAGTTCTGCGCGCCACACCATAGGACGGATGTCCAATCATTGGCAAGTGTACAGAGGAGATTTAATGCGATGCTGTCTTTTGTGGAGGGAAAGACTGAGGGACTTGGGGCTATTTATGACAGAGAGAAGTTTGAGAACTGATTTAATAGAGACACACGAGATGATCAGATGTTTTCTTCAGGTGGACAGTGAAAGGCTTTTTTTTAATGGTGATGGCTGGCACAAGGGCACACACTTTACAGGCTGATAGATGCTGAGGTAGGTTCTATTCTCAGCGAGTAGTAAAGGTGCAGAACGCCTGGCATTCAACAGTCGTAGGCTCACCAATTTTCTGGGCTTTTAAACGTTCGGGGATAATCTTTTGAGTTATAATGATAAAATGTCGTAAAGGTGGACTTCTGATTAGTATCGCGTTGGGTGAAATAGCAAGGGCCAAAGAGCCTTTATTGCACAGTAATATTCGGTCGTCGAGCTGTTCTCAGCCTGACGTTGCAATCATCCTGGCCAATATCAGTGAAATGAGCGCCTGGCGAGGATCAATCTCGCAACTTCGGCAGCGCACATACTAATAATCTGTTATAGAAACACAGCAACCTGATCAATTGCCCCAATGGAGCTGTCATCAGAGGACGTCAAACGGCTCCTGTTCTTGCCACTGAGGCCAGGAATCCAATTACTCAATTTTTTGGCTTTGGATCTGAAATGAAACCCACCTCAGAGGTGGTTGGACTGATAATGGATCATCCATTATGTCGTATCTGGTTTAGGAAAAGGACAGAGAAAAATGTGGTGAAAAACAGACTTTACTGAATATAAGTTTACCGTTGCTTCCTGCGTTGATCACGGGCAATTTTTGGTCGCTACTGTACTGGGATTTTCCTTCCATCAGTTTCAATTCGTTACAGAATTCGATTCTCTGACACTGCACCAAGTTCCTTTGGAAAGTTCATACGACACGATCACCAACATTGCACACAACGTCAACAAGCTTCAGCATTACTACATCCTAGAGCACATGGCATGGTTTGAATAAATAGTATACACAAAGCAATATTATGCAAGAGCAAATTCAATGCCAGTTTAGATTAGATTACATTCCATACAGTGTGGAAACAGGCACTTCGGCCCAACCAGTCCACACGTCCGAAGAATAACCCACCCAGACACATTTCACTTTGACAGATGCACCGAACAATAGGGAAATTTTAGCATGATCACTCAACCTGAACTAAATATCTTTGGATTGAGGGAGGTAACCGGAGTACACAGAGAAAACCCACGCAGTCACAGGGAGAAATTGCAAAATCCACACAGACTGTTGTCCAACACTGGAATCAAACCTGGTGCTGTGAGGCAGCAGTGCTAACCACTGAACCACCGAACCACTATGCCAGCCATGCAAAGTAGCAAGAATCCAGAGTAATATTCAAAATGTCAGATATTCACATTCATTACCTTGGCCAGAACTCCAGCCTTGCAAAGGGCGAATCTGCCCCTGAATCACAAGAATCCACGTGGACGCCTGATCCATTGCTCCACCTGGACGATTGTGTTCAGCCTGACAAAGCAATTGTGAGAAATGTCCACTTTCTGATCTAAAGCTGCGACAGGATTTGTCTAATCCAGCTGGGAGGGCAGTGAGGGACACGTGAGACCTTAATATTTCTTGATGTAGATTCACATTGCCCTCATTGTGTTAGTGTTTTAAGACCTGTGCCAGAAACAGCCAAGTCAGGACGGAACATGAGGAGGACATTCTTCACACCCCTCCTGCCCCGCCCTGCCATTGAATATCATCATGGCTGAGCCAGTATATTAATGTCTTTTTTCAGCCTATCAACATCATCATGTTTCCTACTGGCTAACAGTTATTTATCGAGCTCTATCTTCAACAGACATCTAAATTGTTCATTTGTGAGAAAAAAAAAGAAGGTCCGTTCAAGACAGTTGGGATTAAGCAACAACATTGCAGATTTTGAAGAGGAGCAGCCGAGTCTGGTCTGATCACACATCAAACCATGAACTAAACCATGAATCTGGTGAGATGTAAATCGATCATCTTGGAATAACTACCTGAGCAATCACGGGGAAATCCAACGGCTTTCGATTGCGCCACAGAGCCGCGCAAGCAGGTCCTTTTAAGCAGTGCCTACGCCTCGGGAGTGCCTTTGCCTCGGGACTCCCATTTCACGTATGTCTGCCTTCGTCACATTTTCCAGTACCAGGTGCTTATCCAAGTGTGCTCTAGCTATTCAAGTGTTTGGCTACATACTGCTGAAATATTCTCCTGACACGAAGCGAAACCACACTTTCAGATCGTGAATTCCAGACAAACACCACTGTATGCGTGAAAGCATTTATCCTAAATCTCTGATTAATCGCTTGTCTCTTGCTTTTAAACTATGCCACTGGGAATTATTACTCACATAACATGCTTATTTCTGTCACACATATCTCTCCTCTTCATAATATGTGCACGTTAATCAGTTTCTCACACAGCCTTCTCTGCACTTGGACAAACAGCCCCAGGCTGGCTCGTCTACCTTCATAGCTGGAATGGTCCAGCCGTTTGTCATTCTTATAATCTCTTCTGAACACCTTCTCCTGGAATCAGACGCTTCTTGCAGCCGACAATGGAAAAACGTTCTCTGAAGAAAAGACAAAATGTCTCAGCACAACTCAACAGCTCTTTTACATCTATGGAGAGAAAAGTGAGTTAATGTTTCGAGTCCAATGATCCTTTTTTGGAACTAATGGCACGTGCGGGTGGGAAAAAAATGTGGAAGAAGGCGGACGGGTTCTGAAATGAATGAACTCGATGCTGGGTCCTGAAGACTGCATAGTCTGTCAGTAGAAAATGAGGTGCCATTCTTCCAGCTTGTGCTGTGCCTTGAAGGAGCATTGCAGCAGACCGGAGTCTGAAATGGTGCCTTGGGAACACATTGTAATGTTGAAGTCAAAGGAGACTGGAAGATCAAATAACTTTTGTTGATTCCATACAGAACGTCAGTGATCTCAGCTTTGTCACTGACTCTGTTCTTCTCTCCCCACGGTGGAGTGATAAAATTCAGAGGAGGAAATACAGTTGCCTGGATTGAATGAAGAGCTGACAAATCAATGAAAAAATGTCTGTAAAGGTACACAGTGAGGAGAGATATGGTCACCCAGCTGGTCTTATAGCTTAGATATGAGAACGTTACAGCGCAGTGCAGGCCTTTCTGTCCTCTAACTTGCACTGACCTGTGAAAAAAATGTGATGCCCGTCTAACCTTCACCGTTACATTATTATCCATATATATGTCCATGGACATTGAAGTGCCCTTATATTCAGCGAGTCTACGACTGTTGCAGGCAGGCTGATCCGCGGCACTACTACTCTCTGTGTGAAGAAATTAAGAAAGTTATCTGTCCTAAATCAATCGGCATTCAATTTAATGCTATAGATCCTCTTGTTGGCCTTTGCCGTCTGAGGAAAGAAGCTCTCACAGTCTACACTATCTAACCTTCAGATAATCATATAAATCTTGATTAAGTCACCTGTCAACCTTCATCACTCCGACGAAAACAAACCTCAGTCTCTTCAGACTTTGCTCGTAAGACCTTCGATCCACACCAGTAAACTTCCTAGTAAATCTCCTTTGAACCCTTTCCAGAGCTTTCACATTTTTCCAAAACTCAGTGACCAGAGCTGCATGCAATGCTTGGTGGTGCCCTATCAGGTGGTAAAGACGCAACTTCTGTGATTTTATGGAATGGTGCTGTCTGGGCAGTTGGTGGGATGCAAGGAATACTGGACCAGTGGGTCATGACAGAGAATGTCCTGCATTGTGCTGGCAAGTTGTGGAGTTCAGTGGGATTGGATATTGGTGAAAGTGAAAAAGAATGTATACCTTCCTCCGCTTCCTGTCACCAGGAAGCATGTCCAACTCACAACTCAGTCAGACGTATTTCCTCATCTTTAAAAAGCATGCACGCTTTCAGTTTGCCATGAGAAACGTTTTGCAAATTAATTCAGTACTGACAAGATTACCGTTTAAAGCTGTGTGAAAGATGTTACAAACGGTCATACCAGACAAAATGAGGTACCACGTGAAAAAATATGTGTTTCATTCAGGAAAGCTAACTAGAATTGTTCATAGAAAATTGTGGTGAAATGTCTGCTGATTTTTTTTGATGAGGTAAGAAGACGTCTTCATGATGCTAATCCAAAACGATCAGATAAATGTAGATTGGCAAAACAAAAGTCAACATTTCTGTGAGGCCACTGTACCTGAAACCTGGGGATGAAGGAATATAAGGGGTAGTTGCACTATTGATCATAAATTAGCTGCATGAAACGTTACTGATGAAGGGTGCCTGCCTGAAACTTTGATTTTCATGCTCCTCGGATGCTGCGTGATCTGCAGTGCTTTTTGAGCACTACTCTCATGCTGACTCTGATCTCCAGCATCTGCAGTCCTCACTTTCACCTGCGGGAAACGGAACAGAGTCATCATTAACAATTGTGTTTTGAACTGGAAGAATTTTTCAAGCGAAATTTGATTGAGCCTTGGGGTGTGGAAGTTCTAGATAGATTAGTTTAGCCCAACAACCTTTTATGATTGATCAGAGCCCACAGCCCGCCCATGCGTTTCTCTGATTGGTTGGAGGACCAGTGCCTCCAGCTTGGTCTTGTTGGACCGCCTCTTCTTCGCTGTTTGACATTATACGTCTTCAGATGGGATGGGTCCTGCAGCATGCATAGGGTTAACATGATTGGTGAGCATGCTTGCAGCGAGTGATCATTGGAACGAAATTTTGTTGTCTCAAATCGATAGTCGGTGAGTATGGGCTAAAGGGGCGTGGAGCGCCAGGTGCTATAGCCTAGTTAGAGTTTTCATGTTTGGTCATTATATGATTCTGGACCCAAAGATAGTGTATCTGGCGTCGCGAATTAAGCCAAAGAGAACCTGAGCCTTCTTGCCAGAAACAGACCCCAGTCAGTGACCGCAATTCCTGGTTCAGTTTTATTTTTTTTTATTTATCAGGTTACTGTTGGTTTATCTATCTTTCGTGTAAATAGAGCTGAAAATAAATGATATTGTTTGAAATCATTGCTGTGGTTCATTAGGATCTGATGTTGTTGGGAGACGTTTGGCTGTGTATTAGTGACTGGGATTGATGGGAATGTTTACTCCATGATCACCACTGTCCCTTACCTTGCCATAAATGTTTCAGAGACGGAGATAATGGAGCAGGAAGAGGAGGGACAGGATGCCTGAGCAGAATAGCGGGTCGCGGAGGTTTTGGATATTGGGGTCATTCGTTGCCAATCCCTCCACAAAAACCCAACACATTGTTTTTCTCACTGCTCCCCTTCCACATTCTTTCCTGCCACTCCCTCCACCCAGTACCAGCAACATTTTGAAGACGTTTACTTATTTCATACATACTAAGTCGCTTTTGTCAGAACATTCAGTAATTTGAGAACTCGATTGAAATTGTGATACAGAACAGCCAGTGTACGAACCTCAAACATTAATTTGCACCTCCTCGAATTGATGAAGTTCGTATGCTAAAATTGCTCCCTGATTGCTGTTTGGTAAGTATTTACAGGATTATTTTTAAAATCTAGATAATGTGTTACTGATACCTGTGTCAGTTAAAAACATTGTTTTTTTTTATATTCCACCTTTCACAGAATAGAAATATGAAAAATTAGAACAGGACTGGCTTGTTGTGCTCCTTCTCCGTAATTCAATATGATCTTGGCTGATCCTTCCGCACAGTAACCTGCGACCTCTTTAGGCCTACACCTTTTGGTCCCTCTTGCCCTCAAAACTATTGATATCTTCATCTTGTCAACATCGCACGTTCGGCTTTAACTACTTTCTGTGGCAGCAAATCTCACTGAGTAACCAGTCTTTGATCAAAAATTAAAATCCTCATCTCAGTCTTAAATGGACTACCCCATACTCTTAGAAGTGACGCCACCTCCACGCACTCTATGGTTTGGACGCCCTGGTCATTGAAAACATCCTTCGTTCATTTACTTTATGTGTACCATTTATAATTTTATTCTTTTCTGTGACATCCTACTTCATCATTCTAAACTTGAGTGATTTTCATCCTAACGAATCCATTCTGTCCTCATTCGTCAGTCCTGCCATACCATGGAACAGTCTGGTAAACATTTGCTGTGCAGTCTCCGTATGGAGAACATCCTTAACCAGATAAGGAGTCCAAAACTGCACACAACACTCCCGGTTGTGCTGTCAACAAGACCCTGCACAATCTCATCAAGTCTTCCCTGCTCCTGTGTTCAAATCCTCTCAGTACAAAGGCTAACACACCGTTTGCCTTCCTCACTTGCTGCTGCGCCTGCATGCTTACGTTCAGCGATTTGTGTACAAGAAGACGAGGTCTGCTTTCCTATTTTAGTTTCGTAAATTTATGCTGGCTCTGTCTAATCCAGTTACTGTTTTCCATTGTTAGGCTAACTTTACTGTCATTCCATGTTTTCTCGCTACTTCCTTTTATAAATAGCGGGGTCACATTAACTGTCCGCCAAGCTATTGGACCCTATTGTTTCAGAGTCGATAGAATATTGAAATATGAAAATTAATTTAGTCTATTTCGACTCCACATTCTCGTTACAGAACGCGTTCACTGCATTTAGGGTGACTTTAAGTACACTATTGTTTGATTCGCAGTTGGAGGAATTTATTGTCTTTTAATCTCATCAATTTCGAAAACACCATCTCCCTGATAATACTGATTTCCTTCAGTTCCTCCCTCTCGTTTTCTTCCAAGCACTTTAGGAATATTACTTGTGTCATCATTTGTGATGATAGAACCAATATAGATATTTATTTGGTATGCCATATATTTATCCCACACCATTACATCCACTGTTTCTCATTGTAAGTGATTTGTTTTCAATAATCGTTTTTTTCCTCCCTTCATTTACCTTCAGGAGCTTTAACAGCTCATTATATGTTCCTTTCAAGCTTACTGTCAAGCGAAAATTATCTCTGCATTCATTCTTTCTTCATCTTGTGCTCATATCTGAACAGCTCCCAGTCTTAATGTCTGCTCTTATTTTCAGCCAATTTGTCAGGCTCCTCCTTGAGTGCAGTACTCTGCCCTCATATCCCTTGTTAGTCATGACATGGCCACGTTTCCAGTTTTCTTTGTATCAGACAGGAGCGAGAAGCCGGTGCAGTTCCTGCAAATGCTTTTTAAGTGCTTGTCATCCCTTTAAGTTCTGTTCACTAATTCGTTGTACCCTGCTCACACTTCATATCAGTGTCATTCCTTCTATTTAGATTTCGGCTCACATTCTCAGTCAGCTCTATCACTCTCCACCTTAATGAAGAGTTCTCTCACTGACTTCTGCACTCTTCCATTCGGGACTGCATACAGATAGTTTGTCAATTATTCCTTGTCATATCTACAAATAAAGCCTTGAAATCAAAGTTGACATATTCCCATGCCTGCTGTCTCATTAGAGAGAGAGATAGATAGATAGAGAGAGGGAGAGAGAGAGAGAGATCACGCGAGTTGACTGTTGTTGCTTTAACCTGAGAGTCGTTGTGCCTCAGGCAAGGCACAGGATTGCGAATATGGGTGCTTGATGAATCCGGTACAAGAACTGTGTACATACTGTTGCTTTCATTGTTCATCGCAATCTCGTCGACCAGCCAAATAAGCTAGCCCACCAATGGCCATTAAACAGTACGTAATCGAGGATGCTCTGTCCTACGTTTGTATCATGAACGTAGCGACTCAGAATACCATTTCATGCATACCCCAGGTATGTCTCCTCCACAGTATTGTTACTGATCTGACTTGCTCAGTCTATGGGCAGATTGACGTCACACGCAATAGCTATAAGGCCACAAGATAAAGGAGCAGAATTAGACCATTAAACGCATTGAGACCTCTCCATTATTTGGTCATGGTTGATATGTTTCTCAACCTCATTCTTCTGCTTTCTGCCATCTTCTGTAACTGTTGATCCCCTCATCAATCAGGGACCGATCTCTGTCTGTCTTGAACATTCGCAATGACTTGATCTCTACAGCCCTCTACGGCAAGGTGTTCCAAAGAATGACGAGCTTTTTGCTGAAGAATCCCCTCCGCATCTCACTTCAAAATGGTCACCCTTTCTCTCTGAGGCTGTGCAGTCGACTCCTGGTCTCTCGTGCCATTTTAAAAACTTCTTCACAGCCACTTTAATTACGCCTCTCTGTATTGCATATGTTTCCATCAGAACCCCCTCAAACCTCTAAACTGCATCAAGTACAGCCCCCGAGTTTTCAACATATTATGACAAGCCTTTCTTCACCCCCAGGACCATTCTTTTAAACCTTCTTCAGTCCCGATCCAATGCCATCACAGCTTCTGGAGTATTGAGTACAGTTCTAGTTTCCTCGTTATGAGAAGGATTTTATTAAGTTTGAGAGGGTTCAAGAAGTATTTACGAGGATGATGTCATGAATGAAAGTCTTCTGTTTTTCGCTGGAACAGAGGACTTCGGCGTTTGGCTTTATAGAGATTTGTAAAATCACGAGGAGCAGAAATAAGATTACTATCAAAGGTGAGAGAGATCGAATCTAGGCGCATACTTTTAAATTACGAGAAGGAAGATTTATAAAGGAGATGACGGGCAGATTTTGATTCACAATCTTTGATCACTGTGCGCAATAAACTGCTAGAGGAAGTGATGGATGCAGGTGCAGTTAAATTATTTTAAAGTTATTTGGATAAGTAAATGAATAAGAATGTATTGGAGGTATATGGGTCAAATGCAGGCAGACGGGTCTATTTTAATTTAGCAATATGTTCTGCATCGTTTATATGGAGTGAATGGTCCGTTAAACTGCTGTATGGCTCTGACTCTACCCTTAGACATCGGGCCTAACTTCTTGCAATATTCCAAATGCGGTCTGACAACAACTATATAAATCTTCAACTGGACATCTCTGCTCTTGTATTCAAGCCCCTTGACATAAATCTTAAAATTGTGTTTTCCTTCCTTAATTCCAACTGAACCTGTCTGATCTCGGGCTCCCAAGTCACGTTGTGCTTCGGATTTCTAAATGCTTTCTGTGAACAGAAATTCGTCGAAGCCTGCCTTCTTCCTCTCATACTGCATAACCTGACACATCCCATATTGTATTCGAATAATAGGGGATTTTCACAACTCCGATGTAGTGTGTCATTGTAGTGCGAAATGATTTTTGAAGTGATTTCAAGAGCACTGTTTTGATCAGTCATGGCAAGGCCAACAAGACCAGCACAAGTGTGAAGCTCGTTTTGAGATCTTAAGCTGGGGAGTAGGAAGAATGGCAATGGGACAGCATCCTGGTAATCGAGATCACAAGCCAGTCAGCCTAACGTCAGACTGAAAGCAACTTAGCACAAGAATCAGGCTAGTGTAGTTGACATGGTGTGTGTTTATTTTACCATGGCAAAGTGGTTAAAAGGTTAACGTCTGTGGCATTAATGGAAACGTAGCAAGTGAGGTGTCATACTGGCTTATTGGCAGGAAATCAAGACGATTTGTTAACAGTTAATCTCTGGTCCATGACAGTAAAGGCTCCGACATGATGATTGATTTCACAAACACCGGGATTGAAATAGATCGACTGGTTTCAAGTTCCCGATGATGGGACACCTTTACCCATCAAGAGTGACAGCAGCAGCACAGACAGAACGGTGCCGATGTGCGCGTTAGAATATGGAATGCCTCAGTGAAATGGGAGAAGCGATGTAAATGAGGGCTAGTGACCATGGAAGAGAGGGAACTCTCTGAAAACGCGTTGGTGTGAATTCTGATTTATGAAACGGAGAAGTGTGATATTCTACATACGTAACCAGTGTTGCAGAATATCATGTAATCTCATATTCACAGAGCTAAACTAAGAGAGACTGAGAGGCACAGCAGTGAAGATCAAACTTGAAATAAGCCCGCTGTGACTGTATAAGTGTGCATGAGATTCCGGGGCTGGGACTCCAACCTCACCTGTAGTACCTTCCTTTGACATGGAGCAGGGAGCATTGTGATATCAGATTGGGACCTCCATCTCAAATGCAGCAACTTCTGTTAGCATAAAACAGGGGGCATTGTGGCAGCAGGCTGGAAGTTCAAACCTCACCTGGAGGACGGAGCAATGAGAAATCAACTTGGGAGAAAGGATACTCAATTACTTTAATATAAATTAAATTATAATTAGCAGGACCCATGTATGTAGATTGAGTTAATATCTGTCCCAGGGAAATCTCTCAATAATAAGGTGAAATGTTGCAAAGATTCAGCTCGTGGAGGAGAATCTGTGCAGAAAGAAACGCAGGTAAAATTTTTCTGACTTTTATGATAAAACTGACTGCGTGTTTGGTTAAATGGCAGCAAGCGATTTTCAGCTCGTGTCATGTTATTACATTTCCTGAAAACCCACGCAAGTCATAAAAGCAAACTACACTTCCATAAATTAACGGTATATAACTAGCTCAAAGGGAGAGGGCAGAGGGTGGAGCTGTAGGGTTGTTTTTCTGACTGGAGCACCGTGACCAGTGGAGTGGAATTTTACACTTAATGGCAATGTCAGAGGGAGTGTTGGTGAACAAAGAGACTTTGGAGTGCAGGTTCATAGATCCTTGAAATTGGAGTCGCAGGTAGATAGGATAGTGAAGAAGGCGTTTGGTATGCTTTCATTTATTGGTCAGAGGATTGAATACATGAGTTGGGAGGTCATGCTTCGGCTGTACAAGACATTGGTTCGGCCACTGTTGGAATATTGCTTGCAATTCTGGTCTCCTTTCTATCGGAAAGACTTAAGGAAACTTGAAAGGGTTACGAAAATAATTATGAGGATTTTGACAGGGTTGGGGGATTTGCGATATAGGGAGAGACTTATGAAGCTGGGGCTGTTTTCCCTGGAGCGTGGGAGGCTGAGGGGTGACTTAATCGAGGTTTTCAAAATTATGAGTGTCATAGATAGATAGGACAAATAGAAAAAGTCTTTTCCCTGGGGTTTGTGAATCCAAAATTAAAGGGCATAGGTTAAGTGTGAAAGGGGAAAGATATAAATCAGACCGATGAGGCAGCGTATTCACACAGAGAGTGGTAAGTGCATGGAATTTGTTGCCAGATGAAGTGGTGGAGGCTGGTATAATTGCAACATTTAAGAGGCATTTGGATGAATATACGAATAGGAAGGGTTTGGAAGGTTATGGACCAGGTAATGGCAGGTGTGACTAGACTGGGTTGTGATATCTGGTCAGCATGGACGAGTAGAACCAAAGGGCCTGTTTCCATGCTGTACACCTCTATGACTCTATTTGATGTTGCCATTATGCTCGTGTTCATCTTGCTTTATGGAGGAAAAGCAGGAAACTAATGTTAAAATTTACAGGATCTCCGATTATCCTATTCAATGGCTGAACAGACAAGAGGCTGAATGGAAGCTTCATTATTACAGATAAGTTATCAGTATGAAACGCGCTGAAACACAAAGTGGGGAGGATTGGACTGAAGCAGTGGTGGTGACTTTCTTTCCTGGTAATTTTTTTCAATATCACTGCTATTTCTCCTGTCCATGTTAACATCACAACTCTGAAGCATGAAAGCGTGAAGCACATGTGGAGCAAGTGGCGCAAAGTCTAATGTGCCTGACTTGACATCAGAACATTGCAGTTTTCACTCCTCTCTCGCTCGAGGTTAACGCATGAATTCATTACACTCACAACGTAATCTTCCTCATTGTTCTGAAGCCGAGATGAAGGTTGAGCTCCAGATATGCAGACATGACAATCTCTTTCAGTACACGTCCCAGAGAACATCACAGTCAATGTCGCAGCGTCATCAGAAGTGAGGAAGACCAAATAGTCCCACACACTGCGAATCGGCACTTTTCAATTTCACAGAGGCAACGAACCAATCGCTGTGGCTCCTCGAAATGGCAAGGAAACAAAATAAACATCTTGTTGGTTCATGGAGTGCCGAGGAACCTTCTCCTTCTTAAAGAGGCTGGGACATTGACACTGATGTTCGTAGACACATTGTTTGATTCGAAGAATAGAAAGGAATATTCTTCCAGATGCCCATGCCATTGATGCTGAACAAAACAGCGCTTAAAGGGAATTAAACCCGGACCGCAGTGGTAAAAGTGACAATTCAGAACCACAACACGATCAGGGACGACTACAGCGGTCAGACGCACGTAGAGTGATAGACCTCAAGCGTGTTGGAAGCGTTCCTGGCAGAAACAACCGCTGACTATCCTCATTCCAGTTTTCATTCCTTTGCCTTGTACGACTTAGCATCACAAATAGAGACTGAATACCACTGAAGGTTGTGTTGATTTCATCACAATGAGTTGCAGATTTATCCACCACTGCTTATCTTCTGAAAGAATTCTGCATCCTAAATTTAGTCTACACCCCTTGCTATTTGAACGAGAAGAAACATTTCTTTCAGACGAACTTGCCTTTATCCCTCATTGTTTTGCATATTTCAATCATTTTTTCTCACACTCTCCTCTTCTCCATTGAGATTAGAACAGAGAATCGGATCTTTTCCAAAAAAAAACAACTTCCTTTGCTGAATACTGCATTGTTGCCTTTTCCTGAGCCTGATGTTCCAGTGATCTCTGGTGCATGTCAGTAATAATTACTAAATTTGCACTGATCTCACAACAGAAGGATGTAAATGGATCGACTGATTTTATGTTCCTAATTGTGGGATTGGGTCATGTTCGTCCAAGAAAATTGATTGCAGCTGCACAGACTGAACAATGTCAATGCGAGTGCTTGATTGCAAAAATCCCTGAGTGAAATTGGAGGAGTGACCTAAAGCAGGGTTACTGATCGTGGGATGGGGAGAAATCTCCGAGAATGGGTGGGTTTCAATCCTGATATATAGAGAGCAGAGATATGAAAGGGCGAGGGTTTGAAGGAGCGAAATCATCACCTCGACGAATATTTTCATGTCAAAAAAGATTGATTCGCTCCTGCATTTGTTCAGCATGTCTTACTCTGCATAAAACGGTAACAAATGACAATACTGGAAGTCAAATTGGAGATGATCTTTCTGCTGCCACAACGCAAAGTGCTAAACCCTGCACGATACCGGCACCACACGGAATAGCATGATGCAAAAAGCAGTAAATATAGTAGCAGAGGATATGTTCGGAACAGGACCACATGAAATGTAGGAACACTTGACAGACAGTGACAGAGACATGCACACTCATGGTAGGCTGAATGGTTAACTTCGGTATCTCCAGAGCCGATGGATGTTTCATCACTTAGTTTATTGAAGGCGCAGATTGATATACTTCTCCAGAAAATGAAAGCATCAGGGAATAGCGCAGGGAATTGCTGGAATGTATTTCTGCAAAAGAAATGCAGTTTACCATCGGCTATTTTACCAGTTTCCTCATACAAGGAAATGACCACAGCTGTGGAATATCATATCGTCCCAGTTTTCAGGCCTGGTACAAGAAACTATGAGATGCAGCAGCGAAGATCAAACTGGAAATGTGGATGGGGATGAGCTCGTGGATATGGTTTAAGTCGTGACGTCAGTGAGTGTGAAATATTTCTCTGAAAGTATAGAGTCACTTGAAATGCTGGGGACTGGGAGTTCCAACGTTGTGTGAAACAGCTGCTATTGACGTGATATACGTCGCATGAGGCAGGGAGCTCCAACCTCGACTGCAGCAACTTCCATTGACACGAAGAAGGGAGCATTGGGACATCAAGCTGACAGTTGCAACTTTTCCTGGAGCAGCTTCTATTTACATCTGCACAGAGAGAAACGGAGGTAATGTTTTCGCTCTCTGAAGTTTCTCATATGGATAACGATGCACTGGGCAGGAAGGGATTTTTTTTTGCTCATATCATTTTATTCAATTTCTTGTAAACGCGCATAGGTCGTTAAAGTACTCTCAAACTTCGAAAATTACCGCAATGCGATATTGTGATTCGCCATTAGTTTATCACCTTTGATGGAGCAAAATCAGTGAAGTGAACTTGAAATTCATCAGATGAGTGGAGATGCCATTGAATGGCTGAGCAGACATAAAGTGAATGGAAGTTTCATGAGGATGAATGTATTTTAGTTACAAAACTTCCCATTGCACAAAAAGTGGATCATTGGAATGAAGCAGTAAAGGTGTTTATCTTTCCTGGTTATTCAATTTGTGAACATGAGTACGATTGGTCACGTCCGTCTTTAGATCACAACTCTGCAGAATGCCAACTTCAAGCACGCACGAGCTCTGTGTCAGAATGGATAATGCGCTTGATGACGTTCCAGAAATGGCAGTTAAGTTTTCGACTTGATTCAGGAGCAAGACTGGCAGGCTTCAAACTCACATACAAGCTATTCTACCGCATTGTTCCAAAGCCGAAATAAGGTTTGAATTCTTAACCCTCAGGAATGAAAGTCATTGAGGAAATGTCCCTGAGAACAGCAGAGTAAATATCCTAGCGTATCACAGGAAGCGAAGCTGAAAGCACACGCTGCTCAAGGCTACCTTTCAATTTTCCAAGCCCACAAACAGAGCCATACTCACAATACTTGCCAAACAGTGACTGGGATATGGGAGCTCAGATCCAGCGAATTCGTTAAACTTCAATGTCCCGAGAGATTGTGGTGATACCAACACTGACTTTGCACAATACTAAGGTTGATAGATTTCTAATAATCTTCAAAGTGTGATGGTACACTGCAGGGTATTGTTGAAATGTATTTCTTAGTAACAATGTAGTTGAACATCGGTTAATTCACCAATTTCACCACTCAAGTAGTAATTACTGCTGTGCACGATCATATAGCCCAACTTTCAAAGGCGTGGAGTCAGAGAAATTGAGTGATGCAGTGGAAATGGAGATGACGATGAGCGCGAGGATGTGGCTGCTGTGATGCAGTCGGTTAGTGCAATGTCATTCGCTGATGGTACAGAGGCAAGTGAAATGTGAGCTCCATCTTCACCTGGGCCATTATCTATTGGCATCAAGCAGGGGACATTGCGACATCAGACTGGGGGAAAGTCTACTCAGCTATTTTAATCATAAGTTAAGTAGTTATGTAGCAGGACACATGTTTCTGGATTGAGGGAGTATCGGCGACAGAGAAATGCCTCAATCAAAAAGAAAACTTCTGCAAAGAATCAACTCTTGGAGAGTACAGAGAGAGGTAGATGTTATGTTTGCATTATCTGAGTGTTCTTCTATGGCTGACTCTACACTCGGTTACACTGCAGAAGTAAATTGGTAGCTTTCATCTGTTTCATAGTATATATTTTCATGCATCTTCGCACAGGTCGTTAAAGTAATCAAAACCTCCGGAAATTAACTGGTATATACGACGTGATGACTAGGCTCGTTTTCACTTCAGTTGTGGAGGAATAGCAGGAACGTCCATACTAAATTCATCAGATGCCATTGAATGGCTGAGCAGACAGTGGGTGAATGGAACTTCATGAGAAAATATATGTTTTCTTTGGGAAACTCGCCGCTGTGCAAAGTGACGAACATTGGACTGAAACAGTAAAAGTGATTATCTTTAATGGTTGTTAAAATACTTGAATACGACAGCTATTGCTCGTGTCAGTGATAACATCAAAACCCTTAAAAGTTAGGGCATGCATCAGGCCAGTGGCAGAACAAATAACATGCATAACTACAGAACTGCTGAGTGGAGTTTCGAATCCAACCGGGCTTGCGGGTTGTGCTGACTATATTACACTGAAAACTGACTGTTCTGAAGCCGAAGTGAGGCTTGCGCCTTGAACTGCAGGGACAAGAGTTCCTTCATTGAATGTCCCTGCGAATGTCAGAGTTAATATCCGAGAGTCATCACTGGAGGGGAAGCTGAAATCCTCACTCACGCTGCTTTTATACCTGTCAACTTTCCGAGGTTCACTGTGGCACCTGCGATTGTCAAGGAAACAAGACACAAAATCTAGTCTCAGCTTTGGCAATCTGAGGAAAATCTTTAGGAACCGGAATCAGAGGAGGATGGAGTGTGAACTGTCTGAATGAGCGGAGACTGCTGAGGCAAGGTCCCCCTTCTTTAAGAGGCTGGGATATCGTCTCGAATTTCTCGATGTCGTTAATTGATCCGAGGTATTAAAAGCACCCCACTTGCATGTGGTCTGCTGTTGCCGCTGTCGCTGTCAGGATCAAAACAAACGCCAACTCCCGGACTGAGAATCAAAACCGGGTCACGGCAAAGAAAGCAAAAAAAATGGAACTGCAAGCTCACCACGGACAGCGAGACAAATTATACGTACGTGTAGAATGAAAGCCCTCAAGCTCGTTGTACATGCTTTTGTCAGAAGCAAACGCTTAACTATCTTTATTCATTCTCATCACTTGGACTTGCATGTGTTAACATCTCAAGTTCAGATTTGAGTATTTCTGAAGGTTATGTGGGTTCGCCTCTGTGCATCCTTGTCGACAGTGAACTCCAGATTCAACCATCTGCTTGCAGATGAGCTTTTTCTGCAAATCTCCTCAACCCTTCCCACCTGTTAACTTCAGTCTACGCCCCTGTTGGTCTGTCAAGAGGAAACGTTTCTTTTAGTCTGCATTGTCCATGTCGGTCATTATTTAGTGCATATGAACCATGTATCCTCACAGTCTCCTCTGCCTTAGGAAAACAAGCACATTCAAAACAATCTGTCTTCATAACCTAAACTTTTCAACTCGAAAAATTTCTGCACTGTTTCCACTGCGATCACATGACTACTGTAATGTGAATTGCAGAACTGCACGCAATATTTTGTGGGAACCGAATGAACAAATGCCTGGAGAAAGCCACAGAAATTTGTCTTTTCCAATGAAACATCTTTTACTCAATACTGCGCTGTGAACTTATCCTGAGCTCAATGCTCCATTAATCTCTTGTCCGTGTCAGTAAAGGCTGCCCCACGAGGATTAATTACAGAACAGCTGCATCTAAATGGATTGAATTGCTTGAAGATGCCGATCATTGGATGGAGGCACTTTCACCCAAAACAGTGACCGCAGCAGTACAGAATGAACAGTGTAAATGTGAATATTATATTGTGCAATACCTCAGTGAAATGGGAGGGTGGACGTTTAGGCGAGTTAGTTCTTGTGGGAGCGAAAGGTTTCTCCGATAAAGGGTTGCTATATTTGAAACACAAAGATGTGAGACAGCGGGTGTTTGAAGAAGGGACATTATCACCACCAAGAGTATTTTTATGTAAAACAAGGATTGATTTTCCCAGCGTTTGCTCAGCACATATTACATGGAGTAAAATGGGAAAATGCCGATTCCTGTCACTGTGATTCGAGCAGAACTTGCTGTGGTCACAATGCCAAGGAAGAACCACTTCATGATCCTGGCGCCACATGGAAAAGCACGTTGCAAAAAGCAATAAGGATCGTGGCAGAGGTTACGCCAGGAACAGAACCACACGAACAAAGGAATACTGGTCAAACAGTGACTGAGATGTGGGAACTCGGATTCGGTTGAAATTTTAACTTTTATGCCTCGAGAGACTGCAGAAATTGCAACACTGAAGTTGTAGGAGATTACGTTTGTGAGATTACACTGTATTTTAACATGGGTTACTTCACAAATTTTCTCACTCATTGACAGAATCATGCAATGGCATATGATAAAATCCCAGTTCCCAGGCGTGGAGTCAGAGAAATTGAGTCGCACTGCTTGGACATGGTGATGGCGATGAGCGCGACCATGTGGCTGCAACAATACGATCAGTGAGCGGAATGCCATTCTCTGATGATACAGAGGCGTGTGAAATATCGAAGCTAAAAGCTCCTGCCTTACCGAAAGCGGCTTCAATTACCACGCATCAAGAGGCAGTGGGACATCAGGCTGGCAGCTCCAATTTCACATGCAAGAACTTGTATTGACATGGAACAGGACACATTGGGACATCAGCTGGGCGGAAAGATTGTCAACTGTTTTAATCTTAAGTGAAGTCGTTCTCAGCAGGACACGTGTTTGTGGATTGAGGTAAAATCTGCAATTGGGACAGTCTAAATTACAAAGAAGATTTCTGCAAAGAGTCAATTCTTGGATAACCATCTGTGCAGAGAGAAGCAGAGGAAATTTTTACGTCATCTGTCCGTCCTTATATGGTTGACTTTGGACTGGGTTAATTTCCATGATGGGATTTTTTTGCTCAGGTCACAGTATTCACTTTCCTGCATACTCGCAAAGGTCGATACTGTTTTCGAAACCTCTGAAAAATTAACTGGTTTATACGATGCGGTGTTTCGGCTCTCGTTCATGGCAGTTATGCTGAAGAAGTGGATTCGAAATTCATCAGATCAGCAGTGATTCCATTGAATGACTGAGCAGCCAGAGTGTGAATGGAAGCTTCATGTGGACATATGTGTTTTTTTTGGAAAATTCGCTGCTTTGAAAGGTGACGAAGAATGGACTGAAGCAATGGCAGAAATTATCTTTCTTGCTTGTTCAACTGGTGAACATCACTGCTGTTAATCATGTCAGTGCTAATATCACGACTCCTAAGGCAGCAAGCGTGTGTCGGGCCAGTGGCGCAATGGTTAATGCGCCTGACTGCAGATCCGGAGACTGTAAGTTCGAATCCTACCTGCCTCGCGGGAATTGCAACCTTCTGTTACCAATTATTCTGCAGCCGAAATAAGGTATGAGTTCTTAATCTGCAGGAACGAGAATTCCTTCATTAAATGCCCCCGAGAGCATGAGAGTCAATGTTCCAGCGTCATCACAGGAGGGAAGCCAAATAGTCGCACACGTTGGTCATGGGCAGCTTTCCATTTCACAAAGCCACCGATCGCATCACTCTTGCACGCGGGAATGGGAGGCTTTGAGCATTTTTTGAAAATCTTTGGCAAATGGATTCAGAGAAGAATGAAGAGTTAAATGTCCAACTAATCTTTATAGAGAGTGATTTCCAGAGTCTACCACCCGCAGACTGATAATGTTTCCCTACAAATCTATTCAAAGCTTTCTGCATCTTGTCTGAAATCTACAAACCCTGGTAATCGATCAAGAGCAAATGTTTCCTTCAGTCTGTCATTCCACGCTCCTCATTATTTCGGACACGTCAATCATGTCTCCTCACAATCAACTCTGCGCTGAGATAAACAACCCCCGCTTTGCCTCGGACAGACCACTTCTGCAGGAAATCCAGAGCGTAACATCGCTATTTGTTTTGGTGAGTATGTGGTAAAATTTACTTGGAATACTTTAGCTAGGTTGACTTGCAGTTTTTAAAACAGAGAGAAAATTATTCACAAAACTTAGGAATGAAACACAACGAACAGAATATAGAATACCCACAGAACTCAGCTATCTAAAGTAGATTAATTATGCTTTTCCAAAAATACACAAGAGCCCTGATAATTAAACCCCATAAACACAGAATACAAATAAAACAGGTTTACAGGTCGAAATTAGAGGGGCAGAAGAAGAGAGACACGCACATCACTGGCATCGATAGGCACATTGAAGACCTTGGTGTAATTAGGTGTGGCTGACACTTTGGCAATGTTTAACAAAGTATTTAGGCTCTCAAATACCTGTTGAAATTCTTGTGTTCGCTGAAATTTCTTGGCTGTTTTTATCAATTCGGTGAGTGGAGCAGACCCACTTCTAACAATCAGCACAAACTTTCAGTAAACGCCACTCAGTCCAGTAAACAGTAGAACTGTTCTTTTCGACAACAATGTATAAAAGTCCCCTGTAACTTCGTTTGCCCATTCCGTGGGGCTATTTTACCGTGTTCAACGACATATCCCAGGAAGGTGACTTTGGCTTTGGCAGATTCACATTCAGCTAGGTTTACAAACCAGTTTGACTTCCGAATTCGATCAAACAAGCCCGATAAATGCTGAAAAAATTCAATCCATGAGAGACTGAATTTCACCAGGCACAATACACATCACACAGTTGTGTAACCGGAAATTACCCTGTCAGTTTACCTCTGAAATGTGAGTGAAGTGTTTTTCGGACAAACGGCATTACTTTAAATTTCTGCAGTCCAGTTGGCATTACCAAATTGCCTTTGATCTTTCCGACAAAGATGACTGCCAGTAACGTGTGAGGAATTTGCTCTTCCAATCTCTTCCACACAGTCCTCCAACTGCAGATACGTATATGCACCAGTTTTTCTAACAACATTTCCTTTGTAATAGTCCACACATAACTGTTGGGTCTTACCTGGCTTTGGCACCATAATGATGGGTGAACTCCATTCATTGAAACTCACTTCGGTTATGCCATCTTGGCGTATACGTGGTATCTCCTTATGAACTTGCACCAACCTTACAGGGTTATGCCTGCAAAGATGTTACATAATCAGAACAGCATCTCCTATAGTTACATCATCTGCAATTAATTTATTAATTCCCAGTGTATTTCAGCAGATCTCCCCATGGAAGAGTAAAACTCTGACGATTTTCTTCTGGAAGATAACTGAATAATTATGCCAATAATTTTTGCCTTTTCCAATTTTATTTCAGGAACGTCCAATGCAGAATTCCCTGAAATTGGTTCTTCCCAGTGTGTTGTAGTCAATAACACATTCTCCCCTTGCGTTCGTTCTCTGCCAAAATACCAAGTGCGCATATTCCCATCGCACATTCTGTGAGATTCCTTCATGCCAGGAGTTTCTGTCAAGTAGCTAACCGCACTCAATTTCCTCTCGATTTGATAAGGTCTTCTAAACCTTGCTTTAACGTTTCACCGATTCATGAAATTTAAATAAATACATTGTTACCAGTGGCAAAATTCTGATGTTTTTGTTTCTCATACACTTCCTGCTTCATCATTTGCGGCGATACTTTTAAATGCTGTCTCGACAACTCCCCAACATTATTTAGTCCAACTCTAAAATTGGACACATCGTCCAAATGCGTGCTCTCTGTAATCTGACTGATTAATTTTTCCTTAATAAATTTTAATGGTAATCTTACTTTATGCCCAAAATTGGTTTCAGATGGACTTAGTTTTGTGGATTCTTTTGATACATCTCAGATCACAAACACCACTGACGCAACTCCCTTATGGAAATAATCTGGCTACTCCGAACCATAAAACCTCAACATAGTCTTTAATAATTGACGTCACCTTTCCAGTGCACCCTGTGATTCTGGATGTTACACAGTAGATTTGATTTGTTGTATTCCTAAGCTATCTATATACTCCCTGGAAAGTTTGGATGTGAAGTTTGACCCTTGACCTAATTGTATCTCTGATGATAGTCTTTATGTTTTCTTTAAAATCGTAATTCTTCCTCAATCCTTTTAGCTGTCATATTGCACAATTGAACAGAATTTAGAAATCTTGCCAATACATCCATTTATGTTAATTAATACATTTTCCCATCTTTTATTGGATGTAGGGAACCTACACAATGCAACAAGACACTTAAGAAAGATTCCTTGAACGCTACAATAGATATTAAAGGTGCAGGCTTTATTATTTCCCATGGTTTTCCGTTTAATTGAAATGTATGACACGTCTGGCAAAATTCAACGACATTCCTCTGCAATCCAGGCCAGTAAAAATGTCTTTGTATTTGAGCCTCCATTTTCCTCACACATAAGTGACATCCAATTTGTGGCACATGCGGCACTTGCAGCACCACTTTTCTGTCCCCTACTGGGAAAAAAACATTCTGCCCATTTCTCACGTGCTTGAATATGTGTTGGTCTCCATTTCCTCCTTAACATATTATTTGCTGAGTAAAATCACACAGGGATGCATTCACCCTCCTTCCAAATATAAGTCTTCTGATCCAACTGCTTTAATTTTTCATCTTTCTGCTGTAACTCAGTAGCATAGCTGATCTGAATATACTTGCATTTTTAACGTTTGTCCCCTGCTGTATCCCACTTATCTGACAATAAATAAAATTGTAATCTTGATGCATTGTGTAGGTTCCCTACATCCAAAAAAAGATGGGAATAAGTATTAATTAACATAAGTGGATGTAATCATATTTCAGGCTCCTATTCTGTGCCTTTTGATTTCTCCTGCTTCAGATTGTGACTCTGTGATCGCATAAAGACACAATCTGGGAAAATTCCTTTATCAACGTCCTGCATTGCTACTTCTGTCTGCATCTCGACTGGCTTTTCAACTGAAGTATGCAGCAGGCTTACCGGTGATTGAGCTATATCATTTGCAAGCACAAATTGTATACTTGGAGCTGAGAGTTTGGTCAGAACTCCCACCACAAAGTCCCCACTCTTTTCTGCCCACTCTAGCCTCATTGACCAATGTTCCGTCCCACCATGAATTTCCATACGCATAGTTCTTCAGGACTACACATTTCCCCATACTTCTGCATCACAGGCAGGCACGATCCTGTGTCCATTAATTTTAGATTACTTATAGCGTTGAAACAGGCCCTTCGGCCCAACAAGTCCACACCGACCCGCCGAAGCAGCACCCACCCACACCCATTCCCGACAATTACCCTGCACCTAACACTACGGGCAGTTTAGCATAAAAAAAAAGCACCTAACCTGCACGTTTTTGGACTGTGGAAGGAAACACATGCAGAACGTACAAACCCCACACAGGCAGTTGCCCGAGGCGAGAATTGAACCCATGCCTCTAGCACTGTGAAGCAGCAGTGCTAACCACTGTGTCACGGTGCCATGATGCTGCCGCTGGTAGGAACTGGCGATTGTTTCCCTCTCTATCTGCTACTCCTGGCCAAGGTAAAGAAACTTTATCTTTGCAGGTATATTATGAAAGCAGATCTGGCACTTCCCCCTTAAAAACCTCTGATCGGTTTGTACACTCTGATGCAGCTTTCCAGCCACCGCTGTGCTTTCTATTACCATGCCATCAAAACATCCAGGCTTGTTTTGTTTTCCTGCATCTGACTTTTCAGTAATTTCCATAGTTCTCCAAAACTGATTTCGTGTCGCCTAATTTATTGCTAAGAAACCCTCAGATCTTGTTCCCTTCAGGGTTTTCGTATTTACCCTCTGATAATTAATCCTCATGATCTTCACAGAAATTTAACTTTCCCGTTCCACGTGAGGATTTCTCTTTGCCCAATTTCTACCCCTCAGACTTAAAATGGTTCTGGCAGCCCATCCTTATTTTATGGACCAATTCATTACAATCAGCCATTTCAGCTGCTAACCTTGTCGTTTTAATAATATGCTCTTCCAGAGTAAGCTTATCTTCAGCCTTTGTCTCCAGCTTTTTAAGGTAAATTCCTTTAATAATTGCCAATTTCTGAAGTTTAAACTCTGTCTCCCTTTCTCTCTCCTCTGTTAATCTCTCTTCTTCGAATCGCATCTCAAACTGCTTCAAATCTGGTGTCTTTTCCTTATCTCTCGCGTCTCACCCAAGGTGCTTCATATTCAATTAACGTTTAAACATCTCCACAGATTCTCATGAATTTTCCAGGTTAGTTAAATGCCCAGCTACTGCGGCGAATGAGTTCTCCTTTCCTCACAGAAAGAGACAAATACAACCCCAGCACTTCTGCTAATTCCAGAAGCCTGGCCTGAATCAGTTTTTTGTAAAACTATCAACTTTACATCGTCCATTACCAGATAACTCTTTGGAACCTAAATGAGACATTGGTTTCCCAAACATTGTCTCCTCCAATCCAAATCAACATCTGAAATAAAGACGCAAGCACATACCAGTTGCTCTTTTAATCCATCAACTATCTTCCAATTTGTTATGGGCTCGGCTAAACCATTCAAAACGCTATTAAGCAGAAACCCAGATCGTAAAATGATATTCTTTTTCGTTAAGTGTACAATGAAAATTACCCGAGTCAGCTAATTACAAAAAAAATCACAAAATGACGAATTGAAAAAGAAAAAAACAGAATATAGAATACCAACGGAAATTAGTCTATCCAAAGTAGACTGAATTATGTTGTTCTGAAAGTACACAACAATCCTAAAAAAAAGCACCTTAAACACAGTAAAAATGAAACAAAACTTACGGGTAAAAATTCGAAGGGCAGAAGGAGATATCTTATTAATTGCAGGATCTAAAAACCGGAATTCAGCTTTCCAGAATGACCACTCTTTTACCATGAAACAGTTCATTTCTAAAATATTAAGTATTTGGCCTCAACTGTTGATGGAGAAATGAAAGGCCTCACAGCGAACACTTTATCACTGTTACATTTCATCCGATTTGGAGCCTGAACTGTTTTACAACGCCTTTGATTAAAAAAAAGATATCAAGACATATTATCCTCGAGGAAAAGTGCAGCTCGTTATTTTTTTAAAAAGAGAACATCTTTTTGACAGCGCAGTCCATCCAAATTATCTTCATAAGTGAAACTCTTCGAACAGACAATATCCTGGTAAATCTGGTCTGCAGTGTTCCCAGTGCTGACACATCCCTGCTATAATGATAATTGCAGAAAGACACACAATACACCAGCTAGAGCCGATTGAGCAAAGGAAATTAACAACTCAGAAAGCCACAGAAACTTCGCTTTTCCAATGATGTGACTTTTACACAATACTGCGGGAGAAAGTGAGAACTGCAGATGCCAGAACTCAGAGTCGATAGTGTGTCGACAGAATACACAGTTGTTCAGGCAGCAAGCGAGGAGCGAGGGAATTGATGTTTCGGGCATAAATACCTCACCAGGAATGAGGTTTGTGGTGGTGGGGATTGAGAGAAATATTGGCGGTTTGGGGGTTTGGCGGCGTGATAGCTGAGAATGCGATGAGTAGATACAGGTGGAAAATAAGATACGAGTTCTGACAGGAGGTGGAGCGGGTAGGTTGGAAAGGTGATGTGCAGGTCATGAGGGCAATGCTGAGTTGGAGTCATGAAACGAGAATAATGTGAGCGAAGTTCGAATGAGGAAACTGGTTATCCCATGTGGCATCAAGGTCCCAAGCGGAAGATGAAGCCTTCTTCTTTCAGGCATCAGGTGTTTAGGGAATGTCAATGAAGGAGGCGCAGGACCTGCATGTGCTTGGCGGATTGGGAGGTAGAGAATAATTTGCATCAGTGATGAGCTTCCAACTGCATATCCTAACTATCATTACTAACATGTTATTACCTCTCAGGAACAGTATTTGACACTATCCCACCTAAGTAGAAGGCGAGGATTGCAGATGCGAGAGATTAGAGTGAGGAAGGATAGCGCTGGAAACCACAATGGTTAGGCAACATCTGAGGAGCAGAAGTGTCAATGTTTCGAACATTCCTGACGAAAACGTATGCTCGAAACATCTATTTTCCTTCTCCATGGATGCTGCCTTACCAGGTGTTCTTTTGCAGTTCCACATTTTCAACTCGACACCGCCTCCACTCTACTGCTTTAGAAAATTAAGATGCACCTGTCACCACTCAGTTGATTCTTCTGTCGCATGCGAGACAAACATCAATATTTTTTCCCCCAAAATACCAGGTCTTTCAGATCACTAAAGAACAGGAATCTGCAGAGGCTGAATATCTGAGGGAAAAAAATTGTTGTAGAATTCAGCATTCTCTCAGTTCAACTGAATGTTTGAATATTAAAATTGGTAAAGGAAAAGAGAGAGCTGCAGTTTAATAACTGCGACATTCTGCTTCTCAAAGGCTCAAAAACGAGTTTCATGAAGCGGAATGTTTTGATCAGGCAATGCATGCTCACCTTGTCAAGTTCTGATAGGAATGGAGGAATATATATTGGCTTCGCCATTGCTGAACAGATGAAAAATATCATTTGCCTTCCGAAACAGTTGATGCTCCTGCAGAAAAGTGAATGCGACTCATATCCCAGCACAGCCATTTCGGTGTGTATTTCAGAGTCTGCAACATCACATTTAATTTAAAAGATCTTTATTGATTGTCCCTTATAAATATAGCATTCTCCGTTTCAGAGTGTGTTGGACAATATTTTACCCACTCATTTATTCATCGGTACATCACTCAATTTTTGTACCACTACTGTTCCATTCACGACTTATCTACCAAACTGCTTTCACGAAAAAATGCTTATTTTTAAAACTGTTAACTGATATCAGAAAATGCCTGCTGCAAATCAACCATCATTAGTGCCCGTCACCTTAAACCTGTGCCCTCTAGTTTTGAACTTCACCATCCTGCGCAGACGATTTATTCCAAATGCCTATCCCTGCCCCTCATGATTTTATCAACGGTGAGAACGTGACGCGCTGCCTGGAACATTCCAGCGAAAAAGCCACTGCCTACCCCATCTCCACGCTTATCTCAAGCCCTCAGGTTCCCACAACATCCTTGTAAATCATCTGTGCACAGTTTCAATTTTCACAAAATTCTTCCTGTAGAAGTTGATCATAATTGTAAGCAGTATTCTAAATGTGATCTCAGCAATGCTCCGTATCGCCACAACATGAAATTCCAACTTGGATAATCGACTTTCTGACTAATGACGAATAGCGTGCCAACTACTTTTTTCACCACCTTGTCTACTTGTGACACCACTTTATCTGCTTTTATAAATTTTGCCTTGATTGATAAAGTTGTGATTGTCAATATGTTCTGCTGCCTTCACGGATATGTGGCCCAACATGCAAAGACTCCCTATTCCTCTGGGTTTCCTCGTGTCCTGCCAATCATTGAGTAATCCATTGACGTGTTACTTCCAATGTGCATCACCTCGTGTTTTACATGGTTAGTATCAACATCCCCTATCTGAATTTGACATTTGAAAAATCCACTTCTGAGCTCCTCCATCCTAAATCGATCTTCCTCACTATTAACCACTTTGCTAATATTCGACAACTCTGCTTATCATTTCCCCCTAATTTGTTCTATATTCTTTACACAAATTCACAAACGACATTGAACCCAGCATTCATCCTTGTGTTACGCCTTCGAATCCCAATTCCAGTCACACAAACAGACTTCTATCGCCATCCTGTGTCTCCTAACACCACCAATTTCAGTTTGGATCCAACTTGCCAGGGCGCCTTAAAACCCTTATCACTTTTATCCTCTTACCAGTCTCCAGAGTGGTGTCGTGTTGACGTCTATGTGGAGATCCACAAAAACAACATCAACTTCACTACCCTCGTTAAAAAAACCTCATCACTTGCCAATTAAATGTATTCAATCCAATATGTTATGCATGACATTCTGTGACAAAACCGTGATGACCCTCCCTGATGAAACCTTGCCTAGAAAAGTGGCAGTTAAGTGGATCCTTCAAGGTTTGCTCCAAAATGTTCCCTTCAACTGATGTGAGATTCACTGCTGTGTGATTCTCTGGTTTATCTCTCCCAATCTTGCATTAGTCCAGTCCACCAAAAACCCAAAGATGAAAGTAAAACATTGCTCAGAACACCTGCTATTTCCTCCCTTGTTACAGAGAGGAATATATGATACAAGTCCGTCCTGAATTGGGAATATGCCCACTTCAAGCCGGTTCGAAAGGCAAACACTTCCTCAGTCCCTATGTTAAACTGCTTCAGAACCTCTCCATCCCTTTTCCTGCATTCTGACCCCATATCTTACCACAGGAGGACTGTTCGCTTGCTGAACAAGTAAAGTGATTCACTCAGTTATCCCATTTGCTGACACAACTGTTCTGTCACACTGGAGGAAGATCATTCAGATATTTTAACCCGAAAACGCAGTATTAACCCTTCGTGCTTATGAAATATTTTGCTTTGATAGCCACAGGCTATTACAGTGAGAAATGGTTTGAATTTGCTCCAACTGAAAAACATTCACTTAATTCAAACTCTTGTGGATATTCCTATCTGTTCACATCTGATATGACGGACATTTTGCTCTCTGTTGTTTATCATATCCAGAACAGAGCTGCGGCACAAATCCCAAGCACATGATTTCTATTTTCATTGACCTACGAAGTCGATGCCAATGGCTCACATAGTAATGAGATTCATCGACAAGAGAAACTTTCAGGATTAAAAGAGTTCTGTCTTATGTGCGGGGGGTGTTTACAAAAGCACAGTATCAAGCTTCCTCAGGGGCAAGACCAAAATATGCTGGAAAGAGAAATTCAGTTCAGTATCCCCGTCCTTGGCACTAATAGTTTCCAGGAAAACTTCGGTCTATATGCAGAAGAAACGTGGGGGCGCAGTAATTAAGAGGAAACGAGATGTCGGGATAGAGCTGAAAGAGAGAGACTAACAGTTGGACATAGGAATTGATAATGATTTGTTGAAGCATTCACGACTGTTCACAGAGACAGTTTATGACTACCCATAGGTAGTGTGTAACTAGGCATGGTGAGTGTTTTGGGGACCAAAACATGGGAAATTTCGTGCCTCTAAAATTACGGAAATTGATATGGAGGGTCGCGGGGTCCTCAAGCAGAAAATGGTCTGTTGCTTTTTCAGCATGTGCTGAGCTATGGTGGAGCACTGCAGTAAGACTGAGATAGAGACGTTGGCTAGGAAACATGGTTCTGTGCTAAAGGAGCAGTCAACTGGTAGCTCAGGACATTTTTGGATAGAACTTGGTATTCTCTAAACTGTCATTCAGTACACACTTCGTTTCCCAAGGTAGTGGCGACCACAATATGAGCAGTGAATCTAGTAGACTAGATTGCGTGAAGTGTAGGGAAAGTATTGCTTCACCTGGAAGGTGTATTTGAACAATTGTATGCTAAGAAGGTAGGTCAGAAATGGACAATTGAGGAGAAGCAAGAAGCAAGAAGGAAGAATACCGTAAAAGATATTTTTATAGATGTTGTTCATCAATGAGTAAGATAGCGTCCATAAAGGCACCATACCTGAATGCTCATAATTTTCTGAAGAAGGTTGGAGATATAACGGCATAAATCATCCCAAACGAATACGATTTAGTCGACATTGCAGAGACATGGAGACAGCATTGTCAAGAATAGGAGGTAAATATTCACGGGTATGAGACAATTTGCAAGGACAGAAAGGATGGTAAGGAAGGTGGTGAAACTCAAACATTCAAGGACAACCTCAGACCGATGCTGACAGATGATATAGGTTCTATGGAGAATGAGTTTGAATCCATTTGGGAGGAAATTAGAAGGTATGAGAAGAAAATATCACTGATTGTCGGAGTCTATCCGCCTCCAAATTTTAAGATCACATTGGGGAGGGCAATAAACAAAGACATAAATAACAAAGGAAAAAGTGGATGGCAATTATCATGCGGGATTTTAATCAACATGTCGATCCGTCGAAGTAGCTCATTCAGGAGAAGGTTGAGTTTATCTGCGATAGATTCCTGAAATAATGTGTGATGGAACAGGCCAACAAGGGGAGAGGCCAAATATGATTTTGTACTGGGTAACGTACACGGCAAGATATTAGATTTGGCGGTAGGTGAGCACTTTGATGATAGTTTCCAAAATTCAGTTATGTTTACTTTAGATTTTCAAAGGGTTAGGTATTCACCCGAGTGCAAGGGCTCTTGCTGGGGGAAAGAAAATTGCAATGCGATTAGATAAGATTACGCTTTCACAGGTTGGGCAAGGAAACGGCACGGAATTTGCAGAATAGGAATGTGGAGCTTTTTCAAGGAGCATGCTCTATGTGTCTTTGATAAGTATGTACATCTCAGAAAGGGAGGAAATTGTCAAGCGCAGGAGTCATGATTACTGAGCAAGTTGAATCTCTTGTTAAGATGAAGAAGGCTTGTGTTAACATGAGATGTGAAGGCTTAGTTATGGAGATTGAGAGTTACAAGTCAAACAGGAAAGACCTGAAGAGGGACTGGAGACGAGCCAGGAGGGAACTGAGAATTTGTTGGCAGGTAGGATGAGGGAAAATCCTCAAACTTTCCATCGGTATGTAAGGGCTAAAAGAATGAATGGACGAAAATATGGCCAATAAAGGACAGTCGTGCTAAGTAGAGCGTGGAGTCAGAAGCGATGGGGGAAGCGCGAAAGCAATATCTTTCGTCAGTATTCGCTCTGGAGAACAAAATGTTGTCGAGGACAATCCTGAGAAACAGGCTACGAGACGAGATCGGATTGAAATTCCAAAGGACAAGGCGTTACAAACTCTGAAAATATGCACATCTATAAATTCTCCTGGGCCGGATGGGATTTATCCTCGGAATCTCTGGGAAGGCAAGAATCAGATTTCTGAGCCTTCCACTTTGATCTTTATGTTGCCATTGTCCAATGTTATAGTACCAGAACATACAGGATAGTAAAAGTTGCTCCCTCTTTCAAGAAGGGGAGTCGATAAATCCCTGGAAATTATGGACCATTGACCCTTCCATCGGTTATGGGTAAAGTGTTGGAAAAGTTCAAAGAGATAAGATTTGTAATCATCTGGACTGAAATAAGTTTATGAGGGAATTTTAAGCCGGTTTTGTGAATGGAAGTACGAGACTCACAAACATTATTAAGTTCTTTGAGTAGGTCACTAAACTGGATGTCGGTTTGCTCACTGAATTGGAAAGTTCATTTCCAGACGTTTCGTCACGCTACGAGATAGCAAAATCAGTGGGTCTACAGGCGAAGCACTGTTCATGATTCTTGCTTTCTATTTATTTGTTTGGGTTTCTTTGGGTTGGTGATGTCGTTTCCGGTGGTGACGTCATTTCCAACTCCTTTTTTTCAGGGGGTAGTCGACGGCGTCGAACTCGAAGTGTTTGTTGATAGAGTTCTGGTTAGAATGCCATGCTTTGAGGAATTCTCCTGCATGTAGGGGTTTGGCTTGTCCTCAGATGGATGTGTTGTCTGAGGCGAATGTTGTGTTTGTCTAATGCAGTGTTTGTTACAGTTCCCGCACGGTATTCTGTAAAGTTTCTTCAACCAGAGGGTGGTTACTCTATGGAACTGCTTGCCAAAAGAAGTAGCTGATGCTACATCAACGACTGTTGATTAAGCTAGGGTTGCTTTTTTTATGAACAATAATGGAAGTGAAGATTACCTTCAGAGGTTGGTTAAGTGGATGTGTGTCCATGGAAAGAACAGGCATGATCTTAACGAATGGTGAAGCAGTCTCTAAGGCCTGTCCGGCAAAGTCTTGCTCCTTGTTCTCATGTTCCATGAATGTATGTGTCACATAGTCCGCGATTTTAGGGAAAGTTTCCATGGGGCTGTTGGGGGAGGTGTTGAGATAGAAGGCACACTGCACCACGATGCCCCGGAGGGAATGGTTCCTGCGGAACGCTAACAAGGGCGGAGAGGCGAATATATGTTTGGTCATAGCATTTAGCTGGACGTGGTGGTATTACTAAAATATTCCGTTGGTCACATGGAGTACCACACTGCTTAAGGTTCCAGACCATGTTCTGAAAAATAATGGGATGAGAATGGATCGTTGCTTCATGATGGACATTTGCAAGATGTGTTCAAATTCCTTCGTTGGTGCTGTAAAGTCACAATGTCTTTGAGAACCTAACTTTAGCAACCATGTAGCATTGTGGCCACAAGAGCGGGTCATAGTCAGGGATTTTCTTGAGTCCCTAAAGCCTGTCTAACATTACCTGCAATTACCCGCCACTGATGATTTGTCACCGGCAGTCTCCATTAACAACTATTCACTCTCCGAGCGAGAGCGTTATCACCTCATTGACCAAATGTACTTCTCTTTCTTTTGTTCTTTCCCGATCAACTGTTTACTCCTTTACATTAGAGAATGAGATATGATGGGATGGTTCCTTTTCGCCTGGATGATTGCAGTGTGAAAGAAACATTGTACAGGAGAAGCACAACAGATTCGTCAGCATCTGAGTAGCAAAAGATATTTAAATCACAACCTTGTTGAAGATTCCTGACTGAAGTTGCAACAATACTGAGAAGCTCAACATCGACCAGAAGAGAGCAGCAGAATTGAGCAGTAACACACAACTAATAAAACATCGACAAATATCCATTCCCACCATAACCAAACACTCAGACATGCAGTCTCCACCATCCATAAGATGCACTGCAGATATCCACCAAGGCTTCTTAAGAGTACATTACAAATCCACAAACGCTTCCATTTAAAGAAAAAGGGCTCCAGACAGATAGGAAAGACCTACAACCCACTTTCCATCCTGCTGTGGAAATATATTGACTTTCCTAAAGAATGACTGGGTCAAAATTGTGGATTTCACTCCCCTATAATTTGGATCTACCGACAGCACAGGTTCAATAAGGCAGCTCATCATCACTTTGTCCAGTCAAAACAGGAATGAACAATAAATGCTGACCTGTTCTGGAATACCCACATCTGACGATGAATGAAAATCATATTCTTTGGTGTTCTGAGGAGTTCTCTCTTACTGAGATATTTCTGGTTTTATTTGAGGGATATCAAAGATGAGGATTTGCAGTTGGGAAACTGAAACGAAGCATCACATTACAATTTGATGGAGTTGATTTGTTCAATGTAGCCTGAACCTCACCGGCTATTGAAAATGAAAGCAGAAAGCTACATTCACAGTGGAGTGAAAGTATTCACTATCTGAAATATCGAGACATAATTGAAGGGACGCTGGAGAGAAACAGCGGTAATGTGGTGATGATTCAATTACTTATCTACCCTGGAAATTCATCAGTGCAGCCACACCGGGGGAAAGCCAATTGAGGTCCCGTCTACATATTCATACTGATGAGAACACAATCTTGTGGTCTCACTGTAGGACGGTTGTTTCTCTGATATAAGTGAATGCACTTCACAAGGCATTCATTTAGATGTGAAAAGCATTCCGAAATGCTGAATGAATCGAAATATTTTTAAGTACATCATTAAGGATGAGGTTTCTAAATTCTTGGAAGACAAGGATCGGATTAGAACAAGTCAACATAGGTTTAGTAAGGGGAGATCGTGCCTGATAAACCTGTTGGAATTTTTTGAAGAGGTAACAAGTAGGTTAGACCAGGGAAACCCAGTGGATGTGGTCTATCTAGACTTCCAAAAGGCCTTTGATAAGGTGCCACATGGTAGGCTGCTGAGTTAGGTGACAGCCCACGATGTTCGAGGTGAGCTACTGGTATGAATTGAGGATTGGCTGTCTGACAGAAGGCAGAGAGTTGGGAGAAAAGGTTCTTTTTCGGAATAGCAGCCAGTGACAAGCGGTGTCCTGCAGGGTTCAGTATTGGGGCCGCAGCTGTTCACGTTATGTATTAATGATCTGGATGATCATTCTAGTGGGACATTCTAGCGAAGTTTGCCGATGATACGAAGTTAGGTGGACAGGCAGGTAGTACTGAGGAAGTGGGGAGGATGCAGAAGGATCTAGACAGTTTGAGGGAGTGGTCCAGGAAATGACTGCTGGACTTCAATGTGAGCAAATGCGAGGTCTTGCACTTTGGAAAAAAAGAATATAAGCATGGACTACTTTCTAAACGGTGACAAAATTCATAAAGCCAAAGTACAAAGGGATCTGGGAGTGCTACTCGAGGATTGTCTAAAGGAAACATGCAGGTTGAGTCCGTGATTAAGAAAGGGAATGCAATGTTGTCATTTATCTCAAGAGGGTTGGAATATAAAAGCACCGCTGTGCTACTGAGACTTTATAAAGCTCTGGTTAGGCCCCATTTGGAGCACTGTGTCGAGTTTTGGTCCCCACGCCTCAGGAAGGTCATACTGGCACTGATGCATGTCCAGCGGAGATTCACACGGATGATCCCTGGAATGGTAGGTCCAACATACGAGGAACGGCTCAGGATCCTGGGATTGTATTCATTGAAGTTTAGAAGATTAAGGGGAGATCTAATAGAAACTTTCAAGATAATACATGGCATGGAAAAGGTGGACACTAGGAAATTGTTTCCGTTAGTTGAGGAGTCTAGGACCTGTGGACGCAGCCTTAGAATTAGAGGGGGTAAATTCAGAACAGAAATGCTGAGACATTTCTTCAGCCAGAGAGTGGTGGGCCTGTGGAATTCATTGCCGCGGAGTGCAGTGGAGGCCGGGACGCTAAGTGTCTTCAAGGCAGAAATTGATAAATCCTTGATGTCACAAGTAATAAAGGGCTACAGGGAGAATGCGGGTAAGTGGAGTTGAAATGTCCATCAGCCATGATTGAATGGTGGAGTGGACTCGATGAGCCGAATGGCCTTACTTCCACTCCTATGTCATATGGTCTTAACAATGAAGAAAATTATCAAGAACAGGGCAGTCAATAGATATCTACCAGTGTCCTCTAATTGTACAGAAATCAGGGGAAAAATCTTTAAATTTGACGTGATTGAAAACTGAACAATTCAGCAGCGATCAATTAAAGAGATTAAACACATCCAATGAAGTAAACCCCTGCTGACATAATGAACACAGTTCAATTCTCGATGCAATAACACCATAACGCATTCACATGCGATCTCACTAGAATGTTTGTGCTATCACCATCTTACCACACATTAGAGGCTGCTGCCTTCATTTCAGAAAGCAGGGGCTGGTGGTGATTTAACCAGAGCACCACCGGACCTCAGGTCAAAGAAGATTTAGTGAAGTACAACCTTAAAATTAACCTCAAACCAGTGATGGGAATTGGAATCACGCTGCGAGCATCACAATGCTTTATCAGCCAACAAAGCAGCCAAGTGAGCGAAACAGAATCCACCTGACTGGGCTGTCACAAATGCGAATGAGTAATTGAATCCCTTGCTATCCACAGTGCAAATTAACTGCCTCTCCACGCATGGTGGCTCTGTGTTTAGCACTGCTGCCTCAGATCATGAGGGGCTGGCTTCGATTCCAGCCTTGGAAGACTGGATGTGTGGTGTTTGCACGTTCTCCACGTGTGTGCGTGAGTTTCCTCCAGGTCCTCAAATTTCATCCCACAATGCACAATTTTGTGCCGGTTAGGTGAATTGGCCATGATATATTACCCATACCGTAGGTTAATAGTTGGGTTAAATATAAGGGAGGGTAATGGGTCTGACTGCTTTTTGGAGTGTTTGTGTGGGCTTGTTAGGCCGACGGGTCTGTTGCTCCACTGCAGCGATTCTTATGTGTTTTCTGGTGTTTCATCACATCTGTTCGACTCCTAAAGCTCTTTTCAAAGTCAGACCATTAAAATTTTAGAACATAGAACATAGAACATAGAACAATACAGCACAGAACAGGCCCTTCGGCCCACGATGTTGTGCCGAACTTCTATCCTAGATTAAGCACCCATCCATGTACCTATCCAAATGCCGCTTAAAGGTCGCCAATGAATCTGACTCTACCACTCCCACGGGCAGCGCATTCCATGCCCCCACTACTCTCTGGGTAAAGAACCCACCCCTGACAACTCCCCTATACCTTCCACCCTTCACCTTAAATTTATGTCCCCTTGTAACACTCTTTTGTACCCGGGGAAAAAAGTTTCTGACTGTCTACTCTATCTATTCCTCTGATCATCTGATAAACCTCTATCAAGTCACCCCTCATCCTTCGCCGTTCCAACGAGAAAAGGCCGAGAACTCTCAACCTATCCTCGTACGACCTACTCTCCATTCCAGGCAACATCCTGGTAAATCTTCTCTGCACCCTCTCCAAAGCTTCCACATCTTTCCTTGATGTAGGCGACCAGAACTGCACACAGTACTCCAAATGTGGCCTAACCAAAGTCCTGTACAGCTGCAACATCACTTCACGACTCTTGAATTCAATCCCTCTGCTAATGAACGATAATACTCCATAGGCCTTCTTACAAACTCTATCCACCTGAGTGGCAACCTTCAAAGATCTATGTACATAGACCCCAAGATCCCTCTGTTCCTCCACCTGACCAAGAACCCTACCATTAACCCTGTATTCCGCATTCTTATTTGTTCTTCCTTTTCTCTCTTTTGAGGGAACAAGTCCATATCTGTTGAGATTGGTGACAGGAGTGAATCCCTTCCCAGAAAAGGAGCAAGTAAATGTTTCTCGCTCATGTGAATATGCTCATGCTCACTGAATGGAGATGACCAGGTGAATCTCTTTCCACACTCAGTGCAGGCCTCTCCAGAGTGTGCCCATTCTTGTTTATCTGAAGCTTTGCTGATTTAATAAATTCCTTCTCAGACATAGAGCAGAAAAATGGTGGCTCACCAGTGTCATGTCAATAGGGTGACATTAGGCGGGGTTGTGAAGATAATCGATGACCAAACAGAGCAGACAAATCTTCTCTCCCTTTGTTGAAGTCATTTGCGTGCCATTAAGGTGGATCTCCGAGTGAATACCTTCCCGCCCATGGAACAGCTGAGTGGCTTGTCCCCATGTGAACAGGTTGATGTTGAATTAAGATTTTGAATTTAAAATGTTTGCAGATGTTAAACTTTATTCTTCAACAGTGTGGGAAATAACGTGCAGAGTTGCCTACACACAGCATGGCCAATAAGAACACAGAAATCAAGCCTGTCCTTGCCATACAACGAAAACCCAGAATGCATCAGCATTGACCAAATAGGCTGCGAAGTGAAACCATACATGAACACAGTCATTCACAAACCAGGGAATACACTTCCCATGACAACCGACCAATAAGCTTCCTGGACCCGATAAACACAGTTGACCCAAAGCCTAAAGTCTAGTACCCCAGTGATATCAAAACCACACGATGCTCAGGTCAGCCAGAAATGCACCAGAATGCCTTGCCTATCCCTGGAGAGCAACAATGGTAGCACCTTACTGCCAAGAAAGGGACATTCTCACATACCCACGAAGATAGCTGGAACCTCCGATCCCATTCTAGAACTGATTGAAGCTGCTGGATGCTTGATTGTGTCTTGATTGTATCAATCACGTCCAGAGCTTGTGCTGTGATCCGTATCCAGCCAGGGGAGAGCCAGATGGGCAAGGGAAGTCTGCCAAAATAGAATGAGAGACTGCTGATTAAATTTTTCACATCAAACCAAAGAGATTCCTCAGCTCTAAGGAAATTGACAGGGGCTCCATCAGTTCACTTATTATTCTGTCTTGTGGTTTCTGCGTATTTGCTTTGGATGTATCTGTTTGTTTTGCGGTTGCTGACTGCATGTCTTGTCAGTTTTAGTGTCTTCTCTAAGTGTGTTTATCCATCAGGCAAGTGTTTGTTTACAGTGCGGTCAGCGATTATGCGCTCAGTAATCCTTTATTGCTTGACTGTCAATCACTCACTGCTTGTGTGTTCTGTGAGTACTCCCTCTGTCTTTACTCGAAAGCTGGAGTGCAGTGCTTAGCAGTCATCGCAGGACGTCCAGTACACCATGGTGACAGGGAATTCCACCCACTGCCGGATTGTGCTAGCTGGGCAACCCCAACTCAGTGCTGTTCCTGTCCTGGGAATTGTTGATGGGAACAGAGTAATTGGGCTTTAATCTGTACTTAATCTGATGCTTTTCTGTTAGAGATTGATGCGGACAGTGTCGTGTGATTTAAAGAAAACCTAGCCTCATGCTGAACATGGCCTGAGTTTTCAAAGTGTTCCAGTCTATTGTTAGATTACTCGACACTGAACCTAGTTATCGACTCCAGAAGCAACAACGATATTTTCTCCCTATCTAATCCTGCAGTTCCTCACGTTGCCTCTCAATATTTCATCATTTTAGATGATTCTGAGTTCCAGAGACACGATCCTGGGCTTGTGTCATTTCGTTGGCCATTGAACGCGTGCCGTCCAGCTATAGTTCTGTGAATCTACGCTGCATTCATTTGCACATGGACTCCCAAGTCCCCAACCAGTTCTTGTCTTTCCCTGTTTATAACGTCGCTGTCAGCGCTGTGCTAACATGAATTGGCTACCTGAAACAAACGTAAAATTGCTGACTGACACTTTTGGAACCATTTGTCTTGGTTTGGCAGATTAAAACACATCGTACACATTATACATTATCATCTCTCGACCTCCTGCACATGAAATAAACTGAGATGTGAATCGACGCATTTTTGATGTTAGAGGAGGGATAATCTAAACCAAATGGTACAATGTTGTGCTGGAATCAGGCGCAGAGAAGCTTCAGTTTGAGTCTGAATTCTTTGTGCACAGGTGAAGGGTAAATGAGTGAAAACCTTTTTTTCCATTCATATATTCCGACATTGTAGAAATGTTAATGTACAAATTAAACTGTAAAAGCAGGATATGGAGAGCTCTGTTACAAAGTTTCCATTGATTAACATGCAGATTCCAGAATTCCTTTAATGTCAGTGCCCTGAGATTTTTAAAAGTCTGTCGAACTTTCTAAACTTGAAGAGGAAAATACAATAGGAATATGACAGATGAGCGAGTGACTTGTAGGTGCGTGGTTTTGTTCAGAATCTGTCAGAGATTTAGCGTGGAGTAGGTTGCATTTTATCCAGAAAACAGGCATTGATCAAGGGCCAGGCTGACGTAATTTGCCTTCAAATTTTGTGTTCTCTAAAAATAAAGAAATTGATTTACCATTAAGCAAGCCTCTCGGATTGTGTATCATTAGTATATAGTTGTGAAAGAGTAACTGCGCATGTGAATCAGCGAGTGTGGCTTTGTGGTGTCTGTGACTGATTAACTGAGAGTTGGAGGATGAGATTGATTGAGTGAGAGGTTGTGCGCGAGTGTGAGATTCTAAGATAGGGAGTTTGTAACGCTCTACTGTGTGTGTGACTGAACATGTGTGACTGCATGACAGTGTGTCTGTGCATGAGCTATGTAAGAGTTTGTGATAGACACTGTAGAGGCAGCTTTACTCTGCATTCTAACAAAGAGCTTCCCCTGACACGGGAGTGTTTGTGGGCATATCAGTACATTTTTTAAGTCATATTCTTCACAGACCCTGGGAAGTTTAGGTGGAGAAAGTGTACAGGGAAACATACTCTACCTCTAAGCCAGTGATATAACTATGCTAAGTGTATTTGATATGGACAGTGTGGGGATAGGAGTTGAGACAGTCATTATCTAACTTCTCGGTGAACATGGTCTGGGAGTTAGAAAAGCTGAAGTTCAGAGACAGCTTTACTCTGAACTTACCCACATTCTCTATCTAAAAGCAATCTGAATTAACTGCAGATGCTGTCAATCAGAAATAAAACCAAACGTTACTGAAAAACCTCAGCAGGTCCGGCTGCATCTGTGAAGAAAAATCAGAGAAAAGGTTTCATGTCTGGTTCAGATAAAGTGAAACTGGATACGAAGAGGTAACTCTAGTTTCTCTGCACAGATGCTGCTAGAACTGCTGAGCTTTTATCAGCAATTTCAGTTTTTTCTTGCCTATTCTCTCCCTGCCCTACGAATAGTTCCACTCAATTAGCTTAGAGACTTTGTTCTGCTGTACATCAGCTCGCTGACAACCATGGAATTCCAGTCACTAACTCAGTCCAGAGTAAATGAATATATAATCTGTGCGGTGTGAAATTCCCCTGCCCTATCACTGTACGTTTCCCTGACTAATGCACCAAACCTACACATGTCTGATCACTATGATCAATTTAGCATGGCCAATGTTACCTAAACTGCACATGTCGAAGCAAGCCAGACCATCCGAAAAAAACCCACGCAAACACGGGTAGAAGTTACAAACTTGCAAGCTGGCAAAGCTTCATTCACACACCTGGGTCAGACTCAAGACTCAATCCTCCCGACACCAAAAGGTTCCTGTACCAAACAACCTATGGTATTGCAGTCAAATGCAGTTTTTTGTGAGCAGGACATAGCACATGGGTTGAGGAAAACTGTCCATGGGGATGATACAGATCAGGAATCTAATTGGGAATCCAAACTGAACAGAAACGATCAAGTAAAGAACTCTGTGATGAAGTTCTGGAATACATCTATTTTCGTTGAACATGGGAACCCTCTTGGATAACAATCGATAATTACTGTGAGTATGTGTGTGTGTTGTGTGTGTGTTTGTCTGTGTGTGCGTGCACGCGCCAATGCGTGTGTGTTTCTGTGATGATAGTTGACAGTGAGTTAACTTTCTACCACTTCTCAGATTATGCCTATCTTCAAAATATTTGGTTAGGCATCATCGAGGCAACTTTACATTGTACTTAACCCTCTGTTGTCAATTGATCTCACAGCTTCCTATATACTGTTGTCAAGGCCCAATCCGTTGACACATCGAATATTTGCTAGTATCCTTTTCAGACTGTCCTTCCACCACCCAGTGACATCCCAGACTTTGCAACCAGGGGTGCAGTGTGCTACCCGCTGTCGCATCTACACTGTCACAGACGTCTGCCTGGTGCCCAAACATTGCAATCCCCTTATCAATATTAGTCTCCAACTTCTTTTGTTTTCTCCATTAATTAAATGCAGAGAAGGTTCATTTAGAGTCGAAAGCAACAAATGCAACTTTTCGATTTGAAAATGGAGGGAGGCAGAATACAAGGCCACAATGTTAAACCTTTTCATCGTTCTGTGGTTCCTAACATTTATACATGTCGTGTACTATAGTGTTGAAGTATTTCAGGGGGTGGGTGCTGCCTTGTTACGGAATGATGTACTGAGAATAAACGACCTAGTTCTCCAAGAATATCTAGTTGCTTTCGGTCAGAAAGTGGTTGCTGATTCCTCTCGTGGCGGCCAGAGAGGATGGCTCTCCTTCAACTCACGGCCCTGGCACGAGTCACCTGTTGATAAAAACAATAACTCCAAATGCTGAAAACCAAATTCTGGATCAGTGGTGCTGGAAGAGCACAGCAATTCAGGCAGCATCCAACGAGCAGCGAAATCGACGTTTCGGGCAAAAGCCCTTCGAAATGAATCACCTGTTGCCTTCTATCGCTTCCTCCGTGTCAGACCTTCGCCGCAGGTTGTGGCCATCCTTCGCTGACGTCACTGCGCAGCCGCATGCGCCCTTGCATTATTCAGGACATTGTGAGACTGTCAGAAATAATAGAACGAGCAGACACAGGAGCAAAGTGTTCTAGAAAAATAAATCTGCTGCTTGTGCAGTGACACTGGGAGGCCAGCAGAGGGCGGTATTGTATCACTTTAAACAAAGAGGGACCGACAGAGACTGAGAGAGTCAGATACATTTATTCATAAAATTTTAATTAATTCATTTATTGATCAATTCACGTTAAAACTTCTGGTAGTATCAGATCGACACCATCACTCCCTGCCCCCCCCCCTCCCCTGTCTTGAGTAGTTCTTCAACAGGTGGCACTCTTCCTAACAACATTTGCAGCTCTTGGACTCCTTGTGATCCTTACTCTGATACCCTCCTGTTTGCAGTTCCTGCTGAGGTTCATTTTACAGTCGGCTACTATACACGCAAAAGAACGTAAAGTCTCACACTCTCTCATTATTAGAATGAATGTTTGAATCATAAGCATTCATAATACCTGTTTGGTATTTCAATAATCACTTGCATTGCTGAAACCTTTAGGACGATGGGCTTAAAGCCGAGGAATGACATTTGTGTGTGTGGATCTTCGTTGTCTAACAGAGCCATTCGTTAACATGTTTCCCTCTGAGCTATAAAGAACAAATGAACACAAGAAATAGAAGCATGAGTCTGGAATTCGGCTCCTCGAGCCTGCTCCGATATTTAGGACAATTATGGCCGATCTCATCTATGAAGTGCTTTGAGAGGTTAGGAATGGCATAAATTTAGTCCCAGATTGCTCTGTACCTCGATAATTCGCCCACGATCGTAATAGATCCATGCAGACGCCATATCTCTGGCACTTCACTCATCCCTGGAACATCTGGATAACAAGCACACCTACATCAGACTTCTGTATATTGGTTTCAGCTCTGCCTTGAACACCATAATTCCAACAAGACTCATTGACAGAGTCTGAGTCCTTGGACTCTTTCCTCACATCGAGAACTCGATCCTTAACATTTTGACCTGCAGATCACAATGAATGAAGATAGCTTGTTACTCCTCCACTACAATTATCCGCAATATTTGTGCCCTTCAAGGCTGTGTCCTCACCCCCTTCCATATTTCTTGCCCTCTCAAAGTTTTACCGCCAAATTCAGCTCTAACTCGATTTAAAGATTTACTCATGACACCACCACAGTAGGTACGTCTCAAACAACAGTGAGCAGTGTACAGGAAATAGAGCTTCGTGACATGGTGTAAAGACAACAATCTGGCCCTCAATGACAGCAAAACAAGGGAACTTCAGGAATTGGCCTGAAGGACCGACACTGGTCTCTGCCATTGGTGCTGTGTTGGAGGTGATGGACAGCTTCAAGTTCCGAGGAATAAATATTACAAACAATCAGACTATCCATGTCAACTCTAGAACCAGGAAAGCACATCAATGCATCTACATCCTCAGACGGGGAAGAAAATTTAGCATTTTGGCAATGACTCTGACCAATTTTTACATTTCACTGCAGAAAACATTCCATCCAGTCACTTCATATGGTCACTGCTAAGCCCGTACTGCAAGAAATTACAGAGATGGTGTACCTAACCCAATCCATCACGCAAAGCACTTTTCCTTCCATCGACTCAGTCTTGACTTCCCACTGCTTCCGGAATGCAGCCAACACAACCAAAGGCCCCTCCCACCACCGCAATGCTCTTTTCCAACCACTTCCATTAGACAGAAGATGCAAATGTTTGAAAATACGCACTAATGGATTCAGGAACAATTTCATCCTTGCTGTTCTCAAACTCGTGAATGGACCAGTCACATACAGAGTTGATCCTTCTCTGCACCTGCACCATACATTTGGGTCTGGTCTGCTCGATAACACCTAAAACCTATGTCCCCTGTTGTCTGTGTCAAAGACTTCCACTATCCATTAATTCCACGCCTGTCCTAATTTCGAAAGGATCTATTTAGTCTCCCTCAGCCTCGACGGTCATGGGAAATAAAGGATTTATTATATTTTCCCCCATCATTTATGATGGGAGGTGGCAGGACTGCAGAGTTTCTGTCAGATCCGTGAGTGCTGAAGACAATTAGACTTGTCTATCCGTTGCTTCTTATGGTTTCTGGCATGCAACTAGTTGTGTGTCGTAGCTTCACCAGGTTGACACCTTACTTTTAGATATTCCAACTGTATGCACTCATAGAACATAGAACATACAAAAGTACAGCACAGAACAGGCGCTTTGGCCCACGAGATTTAATCCTGATGTCAAATATAGTAACTTAATCTACGCACTCCTCAACACATTGCTATCATTGTGCCTGTCCAGCATTCACTCAAATGTCCCCAATGACTCTATTTCCACCACCACAGCTGGCAACCGATTCCATGCATTCACAACTCTCTGTGTAAAGATCCTGCCTCTAACGTCTCCTTTGTACTTTCCTCCTAATATCTTCAATCTATGACTTCTCATACCAGTCAATTCTGCCTTGGGGAAAAGTCTCTAGCTATTGATTGTATCTATTCCTCACATTATTTTCTACACCTCTATCTGGTCTCCTCATTTCCTCCTTCTCTCCAGAGTGAAGCGTCCGAGCTAATTCAATCTTTCTTCATAAGTCAAGCCCTCCAGTCCAGGCAACATCATGGTCAACGTTCATTGCGCTTTCTCCAAAGCTTCTGCATCTTTCCTATAGTAGGGCGACCAGAACGAGACACAATATTCCAAGAGTTGTTTCACCAGAGACTTGTCGAGCTGCAGCAACACCTCGCTGCTCTTAGACTCCACCTCCTTAATGAAAGCCAAAACACCATATGCTTTCTTCATAACCCTTTCCACTTGGTTGGCTAACTTGAGGGATCCATGTACTTTCAAACCCAGATCTCTCTGTTCCCCCACATTGCCAAGGATCCTTTTTTTAATCCTATATTCAGCATTCGTGGTCCACCTCTCAAAATGCATCACTTCGCGTTTATCCAGGTTGTACGCCCTCTGCTATTTCTCAGCACAGCTATACATGCTATTAACGTCGCGCTGCAGCCTGCAGTAGTTGTCTATACTGTCGACGACACCTGCAACCTTAGTGTCATCTGATAATTTACTAACCCACTCTTCAACCTCCTCATCCAACTCATTAATAAGAACTACAAAAAGCAGAGGCCTTAGAACAGAGCTCTGCGTGACCTCACTCAACACTGACCTCCAGGCAGAATACTTTCAATCTACAACGACTCTCTGCCTTCTGTCAGCCAGCCGATTCTGAATCCAGATCGACAAATCTCACTGTATGCCATACTTGCTGACTTTTTGAATGAAACTCCTGTACTCTTAATTTAACCAGGTTTGATCACTGGCTCCAAGTCATAACCCTCCCATTCATCTGCTTCCCCTGCCCTTCCATTTCCTCGTTGTCATGTCTTTGGAATGTACTTTCTTTCGAGACTTGGTAAATTTCTACAGTGCATGTTGGAGGCTGTCATTGAATTACACAATGCAGGAGGACTGGTTAATACTTACAAACAGTCTCTAACACATTGATTAAAAGGCAGAGTCTTTAGGAACAGCTGAAACAAAAATAAACCAGGCTTCTTCGGGATTAGAGCACCAATCACTGCCGAGAACAGAGAGAGCTCCTGAGCAGGTGAAGACTTCTCTGTATCTTGTTCAGAGTACCAAGCTGTTTAGTTGCCTGAGAACCAATCACATCGTTGCTGGGAGAAGCCTTAGTCATTGGTGAACTAGTAGTCAATCACCAATGAGCTCCTTGTTACAAACCAAGGTTGCATCTGTTTATAACTCCGTTCATCTCCAATCACACTTCAATTATTGGGTCACTCTCAGGTGAATTGCTGTCAAACCTTGCAGCGATCCTTCACTTACGATCTGTTTGTAAGGTCGCTCTTTTCACATTTTAGTTCACAATTAAACTGAATTCGTTTTTTCAAAATAAAATGTTTTTAAATGGATTCGCCATGAGAAAACTAAAATGCCATTTCAAAAATGCATTTACTTGCAAATTACATGATGCACATTTTTTTTTAAAGTGCAGTCTATTTATTCTTCCTCCCTTCTTGCAATGGTATGCAATCTTTGCATTTCTTAAAGCTTTTACGTATTTCGTCATTTCTATTTTCGGACAATATATCCGAATTCACATTAGGTTTTCTAGCGATGTGTATAATAAAACGGTTTCAACCAATGACACCATCGAAATATAAAACATTTTTAATTAGAAATTTTTAAAGAAGGCCAGTGGATTACTTTCTGTGTAATTTTGTATTTCACTGTTCTTTGTTGGGTTGTCTTCGAAGTGCTGAAAATCTAACAGCAATCCCAAAGTCCCCTTTCCTATGGAAGAGGACTTTTCCAATAATCGGTATTGATTCTAATAGAAATATCCTCCAGGTTCTCAATTCCTTATTCATCATCTTGGAACAAGACAGCAGGTCAACCCAATTCAGAAGCATCAGCGGACATTTTGAAAAGACTGGAAAATGCAGGAATGGCCAAATTAGGTTCATCGATTCAAATTGCTTCCATCCTTTCAACATTAACCTTGCACTCTGCTAACTAAACCACCTTTCTCTTATTTCTTTAAAAACTTGTTAAAGGCACAACTATCCAGCGACAATTATGGACAAATTTCCAGTAAAGTCAAATAATCCAAAATTTATTCAACTCTCATTTAGTTTTAGGAACAAGAAATTCTATCAGTATCACTTTTGCTGTCTCCATCAACATCTGTTGTCTTGTGTGTGCATGTCTGTGTGACTGTATGTGCACCTGAGTCTCTCTAAGTCGAAATGTGTGCTTCGGTCTGTATGTGTCTCTGCACATGTCTCTGCATATGTGATTGTGTCCCAGAATCTGTACGTATTTCCGTCTGTGACACACAGACACACACACACAGACACACACACACACACACACACACACACACACACACACACACACACACACACACACACACACACACACACACACACACACACACACACACATAAAGACAGACGTTCAAACACACATCAACATAACCGAAAGCAATGTATCACTTCAAGCACAAGAGGAGTAGAGAGTGGTACAGACAGATAGACAGGTATAGATAGATAGATATAAACCCCATTTCAGTTGTTACAATCCCGAAAACTACAGAGAGCCAGTTGCTCAGAGGTCCAGATACAGAGATACATAAACATGGAGACACACATTAATACACACAATGAGACACAAACACATTCACATAGGCAGAGATTGTCAGACACAGATATATGAGTAGACACAGACAGAATCAAAGAGACAGGAACACGCTATAATGTACACACACATTCAGAGGAACACATGCATAAAGCCAAACAGAATCACTGGGTCTAATCATCTGTAGCACAATCTGTGTCCCATCATCTCGTTCCCAGTTTTTTACAGATGAAATGCTGATGAGAAAGTGGAACAGTCCTGTGAGGTCTCTCAGCATAGTATCCGTGAAAAGGTGAATCTAGTTAAAAGTCCATGGTCATTTGAGCAAATAACAGACTTGTAGACCACATCCGTCTAATCACTGGATGTCCAGCTGTGAAATGGATTGATGATTTTGGCTAGTATTTATGTTCTCAATAATTAGGTAGAATTAACTTGCAGTGCAGCTTGCTCAGCACCACAGTCACAAACATTCTGTGTCTCAACCAACCACACTAAGTAGCAGTGGCGTGTACTACAGACAAGACGCACTGTGGGAAAAAAACCCAAAATTCCTCACAGAGCAGCTGCCAGAACCACGGCATAATCGCATGGAACACTGAGCACAGCAGATATACGGGACATCAGGTGACAATGCCACATCAAGCACTCGCCACCCTGACTCGGAAAAAAACGTCTCAGTTCCACAAGTGCCATTGGTTGGAAATGCTGGAAATCCCTCCCTTACATCATTGTGGGTTTATCTGGACAAAATGAATGAATCTGGACAAAGCAGTTCAAGCAGATAACTCATCGTCAACTTCGCCAAAACAATGATATCTGATCAATACGTGATAACCCAGCGGCAATGAGCCAAACGCATTAATGAATCACAAAATAATGGTCACTTTTTTTAACCATCATACTCCAATGTTGAGCTTTTGAAAAAATGGTGTCCATATTCCAGAAAATTGAACTACGATTCCAGTTCAATGTGTCAAGCTTCAGATGGAAGATGGTGAGAAATTGATCCTGTGGGTCTGGATATCTGAAACACAATAACACAGTCTCAGGAGTTGCAGAAACTCTCAGCAAGTTTGACAGCACCTGTGAAGAAAAGTCAGTGTTAAAGTTACACCATTTGCAGATCTTTTGGCTATTATTGAGACATTCTCAGGGTAAGGGGGCAGGTTATTTGGGAATGAGATAAGGAGAGAGTGATTACCTCTGAGTCCTCTGACTCTTTCATATTCTCTGTCCCTGACGATTGCTGTTGCACCCTCACTGAGTGCATTTCAGATAGGAAGACACAGATTGCTGCTGTCTCAGGGAGTCACGAGATATGTGGATTGGACTGGAAACTGGATATGAAATCTAAATCTAGCTTTGATTGAATTGTCTACTAGAACAGACTGAACATTTTAAACATGCTGTATGGACCCCTCATTCTTTCATCAGCGTTAACCTATTCCAATTGTTCAGTAATTATTACTTTTCTAACTTCTTACCGCTCTGCTGAATTCCCCTACTCTCATAACATATGAGCTAACCTTTCTCTTCTCTCAACAGATGTTGCATGACCTTATCAGATTCCTCTGAATGGCCTGTGTTTATTTCAGAGAGAATTACATCTCTCTACTCCTGTTTCTGCGAGAGGAAACATTCTCCAATCCGACTCCTTGATATTCTGTTTGTTCACAGAGAAAGGAGGCATTGTTCTGTCCAAATTCATAACATGTTCAAAAGGGCAGCGAAATATTGTGATGATTTTAAAAGTAAAATATCTTAAACATAATGAAATTCATGATGAAAACTTGAGATGCAATTCGAACTGTAAGGAGCAGGAATTCAGTCAAGCGAGGTGAAAGTGAGGATTGCACATGCTGGAGATCAGTCTCAAGATTAGAGTAGTGCTGGAAAAGCACAGTAGATCAGGTAGCATCCGAGGAGCAGGAGAGTCGACAGTTTGGGCAAAACACCATCATCGTGTATGGGGGTGGGAGCGTCCAGCGTGTACAGGTAAATGGGAGGGAGTGGGGCAGGGGAGAAGGGAGCTGAGAGCGCAATAGATGGACGGAGGTGTGTGTTGGAGAGGACGGTGGCGTGGATAGATGGGAATGAAGATTGCCAGGTTGGACCGGTCGTGAGGATAGTGCCGAGCTGGCAGAATGGAACTGGGATAAGGTGGTCGGAGGGGGAAATCAGGCAAATCATAATGGTCACATTGATGCCCTCGGGTTGGAGGTTCCTGTGGCGGAAGATCAGGCTTTCTTCCTCCAGGCATCGGGTGGTGAGAGAGTGGTGTTAGAGAAGTTCCAGGTCCTGCATGTCCTCAGCAGAGTGAGAGGAGGAATTCAATTCTCCCTCCGCCAGTTTTTATTTTGTATGATGCTCCTGACCCATCAAAACACAGATCTCAGTGAATGCACAAAAACCCTTCCCAATATATTTCATCAGAATAATTTCAACTATACGACGTATTAAAACAAAATTTAAGCTGTATTGAATGCTGTTTGTAGTCTATGATGTTATTGTAGAGCCTTTACAGCACTGACATCAGGCTTTCGGGCCATCATTCACACGCCAGTCTGCACTCCCTCTTGAAACCTATCCAATTACCCAGATCCCTGTCGGATTGAAGACTGAAGATTTTGCACATTCTCTCCGTGTCTGCTGAGTTTCGTCCGGGTGCTCCAGTTTCCTCACACAGTCCAAAGATGCACAGGTTATGGTGGATTTGCAATGCTCAATAGTCTTAAGTGTTCAGGTGAGTGTTGATTCGGTTGGTTAGCCATAGGAAATTCTGGGTTACAGGAATACCGTAGAGCGCGAATCTTTGTTGGATGCATGATGGGCCGAATGGCCTGTTTCTACACTCAAAGTTAAGTAGAAGATTTGTAGCTCGGGTGCTCGTTGTTGTGATTGTGTTCGCCGAGCTGGGAACTTTTTTTGAAGACGTTTCGTCCCCTGTCCAGGTGACATGCTCAGAGCTTGGGAGCCTCCTGTGAAGCGCTTCTATGATGTTTCCTCCGGCACTTATAGTGATTTGTACCTGCCACGTCTGGTTGTCAGTTCCAGCTGTCTGCTGTAGTGACCGTTATATTGGGTACAGGTCAATGTGCTTATTGATTGAATCTGTGCATGAGTGCCATGCCTCTTGGAATTCCCTGGCTGTTCTCTGTTTGACTTGTCCTTTAATAGGCTTGTCCTGTTTCTACAGTGTAATAATTTTATGATCCTATGCTCTGTCCCATCTGTCTCTGTGGATGTAGTGGGCTATCACCTGATCAAATATCCCCTTCCCTGGGTCAACGTTTGTTTTCTATTTGTTAAAGAACTGCAGATGTTGCAGATCTGAAAGACAGCACAGAAATTGCTGGGAAATTCAGCAGGTCTGGCAGCATTTGTGGGGAGTGTGATCCAGTGGTTGTTCTTAAGAGCTGAAGGCTTCTGATTCTGGCGCTGTCAGACCTGTTGACTTTTACAATAATTTCTTGTTTTGCTTTCAGCCCCAGTACAGTTGATGATGATCACGGTCTTGTTATGTGTGTTGGTGAAGGGGAGCAGCACAGCAGGTGGCATGCTGGTGGTGTAGTGGTGAGCATAGCTACCTTCCAAGTCGTTGTCCTGGGACCGATCCCCGGCCATCGCAGTGTTGCGGGTTCCCAACTGGTTTTGAAATGAGAAGTTTTGAGCACATGCTGTGCTGGAACGGAATTGTCAGTTTGTTCTTGGGTTTTCTTGGCGATGGTTTCTGCAAATTGCCGTGACAAACCGGGCAGCGTTGCTCGGAGGCTTTCCTTTGTGCTGCTGCCCATTGCTTATTTGAATATTGTTCGCAAAACAAGGTTGGTTTTGTTTTGTTCGAAAAGTGAGAGACTGCTGTCGTCAGAAACCTTAAATAATTATAGAAGCCGCTGGGAATTCCGAACAGATCCAACAGCTTCTATCGTGGAGTCGAAGGAGAATTAAATGCGTCAAATTTCTTTAACGTTAAAATAAATACGCTCCTCAAAACCATTAGAAAGCTTAAGAATTGCAAACAGCACATTATACCTTTCCTAATTCGTTCAAGTTTCACAATATCATTCCGGTAGCAGGAAGGCCAGAATTGTGAGGTTGATGCAAGGTTACTCTATTCGAGCATTTGCTGTTTCGTAGTTAAATGATGTTTCATTTCGTTAAGTTTTCCAAAGGAGTTGTGTTAGTCCATACTTTCTTTTTGTTTGTGTTACAACGACAATGCGAAGTAAATTATGTTTTGGTTCAAGCCTGGAGGTTTCACCAATTGAATTGCATTGCCGTACATTTGCCTTCAGGAGATAAGAAAACGGGATCTAGACCATCTTCTTTACGCATACGAGTTTGGTCTGGTTGAAAACTTCCTCAATTTCAGTAAATAAATGTCCCTACAGTCCGCAAGAATGATTCTCACAGATTAGAGAAGGATCCATAGATATCGTTATTAATTGTTATTATTTTGGAGATGAGACATTTGGGAATGATACTCCTCAGACCATCGACTGTCAGCTCGGCCAAGGATAAAGGTCTGGAATCCGGCAAAATTGGGAAGAGTGCAATTCCAGGGAGACTGAGACGTTACTAACAGAGCGGGAGATGGAGAGTCAGGAACAGTACTACAGGGACAGTCCGCTCTGATCACTGACCCTTTACCCTCACTAAATCCAGTGCCAAGAATGACTGCCATTAGTCAGAATGACAAAAAAAATGTTATTATGGAAAGTAAAGAGAATGAAAGTAAGGGAAGGTTTAAAGAGTGAAAGCAAGGGAAGACTTAAAGCATGAACCCCACTGTAGATCTATTGCAAGGGGTCATTAGAATGCAGGATGAGATAAGAATAGTGGATGAGATAAGAATCTCTCACACCAATTAGCAAAGAAAGGTTGACACTGAAAGTTCTCGATGGTGAGATTATATTACATAGTAAAGTTAGGCTTCTTGTTAAGTATCATTATGACAAGATTGGGAACATAAATATTCGGGACATGACATTAAATATCTAATTAATAGTTAATAGAGTCAGCCTGCTTGATATTATGGACAGTAAATAACTAATTGCGACATCGGGAAAATATGAAGTTGGCTGTGGAATGTAAGACAATTTTTGCGAAAGCTGACATTAAATATCTATCCATGACATTAGAATAACGTTAAGTAGAATGTACAATTAAAGAGATGATGGGAACTAACATCACTGGTTTATTGTGTAGCGAGTGTGAGGTACTATGATTAATATATTTAGACTAATATATTTATGCTGATAAGCAAACAAAACATGGGAAAAATATATTAAAAAAACATGAACAATGACGTTCGAGGGCATTCGAGAATCTGCTTTCTCGGTGTCACGGTATTTCGTCTGCAAATAACAGACCTACAAGGGGGCATAGCTTTAAATTAAGGCGGGGGGGGGGTAGATATAGGACTGATGTTAGGAGTAGGTTGTTCACTCAGCGAGTCGTAAGTTCATGGAATGCCCTGCCAGTAGCAGTGGTGGACTCTCCCTCTTTATGGGTATTTAAGCGGGCATTGGATAGGTATATGGAGGATAGTGGGTTAGTGTAGGTTAGGTGGGCTTTGATCGGCGCAACATCGAGGGCCGAAGGGCCTGTACTACGCTGTATTCTTCTATGTTCTATGTTCTATGTTCTTGAAGAACTCTACGTCTCCTGGTGATTCATGCAGAGAAAATCATGGACAATATTTGACAACTTCATCAGAACTCAATAATCTCCTTTCGGTACTGCTGTTGGTTTTGTCAGCAGTTTCTGATTTTGTTTCAGATTCCCAGAGTCCACAGTTCATTACGTTAACCTTTAAAACATTGCAGAAAGTTCTTTGTGGTTGTTCAACGGAAATTTTCCGTTTGAGGAACATTTTCCTGCCCCCATTAGAAACATGAAACCCTGCAGCAGGGAAGACAGATGCTTTAACAACAACGATGGCTGTCCCTTTGGACGTTTTGAACCAGCAGTTTTTCATTTAATGGTCGAATACGCTGAAACGTCCAACCTAAAACCTTGCACGCTGTGACAGATTCGGTCTGTCCTTTCCAGACTAAGAAGTGTCCTCTTATCAATTTTATGTTTCCAAAATAAAGTCTGGAACATGCATTATGGAGACTTGGGAACAGTCTGATCCCATCCACGACAGACACACCCATGTCACTGGACCAGCTCTCCTGCAACTGGGAACATTTCACTTCGAGCGTCATAGTCTCTTGTATGGTCCCGAGTTTTTTCATTGCCCCGGAGTCTAGATGAGGTTTGTATTTGTCATGTACGGGAACGAGAATTATTTCGATGTCTCAGATCAGTTCATTTCCCGAGAACATCAAAGTAAATGTTCTGTCCTCATAAAGAACGGCAAGTCGTCTTGACTCTCTCTGCTCATTCGGACAGATCACCCTTCTTCATTCTCCTTTGATTTCACTTCTCACAGAGTTTCCGAGATTCACAATGCTGTAGACTGGATTATATGGTTTGCCTCTTTAACATTTTTCACACATGCCAATTGGTAATGTTTTCCCGAATTCTCTTCACAATCCTCTGCCTTGCACCATGTCCAGGGTCAAGATTTCCTGGCATTTGGAGAGATTCCCGAAGTTTTCGTTGGAGCAACGAAGGTTAACTGAAGATTTTCTGCAGCTGTTTATCTTGATGGGGGAGGGAGCGGTGGGGTTTGGCACATTGACGAGAATTTGCAAGTATTGTCACTGTCCAGAGGACTGGGATTGAAGGAATGTCATGAATTTCCGAACTTGTGCACAGTACATTCGCAGAATACTGCAGAAAACAGACGGATGCAGCGGTAACTGTGGAAAGAGAAAAGGGGATAACATTTTCAAAGTGATATATTTGTGATGAAGCACTCGACTTTCTAGCGCACTAGACTGCCAGCGAAATTACAGCCAATGAAGTGTTTTTGAGGAAGATTCATGTCTATTTGTTCATTCAAAAGTCAAAAAAGACAATGCTGCAAATCCTTAGAGTTGGCACTGGACAGTGCCGACGAACCTTGAGGGTATTATTATGCTCTGATATGCATTTGGGATAATGTGGCACCAGAAGGCCTCATCACAGCGGAAGGGGTAAATTAGGAGGGGAGCAAATCTGTGAAGTTATTTGCAACAGAGGGTTGTCAATGCTGCATGCATGCAAGGTTGAGAAAGACAGGCATTTATCACTTCGGAAATCCAGGGCCATAGAAATGAGGCCGAAAGGGGATTTGAGGATTAACCAAATCAGCTGTGATCTCATTGAAACTTGTCGCTGACTTGATGGGTTAAATTGCTTCCAGCTGCTCGAATATATTTGTTGTCATTTCGAAATTGTGAAACATCGTTGCAAATTAAGTAAATAAGAAAGTTTAGAAGAGATGACTACAGTCAAACTGAGTCAACATCATTTTTGAAAGAAAAATCACATGATGATAATCAGACAGATTTCTTTGGTAGCATGACCTGCAGACTTGCTGAAGGACGATGCTCAGGAAAGTTCATTTGAATTTTAGAAAGCAATCAATAACGGTCTATATAAAAGTCCGTTACACAGGAAAGGAGTTCTCGGTGTTGGGTAATAAAATAGCATTGCCTGTCCATTGTCTATTTAACAGAAATCACCGAATTGAGATTAGTGAGCAGTTTTCAAGTTGGAAAGATATTTTTAGTGAAATCCAGATTAGTCAGTCATCTGATTTAATGATTTATCTGACCCAATTACTTGGAGGAAGTGGAAGAGTGAAATGCTGCCGATACACAATACACATATTGTGATGAGGATATTGAAATTTTTGCAAACCGATATAGATAGATTGAATGAGTGGATAATTCTTGGCAGATGCAGTATCATGTAGGGGCACTTTTATCTGTTAATAAGTTTGCAGCTCTCCATTGAATTTGCAATGTTGCATCCCCACACAAGAGCGTATCCGCTCGCTGTTGCAGATTATGTTGACACATTGTTACCCCTGTTTTTGATCATCTGTTGGCTTCTGAGTGAAAATTGTTTCCACTGTATCGGAGGTGCCAGAGACAAGTTTATCAGTTCAGCTGAATATACGGTAAAAATTGTCCCTTTCAAAACGTGAGTTTCCATTCCAACCGTGCACCAACCAAAGTGTGAAGAGACGTGGAATGCTAATGGCCACATGCTCGGGAGATTGACAGTGACGGCTCCATGTCAAATGGTGCTGAAACAAAATTAACTGATTTAGAATGCTCTGATGGAAATGTAAAGATACTCTCCCCGAACTTTTCCCAATTCACTCGGTAAATGATGCTGTTGCGTGCACACGTGGGTTTACATAATGAACAGTTTATTGTCAGTAACACGGGTAGGGTTAGGGCAGGATAGTGAGGTTTTCGTGTAGATCAGAAGTGATCGAACGGGGAATACAAACGTCCACAGAACAGAGAGAGTTGATTGATCCAGGAACAGATTCCCATCTTCTGTTTCAGTACCAACAATAGAAATTACGGGAAAATCTAAGCATGTCTGGTAGAATCTTGGAAAAGAAAATAGAGTTTAGACTTCAAGACCAGTTACACTTCTTTCTCCATGACCATCTCCCACTGCCTTATGCACCCTTCTTTTTTATTGAATATCTCCTGACTTCCAACTTTATACAGAGATCCTCTTCGGAAACTTCGTCTCCAAACATTTTCCCAGCCTCTAAAATTATATCAGACCTGTTCCATCTCTCCCCTCACCCAGTTATGACCGGAGGACTTCGAGCTGAAAAAATAACTGTTTCAATTTCCTTCGATTCCGGATGGCCAGGGGCCAGAAGGCATCGGTGGACAGATGGAGCTTTCAGCCCATCGAGTCTGCCCGGCCATTTTATCATGGCTGATATCGTTCCAAACTTAATTCTCCTGCCTTCTGTCTGTGACACTTAGCTCCCCTGAGATCAGGATACAGTCTACTTCCAGAGTGGGTCTGAATCTGCCCCAACATTCTCCACATCTGTTGGCGGCTGTTACACCATGTCTGGGTGTGATCGAACACAGTTTCAGTCCCAAAGAGCACACCCGGTCTGTTCTGAGCAAAGCAATTACCGCTGCGGGACAGATAGATCGGATCTCTGGCCCCAATGTTTTTCTGCAAGGGAGTAGTTAACTCCTTCACCACTTGCGGCCAGGACTGGTGCTTCAAAACGTGGGGAGAAAGAAAATAGGCACAAGAGTTTTGACAGATTAGGTCAGGGGTTATTGTCAGCATCAGTGGAGTCACTGCTTCAGAGTCTGAGTTTGAATCGCACAGACCTGGATCCAATTCACATTCTGGAAATGAAGATTTATTTCTCTTCTTGTGGTTTATCTGAATGAAAACTATTTCCTCCTTCCACACAGAACACAAACGCGGATCAGCCAGAATCAATCCAGTAATTTATTGCCACCAACTAGAAGGATCATGGAGGCAGGTGAACGAGACACCTGTCACCGCAAATCCCCTCTAAAAATCTCGCCTTTCTGAGTTGAAACTATCTCACTGTTCTTTCAATGTCGCTTGCTTTAATTCTTAGAACTCCCTCCCTAGCGACATCATGGATGCATCTCTGTGCTGAGTACATCCAGGATTCTGTAATGTAACTTACCATCTCGATCTCTGGAGTAATTATGGATGGGCAGTGAAGCTGATCCCAAAGAGTGACGTGCATACTCCAGAAATTCGTTTCAAACGGCTGCACTTTCGAAGTGGAAACCCGAAAGTGGTCGGGAACAAGTGAGAAGTTTCGAAGGGGGAGTAGGATAAACTGGAAGTCAATGATGACTGGGAGACATGAGGCAAGAAGTGAGTGAGGAGCTGTTGGTGCAAGGCTGAATGCCAGTGTTAATGTATTTGCCCATACTATTCACTGTTAACACCGACCCACACACCACTCCTGGAAAATTCGCCACAATTACCCTGGTCTCTTGCTCTGAGTTTCCCTCTGTGCATATTCAGGCAGTTTATCGGTCCCAAGAGGATGAACGCATCCTCTTTATCCTGTCTGATTACAGAGTTGAAGCAATAGTTTGAAAGCAAAGCACTAATAGATTGTCTCTTTCTGTGCATTTTCAGTCAGTTAAAGCATCTGGTAATAACCAGGCGAGTATGGTTTCAAATGCTCTGAAATGTTCCGTACATTGAAAGTTCATTTCATAAACTTCTTGTAAACGCCGTGTTGTTGAGACGGCTCAGCATGCTTCTTGTGTTTGAGCTCAGCCCGTTGTTATTTCGTGATGCGAAAGCCTGCGGCCTGCTGTGGACCCATTCGTCAATGTTCTATCCTGCTCATTCAACGCCGAGATTCTTTACACTGTTAAGCAATGATTTCTCCATCTCTTCTACTTTTAGTCTCGATCCGTCATCGCAAGTTTTTTTAAATAATGAAATGAGGTTGGAGATACTGCAGGCTTGCCAGGAAATGTGGTAATAACGCATCCATTGCGCGATGACATCTCTCATTGTCTGCTGTCACCATTCATTAATTTTAGGCAAACAGCAATGACGTCATTGAAATCCTATAATTGGAGTTTAACTGCTTTTCTTCTGCTCGATTATGAATTCTATTTACAATTGTAAATCCTCATAACATTTTGAGTGAAGAAATGTCAACTGACCTCAGATCTAAGTGACAGAGATATTACTGAGAGCCCAGTTCTGCACACTCTGGCTGGTGTGCGGAGAAAGCCAGGAAACAGGTATACTCTCAAACTGTCACCGAATTTCAGACTTTTCCAAGAGTAGGAATGGAAAATGAGGGATATTGACAGACAGAGAGAGGGAGAATGTCGAAGAGATCGAGATGGTGCAGAGAGACAAAGGGAGACAAAGAGACATGCATATGGACGTAGAAATTCTCCATTCAAACTTGTTGCTCCTGGACAGAAAAGAGAAGATAAAGGTAATGAATGAAGGCCAGACTTTCACCAACTCAGGGGAACAGCAACAGCATTACAGCAGATAAGACATTTTCCATTTTATAGCTGACGTTTATCAGCTAATGAGAGATTCTGATATGTATGCTGATTGGTGAAGTGAAGCTGACAATTACCCAGGAATTAAACCAATAAAATGCATAAGTAAACTGATTCAATCGATATGAAACATTACATATCTTTGTTTCCACGGATGCTGTCAGGCCAGTTGACTTTGTCTGTCAATTCCTGTTGTTAATTCAGATTTCCAGGATTCACACTTATTTGTTTTACTTTAGTCTGAATCGTGTTTGTGACAAAACTCCATCAATTACCAGCTGCATAAAACATTCCCTGCTTTAGGAAGGCTGTCAAAAAGATAACCTTTCAGAGGAAATCTCCCATTGCCACAGCAGTGAGAGCACTGAATCGTTACCACTAGAATTCCAGGGAAAGTAAAATATGGTGCTGTATGTTTCCTTAATGAATCCCCTTTTATTTTTTTATTTGTGATCATTTTAGCTGCATATCAGTTTCGTTCTTTCTTCCATTTCTTTCAGCGTGGAAAGGGCCTTTCCACCTATCTGCATTGTGGAACATCGGATATTCATCTACTCTCGTGCCACTTTCGAGCATGAGGCACATAACGTTGCATGTTCTTATGTTTCCAGGGTAAATTTCAATGACAGACCCCTGTGCTCTTACATGACACAATCATGGGACTGAACTTTGACGTGGTCACACTGTATGGTAATCTACCTCAGGAAATCATCCTCATTTTCATCAACACAAGTGGACAGACAGACAAGGCCCCCGAGAGGGGGGGGGGGGTGATATCTCAGGATTAGACCAGTTTAACATTCTTCACATCCGCCTGTTTCTCCGACCACCTCACCGCAGCCAGTCAAAGGTTTATGTAGCACAGAAAATGCACTTCAGCTAAACAAGGTTGCACCAACCGAACACAGGTCCCTGACTGTTCTCGTCTCATTTTCCATCAGTTGGCTCACAGCTTCAAACGCAGTTGGTGATAGAAGTGTACATCTCAAAATTATGCTTGCTACAGCCTGACAAGCAGTTGGTTGTTGATTCCCACCATTCCGAATTTATCTGTTTTGGTTCTTAAGATGACTCTTCCAGTAGGAGACAGGGAGCAATTCCCCTTTGCTCTTATTGCCATTTTTCCATCGCCATTAGTAAGATTCGAGGCTGCATGGTGAATGCGTATGAATTTGAATTCCATTGTGCTAACCACTCGTTCAGGATGACAAGACGACTTTGTGCAATTCACTTTCCAGGTCTCTCTTCTTGTGAAGCTGAGGAAGAGGACATCATTATTGGGTTTGTTTGAATCCAATCATTTCACAGCTTACAAGTGCGTAAAATTTCGGTGCGTGGTGAGGCTGGCTGTATCATCCTGATGAATTGAAGAGGCATTCAGTTAAAATAAAAACAGAATTTGCAAGAGAAACTCAGCAGGTCTAGCAGCATTTCTGGACAGACAATGAGAGGCAATGTTTCAGAACGTCGTCAGCGCTATGTTCTCTCCCACAGTTACTCCCAAATTGGCTCGTTTCTGCAGCAGTTTCTTTTTGGTTTCAGATCCCCACAAGTCACAGTTCTTGACAGTAATATTGACAGCAATGCAGAAATGTCTTTGTGGTTAGTCTCACGATCATGTTTCCATTTGGAGAATGTCTTTCTGACCTCATTAGAAACCGAAAGAGTGCAGCAAAGCAAACAAATGCATTAAGGACAGCAATCCCTCTCGCCCTGGGGGCTCTTGAATCAGCAATCATCCATTCAGCAGACTAATGCGCTGACACGTGCAATCCAGCATATCGCATGATCTTCCAAAGTAAGTGGTTACTGAATCTCAACTTCAGTCTGCCCTTCGCAGAATGACAACTCTATTAGATGTACTTTTCCAAAATAAAGTCTGTGGCGCTCATTATGGAGGTATAGGAAGAAACTGATCCCACTCATTGCAGGCGCACTCAGGTCACTGGAAGCCTCTCTCCCACAATCGGGAGAGTCTGGGTTCCAGCCTCTCAGTATTTGTCTGGCCCGAGCTTTTTCATTGTCCCGGAATCATACTGAACAAAAACAAGAAATCTTTCAATGTCTCAGATCAGTTCCTGTGCCGAGAACATCAGAGTTAATGTCCCGTCCCCTTAAATAGGGGGAAGCTGTCTTGACTATTTCCGTTCTGTCCGACAGCTCACTCTTGCTCATTCCCCTCCGATTCCACTTCCCAAAAAGTTTCTGAAGATCCACAAAGCTGGAGACTGGTTTCTATGTTTTGCATCCTTAACATTGTTCCGCTCTCAAATGTCAATATTTCCCAAAAACCTCTTCACTATCCTCTGTCTTGCACCATATCCGGGTATAAGAATTCTCTTTATGATGAGGGAGTCCAAAGGTTGTAAGTGACACTTTGGAGGGAAGAAGGTGAACCAGTGATTTCCTGCGGCTGTTCATAGTGATTTGGGAGAGAGCGGTGGGGATGGGCGCTTTGATGAACAGGAAGAAAACTTGCCACTGTCCAGGGTCAGTACATAGGCGACTGTGATTCACATAAAATTGCACATGTGCATAGTACATTCAGAGAATAATGCAGAAACTCGATGCGTACAGCAGTATCCTTTAAAGAGAAACAGATAGTGGTAGAGTTTTGATTAAGAATTTGAGGTTACAAAATCTTCTCGAGCAATGGCATGGTTTGTTGAGATTTTCCTTTTTTCAAGTTTGAGCGCGAAATCGTCCTGTCGGAAGTCATTGAAAACGTAGTCAGCAGAATTCAAAACTGCATGGGGAAATCCCAATGGATATCTAATCCATCACGTTTCCCAATCTGCCCCGAATACACATTTTCCTCCCATGCTTAATACATTTTATGGAATGAATTTTCCCAACCTGAAACACCAGTATTTGCCTTGCCCTGTCCGCAATCTGACCCCAGTATTCACTGTCGCTCTCTCTTGGTTCAGAACTGAGTAGGATGCTGGGTGATCAAGTTGAATTACACGCGTTGATGAGGGATAATCGTGGATCAGCAGTTGGCATTGCTGCGTCGCAGCACCAGGGTTTCAGGTTTGCTTCAAATGTCGGGCCACTGTCTGTGTGATATTTGCACTTTCTCTCCCTGTCTGCGTGCGTTTCGTTCCACAATCCAAACATGTGTTGGTCAGGTGAATTTGCTGTGATAAATTGCCCATAGTGTTTGGTGCATTAGTCACAGGGAAATGAGTCTGGGTGGGTTACTCTTCAGAGTGTCGGTGTGGACTGGTTGGGCCGAAGGGCCACACTGGAGGGAATGTAATCCACTAAAGTGGATGGGAAAGATTCATTTCATGTGCAGAGAGATTAATAAACATAGAAATGGATCGAGAAAACAAAAGTTGTTTTATTTGTCCATTGCTTTCACCGCCAGCTGAATTAAAGAGGGTGACCTCAGATTACAACAGGGTCTGGACCAGATCGGCCAATGGGCTGAGAAGTGACAGATAGAGTTTAATTTAGATAAATGAGAGGTGCTACATTTTGGAAAGCAAATCTTAGTAGGACTTATACAATTAATGGTAAAGTCCTTTGGAGTGTTGCTGAACAAGGAGACCTTGGAATGCATGTTCGTAGCTCCTTGAAAGTGGAAACGCAGGTAGATCAGATAGTGAACATGGTTTGGTATTCTTTCCTTTATTGGTCAGAGTATTGAGAATAAGAGTTGGGAGGTCATGTTGCGACAGTACAGGACATTGGTAAGGCCACTGTTGGAATATTGCATGCAATTCCGGCCTCCTTCATATTGGAAAGATGTTGTGAAACTTGAAAGGGCTCAGAAAACATTTGCAAGGATGTTGTCAGGGTTGGAGGATCTGAACTGCAGGAAGAGGCTGAACAGGCTGGGGCTGTTTTCCCTGGAGCGTCTGAGGCTGAGGGATGACCTTATAGAGGTTTACAAAACGATGAGTGGCATGGATATGATAAACAGATAAAGTATTTTCAACACCTCACGCTTATCTTCATTACATTTTATTTGCTGTGTTTGGCCGCCTTGCCCAGCTGATGAAGCTCTTGCTGCAATATCTGACAATATTCCTCACTGACCACGATACCTCCTATTTTAATGCTATCTGAAAACTTACGAATCATATCTTGGGCATTCTCATCCAATTTTTGACATGTTTATTTAAAAAGCAATTGGGGTCGCGGAGTACAGACCTCGAGTGCATAGGTTTACGTTGAGAGGGGAAAGATATAAAAGAGATCTGTGGGGCAATTTTTGTCACGCAAAGGGTGGTTCGTGTATGGAATGAGCTGCCAGAGGATGTGGTGGAGGCTGGTACTATTGCAACATTTAAGAGGCATTTGGATGAGTATATGAATGGAAAGGGTTTGGAGGGATATGGGCCGGATTGTGGCAGGTGCGACTAGATTGGGATGGTATATCGGGTCGGCATAGACTGGTTGGATCGAAGGGTCTGTTTCCATGCTTTGCATCTCTTTGACTCTATAAGTTACCAGGGCGGTAGACGAGGGCAGGTCGGTAAATGTGATCATTCAGAATTTTAGTATGGCCGCTTGGTTAGGTTCTGCATGGTAGACAGCATTAGAAGGTGAGATCGCATGGAATCCAGGGGAAGCTGACAAATTCTATACACAATGGCTTGATGGCAGGATGGAAAGTCGAACAGTAGAACGATCCTGGTCGGTGTGGTCGGTGTGGAAGCCTGTGGGTTGGTGCTATTCCAATTGCTTTTTAGATAAACATGTCAATAATTTGGATGAGAATGCCCAAGATATGATTCGTAAGTTTTCAGATAGCATTAAAATAGGAGGTATCGTGGTCAGTGATGAATATTGTCAGATATTGCAGCAAGAGCTTCATCAGCTGGTGAATGCGGCCAAACACAGTCAATGAAATGTAATGCAGATAAGCGTGAGGTGTTGAATTTTGGAATGCTGAATCAAGATAGGAGATTCATGGTGAGTAGTCGTACCATCACAGGTGTGCTGGAACAGATGGACCTTGGCGTTGAGGTATACAGTCCTTTGAATGTGGATTTACATAGCGTCAGGGTAGTGAAGAAGGCTGTTCATCAGTAAGTATATTGTGGAGAGAAGTTGGGAGGTTATGTTGCAGGGTGGAGAAACGGAGGATTGCAGATGCTGGAGATCAGAGTCAGCGTGCACAGCAGGTTAGGCAGCAGCCGAGGAGCAAGCGAATGCTCGTTTTGGGCACATGCCTGAAACGTCGATTCTTCTGCTCCTCCGTAGTTATGTTGCTGTTGTACAAGACATCGGTGGGGCGCACTTGGAGTATTGTTGTTTTCGTCACCTTGAGATATGAAGGAGGTTGTTAAACTGGAAAGAGTGTACAAGAAATTTACAAGCATGTTGCCAGTCCTCTCTCATCTGAGGGACGTTATAGTGAGAGGCTGGACAAGCCGGGCCTTTTTTTATTTTTTAGTGTGCAGGAGGCCGAGACATGCATCAGGTCATGACAGGTATGGATACGGTGAAGACATTAATCTTTTTTCCTATGGTTCTGGAATCAAGGACGAGAGGGTACCATAGAACATAGAACATTGCAGAGCACTACAGGACCTTCGGCCCTCGATGTTGCACCGCCTGATCATACCAATTTGAAGCTGATCCCACCTGCACTATTCCATGTACGTCCATTTGCCTGTCTAATGACGACTTAAATGCACTTAAACTTGGCGAATATACTACCGATACAGGCAAATCATTCCATACCCTTACTTCCCTCAGAGTAGAGGAACTACCTCTAACATCTATCTTATACCTAACTCCTCTCACTTTAAAGTTGTATCCCCTCGTGTCTGCCGTTCCCATACTTGGAAAAAGGCTCTACCTGTCCACTCTATCTAACCCTTGGATTATCTTATATGTGTCTATTAAGTCACCTCTCAACCTTCTTCTCTCCAACGAGAACACCTTCAAGGACCTCAGCCTTTCCTCGTAAGACATTCCTTCCATACCAGGCAACATCCTTGTTACTCTCCTCTGCACCCTTTCCGGCGCGTCTGCATCCTTCTTATAATGCGGTGACCAGAACTGTACACAATACTCTAAGCGTAGCCGAACTAGAGCTTGGTACATCTGCAACATAACCTCCTGGTTCAGGAATTCAATCCCTCGATTAATGAAGGCCAAAACACTGTATACATTCTCAACAACCATCTCAATCTGGGTGGCAACTTTCAGGGATCTGTATATATGGACACCGAAATCTCTCTGCTCATCTGCACTCACAAGAATCTTACCATTAGTCCAGCACTGTGCATTCCGATTACTTATTCCAAAGTGTATCACCTCACACTTTTCCACATTAAACTCGATTTGCCAGCTCTCAGTCCAGCTCTGTATCCTATCTATGTCTCTCCGCAACCTACTACATCCTTCGTCACTATCTACAACTCCACCGACCTTAGAGTCGTCAACAAATTTGTTAACCCACCCTTCTAAGTCCTCATCGAGGTCATTTACAAAAATGACGAACAGCAGTGGACCCAACACCGACCCTTGCGGTATGCCGCTAGTAACTGGACACCAAGATAAACAAGTTCCGTCAACTACAACCCTCTGTTTTCTTTCAGCAAGCCAACTACTAATCCAAACTGCTATGTCTCCCACAACTGCATTCCTCCGAATTTTGTATGATAGCATACTGTCAGGAACCTTATAGAACGCCTTGCTGAAATAAGTTTAACCAGTTTAAAGTTAGAGGGTAAAGTATAAGAGGAAAGCTGATAGGCAAATCGTATTCACATAGAGTAGTACGCATTCGGAATATGATGCCAACAAAAGTGGTTTAGGTGGTTATATTAACAACATGTCACAGGCATTTTGACAACTAGATGGATTGGAAAGGTTTGGAAGGATATGCGTCAAATGTACGGAAGTGGGGTGAGAGTGGATGAAAATCTTGCTCAGCATGGATCAGTTTGGACCAAAGAGTCTCTCTCCGTGCTGGAGAACTCAATGACTATGCTAATCTATGGTTGCAGCTCCCTCAAGTAAACTCCTCGGTTCTCTCCAAACCAAACATCAACGTGTTTCACGCAGAGGGTGGTACGTGTATGGAATGAGCTGCCATAGGATGTGGTGGAGGCTGGTACAATTGCTACATTTAAGACGCATTTGCATGGACATATGAGTGGAAAGCGTTTGGAGGGATATGGGTCGAGTGCTAGCAGGTGGGACTAGATTGGGTTGTGATATCTGGTCGGCATGGACAGGTTGGACCGAAGGGTCTGTTTCTATGCTGTACATCTCTATGACTCTATGAGTTTAAGTGACCTTGAAGAAGATTCACTTTTGGCAAATCTAATGTGCAATTCGTGTCTCTTTGTGTAATCTCTGGTCAAGATATGAAAATGTTTCAAATACTCACAGCTGGCTCTGCAGAGTGAAGACCGACTTTCAGGTGTATATTCTGCTCTGATTTACAGATGTGGAAGATGTGGGACCAGTGGGCCTTGTCACAGCGGATGGGGTCAAACATGTAAGACTGACGTGAGGAAAATATTCTCTCTTTCGGAGGATAGCAAGTCTGTGGAAATGCATCCAACAGAGGTCTGTCAAGAATGGGTGCATTCAAAGCTGAGATAGACAGTCATTTCGTCAGTCCATAATCAAGGGCCACGGAGATAAGGCTGAAAAGTGGAGTTGAGGATTATACAAATAAGCCGAGATATCATCGAAATCTGTCGCTGACGTGATGGGCTAAATCGTTTCTACCTGCTCCAATCTCTTTGCTGTTATTTGGAAAATGCTAGACAACATTTCAAATGAATAAAAACTCAACGTTAGGAAGAGTTATTTGCAGTCAAACTGAGTCAACATTATTTATTGAAAGGAAAATCACACGAGCCAATTTGCCAGATTTCTTTGCTAACATGACCACCAGATCAAGGGAGCTGTTCGGCATAGTTCTTTCGAATTTCTATCAAGCACTCAATAAGGAGCCATATAAATTATTATTGCACAATAAGAGAGTTCACGGTGTTGAGTAGTAAATCAGCATTAACTGTCCACTGCCTACTGATAAGAAGTCACCAAATCGGTTTAATTGAACATTTTTCAAGCTGAAAACATATCATTAGTGAAATCCAGAATGGTCAATGATTAATCTTTCTTAATGTCTTGGAGGATGTTGCAAAGTGAAATGTGTTGAGTTCTGCTGCTGATACGCAATCAGTGAGCATGCTTATTTTGATGAGGACGTGAAAATCTGCAACAAGATATTGATAGTATGAGTGAGTGGAGAAATCTTGCAGTTTCATGTTGTGAGTGTGAGGTCATGCACTTTGTTAGGAATAATCAAAAGACAGACTAATATTAATATGGAAAGAAGCCCAATAAAAGTGTGGATCAGGATGTTTCCAAGAAAAGACAGAAACTAAAGTCGCTTGTAAAGCAACCGATGACCAAGATATGTTTCGTCTTTTTCTATGGGCCATGCATAGTTTATTAATTATTGTTCTCCAAACATTCTTTACAATAGAACGTGGAGTGGTAGAGGGGAAATTAAGATCACCCATGATTATTGCCATCCTTTAGCACTCACACACAGTATTTTTTCTTGTATGTCTTATTTCTTGTACGTCTGGTTACTGCGAATGGGCTTGTCAACGACACCTGCTGCTGACTTCTTTTCTCACTGTTCCTTATCTCGACACAAAACACATGTTACATCCTTATTTCCTGAATCAAGGCAATCTCTAATCATTGCATAAATATCACTAACATTTCGGCTTTTCTCACGCCTCTGTATATCATCTTCCAATATTAATTAATTATTTATTGTGTTGCAATTGCACATAATAAGAGAAAGACAAAAAAGACAATAGTGGACCTGGGCTTCACACGCACGTTATTGATGTTAAAACGCAGATTACTGCTCACAATACGATCATAGAAGCACTCACCTTAACGTTCAGGAAGCACAGAATACGTACAGTGTTGTTGGGCATGACTAGAGCAGCACCAGGAAGACAACAGAAATACTGCTCTGGGTACTATTTTGTATGTATTTCTCAATAAGCAATAGAGTTTTACGTGTTCCTTCAGGAGTTACCTCACACAAGGAAGTTACCTATGCTGCAGATGGTCAGATAATCCCAGTTCCAACTCCCACAATCAGAGATACTCAGTGTCCTGCATATCGATATAAGGAACAGCTGCCCATGGCGTTTATGGGCTAGATTAACTTTAGGAATGCAGCTCGCACGTAGTCAGTCTATTTCTCCTATATATTGTTTCGTGCAGTCCATTGTTGGAATCTCGTCAAATACATTTGTCCTGCACTTGATGGGTATTGGGTCTTGTGTTCTGCAACCACAACAATCGGAAGCAGCGGGATTGAAACTGATTCAATTCATAACACCATAGGGACGCAGCGTTTCACATGAGCTTCTGCAGCGCTGAGAATGTCATCGAGAAAGGGGAGGAAAAGGCTGCAAATCTTCTTCCCCGTTGCGTTGAAAATTCCAACAACAACACTAAAGACCCAAGCTTCACAAACTCTATGATTTTCTGCAGCAGAGAATTGCACCCTCAACTCCCGCGTGCAAGGTGAGGATACCAAGCACTACACGATCAAGGATTTTTAGTTAGAGCGAGGCCAACACCTGTCACTATAATATGGACAGCCTCAAACACACTCTTTTCATATGAAAGTCTCGGCAGCTGGAGGACCAAAGCAGGCTGTTCTGGGTGTTCATATTCCAGACTATTTGTGTTGTACCCCGTTTTCCATGAAAGTAAATGGAGATCGTTCTTTCACCGCTGCTGTGAAGACAGATCCTGCACTGAATCTGATCGCTGTTTTTTGTTGCTGTGGCGAAACGGCGGGCAATCGCGTCATAAAACGTTGTTATACTTCTCAAATTTCCTGCATTACTGTCTTGATGAGGGAGGCTGGTGATTGGCTGTCTCAATCAGACGGAGACACCATTGTTGGCCGAATTTAATGAAGAATGGAATTGGATATATTCACCTTTTATGTTTCATTGGTGTTTTGTTTTGTTTTCTGTTACTTGAGCAATTTCTGGGACTTGGCAATGCGCTAAATATCCAGGATGCTTGGAAGCACTGCTTTGAATTGTCTCTCTGCCATTTGTGTGAGCGGTTCATGACATACACGTCAGTACTTTTCTCGCTTTTATCACCGAAATGACCAGAGGCCTTATGAGCCGCAAACACAGGCACTCATATTGTTCAATTCAGTGTTTGTGGCCCCGAAGACCTCTGGTTCTTTCATGATAAAAGCGAAAAATATATTGACTGCGTGTGATAACAGTGAGTGCTCCTTCTGTACAAAACTTCCTCAAATCCATTCAAACAGTCCACTTTCTGATACATAGAGGGCCGCTTTTGCTGCCACATTCAGTGTCTGAAATAGTCAGCGCATTTGCCTGAAATGTTGGCGACTCGAACTCACCCAGGCCAAGAGCTTCAATTATTTCAGATCAATCATTGAGACCGATCACGTACCGACATTGCAATCATCAAACCTTCACCCCGAATCCGCGTGGAGTGTGACGGGAACTCGCAGCAGAATGCTTCAATCTTCAATCAGCGGCTTCCTGCTCAGCCCTGGGGCACAGCTCAGAGAAACCCCTTCCTCAAGAATGGCACTTCCCGTGTGAAAGGGGAAAACAATCCACTCTAATTTGCAAACAGCTTCAGAAAATTGGAAAATTGTTCCTGTTCATGGAAAGGTTTTTAATCAAAACTTCTGTCTCGGAAATGACAAATGGTAAAAGATGTCGGCAGGAAATACAAAGAAAGTGTTGATAGTGAGGACTGTGTCTCGTCAGGCAGACTGGTTGTCCGACATTCTAATCAGAAATGATTGCGTGCCCTTAGGTAATTTTCAATTGATTTGCCGTCTGAAAGAGTGACTGGGAATCACATCGGCGATGTAAACATGAGGGTAAAATATTTAAATATTAATATTGAATATTAAATCCCGATACAAGTGCTAAATAAGTTGTAATTTTCTGAAGGAATAACAGTGAGACGTGAAAGATATGAATGATGTTATATGTGTTTGGGAGGAATGAATGAATCCTTGCAAATTGCAGTGCCACTTGAATTATGCGCAGTATAAAATGATAAACTAAGCCACTGTGCCCCTGCGTTGTCTAGAGGGTCGTGGTGTCATGCCCCATAGTGGTCACTTTTCCTTGTTAATACAATCCTTGCTCTCCATTCCACTTGCAGTATGACAAAATGGTGCTACTTATGTTGCCACGTCTGTTCCTCTGTTTTTGATCACACGTCGCTTTCTGAGTGAAAGCTATCTCCACTTATTTGGAAGTGCCAGATACAAGTCGATTAATGACCCTTTCAAAACGTCATGTTCCACTCCAGCCGTACAACACACAATGTGATCAGAGTCACCGAATGGGAATGACCACTTGTTGGGGGGACTGACAGCGATGGTTCCATGTCAGATTGTCCCAAACCAAAATGAACCCATTCAGAATGTTCTGTTGGAAAGCGAAGGAAACTCTTCCTGGAGGTTTCCCAATTCAGAAGGAATATTATTCTGTTGTGTGCCAATGTGGGTTGAGGTTATGAATAGTTTATTGTCAGTAACAGGTCGAACAGGATTGTGAGGTTTCACTTTGGGACAGAAATGATCTGGTTGAACAGTGAAGTCAAATATCCACAGAGCAGAGAGAGTGGATTGGTCCAGTGTCATTCTCCCATTTTCTGTTTCTGTACCAACAAAAGAAATTGCTTTAAAATCTCAGCAGGTCTGAGATTATATTGGAAAGCAAAACAGAGTTAAGACCTCGGAACTAGTGACACTTCTTGTTGGATTTCCATCTCCCTGTGCCTTTCTGCACACTTCTTCTTAATGAATACTTCCTGACTTCCAACTTTATGCTCAGCTTCTCTTTTGTTACTTCCTCTCCAAACATTTTCGATCATGCTAATAATTCCGGACAACATTGATCCACTCGAAACAGCAAGGTAGTACATTGGGCGGCTGCCAGTTTTAGTGCTGGCCGAATGTCAGTCGGCACGGTTGCACGTTTGTGAAGTCGAATTTCCGTTCACTTCACACCCTACACGTCCTCCGTTCAAACCAAACAGGAGTTTGATTTGTTTCCTTGTTACATGCAGAAGTTTTTAATTGTTGGGAACGGAACATTCGTGCTTGTTGTACTCATGAACAAACCTGCTTTGAATTTGCTCGCCCATTTCTACCGCTACGCTGAAAAGAATGACAGTTCCAATTTATTGTTATATGAAACGTTGTTCACCTTCTCTCCTCAGATAAACTGAGGACTGGAGATGATGAAGCGCTCCTGCCAGAAACTCTGTTTCTCCTGATGCTTGGATGCTGCCTGAACTGCTGTGCTTTTCAGGCGCCACACTCTCAAGTGAAATTCTCTTCTCCCTGGTTGACAATATCTTTCACTTTGTATAACTCGATGGGCGTCCACTTTCAAGGTACAGTTACTGACATTGATCCTTTCTGTACTTGTACTAAGGCATTTGCTTTACATGTCAATGTGTCAATGTGTCCTGCTTGAGTGTCAGGGAGAACACCTATTTGCTCCTGTCACAGCGAACATTGGAATCCTGATGTCCAGTCTCTGTCAAATGCAGGCAGAAGTAGGATCTGAAACGCCACATTTGGATCCTTACTAGTGTAACTCAATCTGTGTGAACCAAAATCAGAAATCCTCAGTCATGTTTTGGAGCAGTTCACACATTAGAGTGTCGAACCACTGGACATGCTGACACGTCATTCAGTCATGATGGCGAATGAAAAGATTTACAGACTCAGTTGAACTGCTTGACTCACAATCTCGTACAGTCACTCATATTACCGTGTGGTTTGAAACCCATCCACTGAAATTGAGGAAACTACCGTTAGGGTGACGAATGTCATTGTATCCGTTTTGTTTTCTTGATACACAGAGTTGCAGAAAAGTATGACGATGGACAGGGAGGAATGCAAGTCAAATGCAACTCTGTTGAAATGCCTTCTGTCTGATTCAGTCATGAACAAGACACAAGAATGAGACTAGACGGAGATCATTTCGCACACTGGAGAAAGATCAATAACATACAGTTGCTACTGCTGCCACATCTCAGATCGCCTTTGAACTTTCCTCAATATGTGTAGAGTTTTGTACATCTCTAAGTAAGAACCGTTTGATTTACTAACATCAAGTGAGTCGCATCTCCTCGATCCCAACACAGGTTTCCAATTCAGCTGACAGCCAGGTTGCAGTTGTTCATGGCTCTGCTGGAAAATTCACGATAAATGAGAAAGAAAAGGGAAGTTGCAACTCGTTACGGCACCGCGTTTCGAATAACCTCGCTACGTGGTCTGTCATTCTTGGATTCCAGAGCTAGCATAGGTTTTCAGGTGGAGGAATACCTTTCTGCTGCTTCTTCTGCAGAACAGGCTCACTCGCTGTGAGCATGCCGCAAGGTATCATCAGGTACACGGTATTCGCTTTCCACTTTAGCCTGTCTGACAGGGTGGCAGAGCAAGCTGAGAGGCTACGTTTTATGTCCGAGTTCTTAAGAACGCTTAGCATTGAATCCTAGCTTTGCCACTTGTATTAATGGATTAAGCTGGCAAAGTTTGGCAGGGATGAGCTTTCTTGAAGATGAACAGAATAAAACGTAATCATTCCTTCTAAACCACGCTGCGATGTGGCTGAACACAGAACTACCAATGTGGCAATATTCACGCAGTGTACCCCTGATGCTGTGCTTATCACACTGGCGTCCAGCTGGAAAGGCCCCCAGCATAATACGGACCCGAGATATCCCCGACATATTCCAGATGTTTTGCGTGCTTCACCATTTTCACTGCAAGTGAATAGAGATCGTTATTTCACTGATGATGTGTAACCAGTTCCTGCGCTGAATCTGCTCGCCATTTTTTGTTGTTGGGGCTAAAATAAAGGCTATCGCAATGTGAAACTGAGTTCCATTCATTTCGTTTCCTGCATTTCTGTCCTCAACAGGGCGGCTGGTGATCGGCCCACTTGATCCAGTTGTGGTACCTGCGCATTGTGAACGTAATCTAAAATAGAGTGCAAATGTTAATCTTCACTTTTCGTGGTTCACTGTTCGTATGTTATGTTTTATGTTACTTTCGTACTTTCCAGGTAATGGTGGTGCACTAAGGCTCCATTGAGCTTGTGAGCACCGTTTGGAATTGCCTCACTGCTATTTGTGCGAGCTGTTCATGACCCAGATGACTCAACTTCTTCACAGAGAGCAGTCCAGCTTCGGTGTGCCAGGAATTAAGTTATCTTTGTCAGTTGTGTTTCTGTTCCATGTTAACAGTGGTCAGTTTTTGGATTCGTTGGAGAGCTGAGGGGTTAACACGAGTTGTGACGTCTTTTCTGCAGCCAAATTCGTTGACGCAGAACTTGGGAATGTGTCAAGAAGAATGGTCAGAGGCAGCAAAAGTTCGGAAAACCTTAACCTCCGGTTGGATGCGAACCAACCATCTTCAAAAACGCTAACAAAGTGTGAAGGATGAATAACGTGCGCCATCTGATCTTGCCAATAAGCTACACAGGATGCTACTCAGTACTGAAGCATCTCAGTTGAACTGTCATGGAAAATAAATCAACTTGACTCAAATGTTAGCAAGTGCAAAAAGAGACGCTTATTTGAGACCTTTGCAAAGGGACATGATATATTGGCAAGACGCCTCATATAAGGAAGGCCTGAGAACTTTCAAATATTCCTTTTATACAATAATGCGACAAAGTGAAGATTGTCAATTGCAATCTGGATTAGATTAGGTTCATAATGCTTCCCCATGTAAACACCCCAAGGCCAGGAGGCTGGAATATTCGATTTCCTTTCCAGATATGGAATTGTTTTTCTCATTCCTTGAGTTCTGATATGGTAGTTTAACTGGCCTTGTAAGTCTGCTGATAGGTCGGTTTGCCATTACATTTTTTCTGTCTGTCTGCAATACGTGCCCCTAATTTTGGTCAGGCCCTTACTTCTTTGTTTTCCCTATGCTTTTATAGATTTCACAATAAATGTCAAATTTCCATTATATTTCCCCTTTTCTGTCATTTTATAACAACAACAACAAAAGTACAGAGCCTGACAGCTCTACATCAAACTGTTAGGGAGCACCAGACCTTTCCTCGGACACCAGCTGCCAGTAACACAGCTTTCTGTTTGTATCAACACTTGCTCAGTTGTGCCCTGTACATAGCCCAAAGTTCACATGTAACACACTTCAACATTACGGTTTGGTGTGATCCGTGCGATTGGACCTTCCTGCTGTTGGGCATCTGAACGTTTTGCCATTTGTTATCCTGCTGCACTCATAAGCAAATTCAGGAGGCACGTACACAAGCAGGGTCCTAGGCAAAGCACTATGTGTAAGACCAGTCCTACAACTGGTCGAGCGTGTAGGATCCAATATCCCCATTCGCCCCAAAGGGAGATTAACTTTTGGAAGCAGGAGTCATCTGCTGGGGAGGCAGTCTAGTTGCCAGTTTCATGTGATTTATTACACCAGTGATATTCTGGAACTCATCAGGAATATTAAAACAGCTTGAGGTACCGAACATTTTGCAATGGTACCCTCTGTCGGCCGTCAGTATATCTAGTACTAATCAATTTAGTATCACCGTTTCCCTTACTGCCGTTAACTCAGCATTATTGAACGTTAGACCATCCTCCGTCTCATTTGCTGGCAGTAATACCCTATATGTGAGGCCGTTCATCATGTTTATTGCCATCGTTGTCCTTGCTCACAAGAGAATAGACCACCCAATATTCGCTCCTAGTCTAGTCTAGGGGTCTGTGAGTGTGTACCATTCCACTTCCACGGGATGTCACTTCGGGTTCGCCCGTTCCTGGCATTTGGGACGAACACTGTCGTGCCAGTAGACAGTACCGCCGGATAGCAGCACCGCTTCCAACCCAGGATGTGGTGGTATCCTTTCTCTGCACATGTCCATATTATACCCGACATCATGGTCTGATTATTGATAAAGGATCAAGCATTGTGTAAAATCGTACCACTTGCATAGGTTGCGGAGCAAGAGTCATTGTTCAAGTACAGCGTCGGACAACACTGGGAGATCCACAAATGAAGTCTCCCCTGATGTGTGCAAATACACGTTTCTCCCTGCCTTCCACTGTATGGAAGGCTGTCGTTGTCGGGTGTCAGCATTGGTACTGCAGTTAACCTTAAATTCGGATGTTGGCGCGATATTTGCCCTAATTCCTCCCCCTATTAGGGTCAGGGTAGTCGCTGCCCTTGGAAGCAGGCAGCTCACATTTCTTGCAAAGCTCTCTGTTTATTGTTCGGCAGTCCATCGTCGGGCTGTGTGCATTCATATTCAACAATAGTAGCAAACCTCTAATCTCTGGTGTTGCACAGATCTAAGGCACATGCACTGTTCCCTTCACATCTCGCGATAGTGCTTTGCAACTCCCACACCGACTGGCATCGCATTTACGCCATTTATCTCATGAAGCGCCAATTCCACTACCGATTTTGACTCGCTCCCGAACCCTGATCAACTCCCTTCAGTTTTTGGCGTGACATTAATACGCTCTGCTCTGCTTGGTGTTTGGTCCATTATTTGGTTTTGATGGTTGCTGTGCCCTGGTGCGACTATTTCGTATAATGTACCTCGCTGGGGGAGGGGGCTGGACCACTATATTCACCATATATATCGACGAAGTGTCTATCTTTTGCGCACCACCATTCTTCCTCATCCCTCTTCTGAGACTTGGTTATTATTACCCATACCATAGCACCTCCTCATTGATAATAGAATACCTATATCCCGTGTGAGGTGCCCCTGCAGCCGTGGTGGCTACTACTAAGTGCCAGTCACTGGGACCATAAGGATTCCTCCATAAATATTTATTCTCCCATTCATAGTTGTACTGCTTATTAAACGGCCATGTAAATGTCAACTTACCATCTTCGGTTAAGTCTACCGTCTGTGATGTATCCCAGACGCCCCTGCCTTCACGAATCGTCCTGCCATGGAAGCGTCATATTTGTATGAGTCTTCCAATCATTACTTGCATGTATTTGGTTCCGGTATTGTCCGATGTATCTTCAAGTCCCGCTACACGTTTGTAATGGCTGGTGTGTATCAACGTTGCTCTTTGGGCGATCTTAACAGCTGACTGTGTTGTAAGGATCACTTCAAACAGTCCCACCCACCTCTTCGCCTACCAGCGATTCCTCCTGACGTCTTTCACCACTATCCAGTCTCCAGGTTCTCGGTCGTGCATCTTCGTTTCTGCTGATTTGGGTGGTGCTGCTTTTACTTGATTCTGTATTTGAGACAAAAGGGTCGACCGTTGCGCGGTGGCACGGTGTTTAGCACTGCTGCCGAACAATATCAGAGACCCGGATTCTGTTCCCGCCTCAGGCAACTGTCTCTGTGAATTTTGCCCATTTTCCCCGTGTGCATGACTTTCCTCCGGGTGCTCCCGTTTACTCCCACAGTCCAATAAATATGCAGATTACGTGAATTGGCCATGCTAAATTGTCCGTCGTGTTAGGTGTAGGGGTAAATTTAGCTGAGTGGTTCTGGATGGGTTATTCTTCGGAGGGTCGGGGTGGACTTGTTGGGACGAAGGGCCTGTTCCCACACTGCAAGTAATCTCATCTTATCTCATCCTGACTGTGATCTGTTATCTGTCTTACCTTATGTCTTTGGCCAATTCCTGTCTTGGCCGGCCTAACAAACAAAATTTCTAAAGGGACAAGATTAACTCTTCCTCCCCTTCTGGATCTCATGTACTTTAGCACAATTGGAAGCCTTTGTCCATGTCACCCCGAGATCCTCACGACGTTTGTCAATTTATTTTTTAATGTAGCATTTCTCTTTCCATTGTCATCAGTCGCTGGGTGGTAGGCACAGTGTTGTCTCACGTTTATTCCAAAGTAATCACTGATCTACTCGAGGGCAATATTGATAAATGGCGTCACATTGTCACTGCTAAGCCATTCAGGAATTCCCCATCTCGGAATATTTCAGTTAGCAAAGCCTGGTCTTCTGCAATGGCATCCTGTTTAGACTTGGGGAGCGCTTCCACCCATTTGGGAAACATATCAACTAATACCAGACAATGCCTTTTCCCTTCGCTGGGTATTAGTTCAATAAAATATATCTGCAAATGTTCAAAGGGTCTTCGGGATTGGGCGTGTTCTGCCTGACTCATCTTCCCACATTATTAGTCGCACAGATAACCCATCATTCACAATATTTTCAGGAGTAATGAGTAAATTCCTTAGTGTACCAGTGCGCCTAAATACTGTCATACATCCCCACTTTTGACACATGGTCCTCACTATGTGTTATTTGGCATAGAATGGGAATAATGATCGCGGTAGACAGGGTTTACAAATACGGTCACACCACACCCATTTCCTCATTGCCGTTGTCCATTCACACTTCTTCTCCGGCATGGCCTACGTCTGTAACTCCCATACGTCTGCTTTGGATTACACATATTTGACATTCACATGTCAACTGAGCACTTGGCAGCTGCTGGGCTGCCTTCTTTGCCGAAAAGGAATCCTAATTTTTTCATGTGGGCTTCACATTTACAGACAGCGATTGATTTAGGCGATAGGACTGCTTACAGGAGGTCAGAAGCAGGCCACGGTGTCTGTTGGGCTTTCTGGTGTAGGTCAAGAAGCCCCTGAGTTTCCACAGGGTTCCAAAATTACACACAACCCCGAATGCACATCTGCTGTCGATGTAAATATACACATTGTTCCCTCAGCCAATTTAAATGCCTCAGTCAAGGGAATCAGCTCTGCTGCTTGAGCTGACAGATGAGAAGTCAGTGATTCCGTTTTGACTACCTCGTGGGTAGTTACTACAGCATACTGAATACAATTCTGGCCTGTCCGTTTGCTCATGAATGCTGGCCCATCCACAAAAAAACGCCATATCCTGATTCTGAATTTGTGAATCCTGCATGTCTGGTCTTGGGCTGCAAATTTCATTCGTTACAGCGTCACAGTCACGTGGGTCTCCTTCTCCTTCTGTGGGGAGAAGGAGAACAGCATTATGGACGTTACATCTCTTTATTGTCATGTTAGTCATCTCCAATAGCACAGTATTGTGCCTGAGCCAACGTGCTGCCGACATGTGTGCTGTGTTTTGCTCGGAATACAGTAAGGATGCATGTGGGACCAGTACAGTTAATTCACCATCGCCGACTGTACCCCTGGACGCTACAATAAACCTTTTCAGGTGCAGCCACGGATCGCAGGCAGTTTGGCAATCCTGCCCCTACGGAGTCGAAGTTTATCTACCTCAATTTTCCCGCATTATCCTGCATCAGCACTGATGTCATGCAGCCACGCTTCTCATCTCCTGTTTGTACAGAAGGCTTGTTTGGATTCGGACCCCCAGTGTAGGTGTAGTTTGGAACGCCATTTTCAATTCAACTGCAACGTACTCTTGGTTCTGCAATGCCTCGACATGGGAAATTTCACTTAGCGTGTCCTCAAGGGTTGCGTAATGTGGGATAAACATTCTACAGTCAGAGTACATGACCAAAAAGGATAGCAGTTGTTTCTTCATGTGAGTCTTTGGAATTCGCTGGATTGCTTGATCTCTGTCTTGACCAATGGCCTTCCCTTGTTCAGATAAGATGTGACCTTAAAAACGTCACCTGTTGTTGAACAAACTGTAGTTTTGCGAAACTAGCTTTGTGCCCATCCCTGGCTAGATGGCAGAGCAATGCAAGCGTATCTTTCTCACATTGTTCCTCTGTTGGTGCTGCTATTAAGCATTCGTCTGCATACTGCAGAACGGCAGATCCCGGGGTGAAAAGAAGAGTCTCCAGACTCCTGCATAGAGCCTCATTAATTATGGTGGGGGACTCAGTACTCTTGACAAAGTCACGTGAACGTATACGATTTGCCTTTGAATGTAAAAGTGATCCAGAATTGACTTTCTGGGTGTACTGGTACACGAAAGAAGGCATTTGCTAAATCCACAGCAGAGAACCATTTACTGTCCGGTGGAATTTGAGCTAATATAGTACAAGGATTAGGAACATTTGGGACAGGCGGAACAACAGCATAATTGAGTACCTGCAGAACTTGAACAAACCTCCATTCCCCCGATTCACCTGGAATGTTTGCATTTTCGACCGGAAAAATGGGGGCTCTCACCGGTGATTATCCGCAAGGGATTAGCACTCCTGCCTTCAGGAGAGATTCAAAGACTGGAGTAATTGCCTTTACAACCTCGGGTTTTAACGGGTCTTGTATTCTGCAAGGACGATACTCAGACTTCGGGGTTATTCTTTTGGGTTCACAACTTTGTGTGAACCCTACATCACGTTTTGCTTTTGCCCCGCACTCAGCAGTGACCCTTTTTAATCTTGGGTCCGAGACATCTACCATAGCTAAATGGCAGGCTACCCTCTTGGCGGTGATTACCTGGACTGCCCTATCTGCCTTGGTTAACCAATTTAGTTTCTCCATATATGTCCTTATATCTGCATTGAAGCAGATATGCACATCGTCCCTGAAGACACAATCTTTTACTTTTTTTTGTGCCAGCAGTACCCATAGTCCCAAATCCTGCCACCTGTTACTGGATGTGTTCGCCAATGGTACATGAGGAAAGGAGCGTTCCACATCAAAAAGATAGGGTCTACTTGCCGTCACAGATACTTTGCGTAGGCTTACAGTGGCTGCACATCTGTTATCACTCTAATAAAATTCGCACAATAATACCTGATCTGGTTCAACCAATATCCTAAAACAGTACTTCTCATATGATTTGCAAGGGCCATGACGGTGTATGCGTGCTGTGCAGCTCCGCACATCTCCAACAAGATAAGTGGTGTTAATGGGTTTAACATGGTTACTTGCTTCCTGGGCGAATGAATCCCTCTCTGAACTTATGGTTCTCTGGCTTAATCGCCACTCATAGCCATGCATCGGGGTCGTGAGTCGTATTTTACAGCCTGGGCTGATAAAGCTTCTTTTTGTATTACCTGCAAGCCTGTCGGGGTACTGCGCAAATCCGACCCCAGTCTCACTGTGAGTCCGCCAGCCATCAGATTTAAAGGACAGAATTCCGAGAACAGAAATGAGAATTGGAATGTTTCACCATTACTGGTTTCACACAATAGGGGTGCGGTTAATCTCTCTCGTGTCACGAATCCTGATGCATCCATTACGTCGACTCTCTCAACTGCCTTGATTAAAGGACTGAATATGTTGCCCCTGTATCTACCAAAAACTGGCGCACGTTCCACATATAATACATTTTCCCTTGAGACTAGACTTCGTTTCTTCTTAGCAACACCTGAATGTCAGGGGCCTGAAACATTCGAGTTCCTTTCCAGATACGGAGTTGTTTTTTTTCCCATTCATTGACTGTTGATATGGTAATTTTCTGGCCTTGTAAGTCTGCTATTAGTTCGGTTTAACTTTACATTTTTTCACTCTGTCTGCAATTCTTGCATCTGCAAAGTCAGGTTCTGACTTCTTTGTTTCCCTTTGCTTTTATTGGTTTCAAAATTAATGCTAATTTTCCATTAAAATTGACATCACATTATTGTTACAGGTCGCTGCAACAGCGAGGGCCGAAGTGCCTGCACTGCATTGTAACGTTCTATGGAGTAAGCTAAATTTCCTGCTGTTTTCTTATGTCTCTCCTCACTATGGAAGCTTCCAGTCACACCTTCCAGAGATTTGTCTGCACTTCATTTAATCGAGGCAACTGTATTTCCTGCTCAGAATGTGATCTTTGTGCAATGGAGAGAGGAAAACAGAGTCGGTGACAAAGCTGAGATCACTTACGTTCTGTGCAGACTCAACAAAAATCTATCCCGATCTTACAGTCTCATGTAACTTTCAACATCATACTATGTTCCCACCCTTCAGATTCTCTGCCTGTATTCCTGATGAAGGGCTGTTGCCCGAAATGTCGATTTCACTGGTCCTCGGATGCTGTCTGAACTACTGTGAATTTCCAGCCCCACTCTCATCGAGACACTGTGTTCCCAGGGCACTATTTCGGTCTCTGGTCTGCTGCAGTGCTCCTTCAAGGCACAACACAAGCTGGAAGACCTGTAACTCATTTTCAACTGACAGACCATGCAAACTTTAGGACCCAACATCGAGTTCAATCATTTTCGAACCCATCCGCCCTCTTCCATATCTTCACCCACCCTTCCATCCCATCAGTTCCGAAGACAGATCATTGCACTCGAAACATTAACTGTCCTTTCTCATCAGAGATGAAAAGAGCTGCTGATTTTGTTCAGACCTTTTGGCTTTAATTCCGGGAACTTTGCTTGTCCGTTGTAATCGCCAGACTGCTGGAAGCATCTGATTGCCGGAGAAGATGTTCACAGCAGTTGACAAAAATGGCAAGGGCTGGACCTTTCCCATTGTGAAGGTAGACGAGCTCGTTTTGGGATGTTTATCTAAGCGCAGACAAGACTGATTAAGTAACCGATTAACGTGCACATTTTATGAAGAGGATAGATATGTATGACAGGGATATGCCTGTATTGGGAAGGAATAGAGTGACATAAATGAAAGACAGGAGACAAGATGTTTTGAGGAGATTTTGGGAGAATGCTTTCACCAATAGAGTGTTGCTTATCTGGAAATCATTATCTGAGCATGTGGTAAAGCTAAGTGTCATGAGAACGTTCCAGCAGTCTGTAGCTGAACATTTGAAGAGCCAGAGCACACGTGGATAAGGAACAGGTACTGGAAAGTGTGAGGAGAACAGACAGACGCGAGATGGGTGTCCTGAACGCAATGGGTGAAAGGCAAATTTGTGTGCTAAAAGGCGCTTGCTTGTCCGTCTCTGTGGTGCAATGGAAAGCGTGTTAAACTTCTATGTTTCTTCTCCGGTTGCTATTCAAAGGTCGTGAGTTCGAGTCCCATCAACGTCGAGGTTTAGTCGATGGGTTGGATGGTGGTCAGATCAGATTCGGCTGCTCATCTACAAAACCAACACTATTCGTGTCGAAAACCAACTGTGTCGAATCGGAACATGTTCCTCTCACAGGTTTCCATTTTCGATGTCTATTTATGATAGAGTAGGCACCACGATGATGTGGAAAATCTGGAAAAAGACACAAAAGTGTTGTGTCAGCCATGATGATATAGATTCACGGAGCAGGGCAGGATCGGTGTTAAGAATGGGCTCCTTTGTGTCTGTGCCATTTCTGGCCCAGGTGTTTAAACAATCACAATAAGGACAATATGCATTAAACGCCAAGTAATATTTTGGTTTCACCTCCATTCCGATTCCCTCCCAGCTGGAATAGACAGCTCTTGTTTCACCTTTAGGTCAGACAGCGGAGGATTCTCACAAGTTCTCATTCAGGCTGAATGTTCTTCCACACAGGTTTCCAAGTGAACACATGGAGCAAGCAATTGCATGGATGCTGGGGATTCGGGGGCGGATTTCTCCTTTGCTGGGCTGGAATTCTGGCCAAGGTAATGAACGTCAATTTCTGACGTTTTGAATCTTACTCTGGATTCTTGCGACTTTACTAATTAAACTGAATTTAATTTGGCCTTGCATAACATTATTGAATCTTCATTGTTTATAAAAACCATGGCACGTGCTCGTGGCTGCAGCATGCTGAATATTATTGTGTCCAGTGTACGTCGATGTGTCATATGAACATGCCAACGGAAGTTGGTGAAATATCAGTGAATCGAATTCTCTGACGAATTGAAGCCGATAGAAGGAAAATCCCAGTACAGTGGCGACATGACATTTCCTATGATCAACTCAGGAAACCACGGTAAACGTACGCAGCATTCAATAAAACAGATTTTCACCACATTTTTCTATGCCACATTTTAACCACATTTCAGGGACATTACTGTATTCTGTAAGCTCCCACATTCTACAGGAAGAACATTCAAATGACCGACCATACGTTACTAATGTTCTGAATTCACACGCACACAAATATATGCGCGTATTTTGCGCATGCATGTATGTGTGTGTGCATATATATTTAAAATTGCAAAAGAACATTGAGTAAAACAGCATTTATTCTAAAAACATATGATTTTGTGGAGTGTTCTGTTCTTTGGAAATACCTCAGTTACTTAAGGCCAGTCATAAATACTCCCTGAGTGAATATCCATCACTCAATAGAGATGCAGAGGTGATTTTTGCAAAAATGACGTTTTTCATACCACTGATCCTGCGCTGTGTTAAATTCTGGAAAGGATGTTTAGCACGTTTCATATTACTGACATAGCTGCAAGCTCGCACAGGCCATTAAAACAATCCACAAAGTATTAGATTTATCTCATTGGACATTTTGACTGTTATCGGAAAAACTGGAATCGAAATGATAACGATGTTTTTAAGTATTGCTATGAAGATTACATAATTCCAACAGGAATATTTTTCGTGTCTTGTCACTGGATGTTTTTGGGGGAGATGAGTGAGCAGCAAATGGACTCACTCCCTTCTCTGTGATTGCATCCAAATTTTCCAATGCAACGCATGAATGAAAAAAGGTGCATTCCATCGACAGGTCAGTTCCAACCCACGATAGTATAGTTTCACTTTGATTATCGCCATCATCTAAAGTATAAGATGAGTGGGGAGATCAGGATCCTGATGGTATGCTGAGACATTGTGAGAATTAATCCCACACTGTTGGCATCACTTTATCTCATAAACCGGTTATGCAGTGGACTGAGCTACCTAGCTTCACTTTCATGCTGAGCTAACACAAACAGTTCAGTTATTTTATAGAAGTTCATGTGGAACAAGCTGTTAAACCTTTCCTCACAATCAGCTCATTCTATACTTCGTCGTCCGCAGTTGCAGGTGTTATGAGGTTTATTTCTGATTAACGTTCACCAATTAGAGAGTGCGCACGTAACGTGCACCCATCCTGGCCGCCCAGACTCCCTGTCCTGGCGAAATTCACGTCTTGTGTGTCTGCACGTGTCTTCACAAATATTTTAGAATCAGCTTCTGAATATTTTTTCCTGCCAAAAATGTAATCATTTTCGAATGCAATAGGTGTAGACGGAAAAAAAGAAAACGTGCTCAAAACTTCTCTTTATCATTCCTCGCTGGTTTTGAAGTTCCAGAGTCTAGATATAGATCCATCCGAATGAGGGAATTTCCCTCCTGTTCACTCTCACCAAATTCACATCGAGTGGAAACCTTCCATATGTAAACAACTCAGTTTTGCCTGGTGTCACGCCACATGATCTATTCGTCTTTTCCACCACCCCATGAAAACCCGCCTTGTATTTTCAAACGGCATTACCCCTCACTCCATCGATGACTTCCTTTCCATTTTATTGTTCCCAAGTAAACGCTGTCCATTCTTCCTGACGTCTTTTCATTCCTGTCATCTCAATCCATGTCTTTTATTATCTCTATATATCGAAGTATAGTCCATGCTGAGAAAGAATGCTGGGTCCAATGCCACACATTAAAGCCCGTTCTAATGCTGTATACTGCCATTACCAATGTAGGGAAAATGGGAGCTAGTTCAGTCAAAAGGGAATCCGTTAGTTGTCGCACAATGGATCAATCCCTGACTAGGAAGTGACTGTTTTTCCTCACTTTTCTTCCCTGTCTGAACATTTGGTAAAGCAACACAATCAGGGACCTTAGAATGCCTAACGTTCAGAAACTGACTATTCGTTGCAACAAATGCACACCAATCCTCCAGGGATTAACCCTCACAGAATAATTCCTTACCCTTTTTCTCTTCATTTGCTCGTGAATAAGGCACCTTACTGCCAGTCGACCCAGTTGTAGGAAAATCATATCTCTGGTGCTGTGAGGCAGCAGTGATAACCAGTGAGCCACCTTGCGGCCCTGCAAAATTATGCAAAGCACGTGCGGATGCGTTTGAAATGTGATTCCTGTCAAAGATGCTCTACTTTTGTTGTTGTCCTTATTAGCAACAATAAATCCTGAGTCCCTGACCAAACATGAACCCAAACCACAGCGGTGAAAGCGCTGCATCGTAACCACTAGTCGACCAGGAAGGACAGCATTTGCAATTGCGTCTTCACATAACAGCATAGCTTTCATTTCCTGCGATGAGAAATTTATTTTAAAAAAGAATGTTCGTGACACCGTGCTTATATAGCACAGAATAATACTTTGTGTCAGTGCCAGTCATCAAACATCCATCCATTCTCGTTTCCAGATACCAATACTTGGCCCACAACCTGACGTCTGAAGTGTTCATCTCAATGAGACTTTCCCTGCAAAGTTTTAATCTCAAATGAACCAGTGATAGAGACTGGAGTCAGATACCGTCAAATTTGTTCATGACATGCGGGAGAACTGAGCCACATTTTGATCCATGGAGGGAACTATACAGACACATCTTTTGATGGCGACAAAGGCCTCAGGAGTGCCCAACTGAAATAAAATGAGGAATTGAACAGATTGGCCTCTTCTTTGTTCACTACTAGCTTTAAAACCCGTTACTGTTTACATAGGTAAACTGAAGACTGCTCCAATCGTGAATATTTGGTAACTGCTAAACGTTGATTTCTCCACATCTGAGGCTGACTGGCTAGCAGTGCTCTTCCAGCCTGTTTAATTTGGATTGAAGCACATTCCTGTCTCTACATAAGGAACGGAAGCACACAGCCGCATCACTATACGTTTTCGTTCTGCACTGTTTCACCGTTAATTTACTGCTTCTACTGAGTCACGTTGTTCTTCTTGCCAAACAAAGACATTCTTCACATCAGAAGCTTGTCATCCTCATGGTCTTGAGAAGAAAAACACGGATGTGGACTTCCACACTGAACAGATGAGGCGCTTCTGCGTAAAGAAATGACTTCCAGCTGTTCGTGCAAACATAATTCCTAACAACATATAGAACGCACCTTCTGATGCTTGCTGCAATAGTTGTAAGAAAATTCAGCAATGCTGCTGTGAGAATGGAGGTTACACCGCCTGGTTTACAAAGCCAGGGCTCGAACCACCGCGTTATGGAAGCACTAAAGTACGAGTTGTTTTGAGACTGACAAAAATGATGACTTCGAGCAGAACAAATTCGTTCAAATCAGTTTTCTGATACAACCTTCGTTTTGTGTGACAAAATACGACTTGAAGCCCACTTCTTTGATCACTTGTTTGATATAACACTTTGTCAGCTTCCCAATATCTCATGATGTGACAGGGATCAACATTTGTTAAACTCCCTCCAGTATAAAATCTTTGAAGTTTCTATTATGAAAAAGGCACGACATAGTGTTGATACCAATTAATTGCCCTTGATTTCAGCATGTATTACAGTTTTTCTTCATCACTTGGTGAGTAATTCCTTTCCTATAGCCCTGTGCGATTTACGTAGCAACGGGATTTCATAATTTATGGCCTTGGCAGATGACGTTTCGGCACCAAACGTGAAACAGTTCAAATCGAACATGGTCTGGAGGTTGGAATTCGAGGGAATGCACATATCTGAGAGAGCACTTTAAAACATAATCTCGGGTGTCGTGTCCGCTGGTTGGGTTGGCATACTATTGACCAGCTCTGTTTGCTCTTGAGTGGGCTGGAGGACATGACAGTGATAGATAGAGGGAAGACAGTCAAGAGATTTGTAGAAAATGATGAAACCTCTGAGATTTAGCAGCCCGGTGATGGGTGAGCAACCCTTGTTGTGAGTACACCCACATGTTGAAGAGGTATTGGAAGGCATCAGGATGACATCAATAAACTGCAAATCCTTCCCTTCCACCATGAGGGAGCCCGTTACGTTTGGGAAAATGGGCGTTGGTAAAAATGTCATTCAGATAATGCGCAATGAAACAGTGAACAGAACGCAAGTACACCCTTGAACAGAAGCAGAAGGAGTTAGACCGTAGCACATAGAGCATTACAGCGCAGTACATTCCCTTCAGCCCTCGATGTTGCGCCGACCTGTGTACCAATCTGAAGCCCATCTTCCCTACATTATTCCACGTACGTCCATATGCTTGTCCAATTACGACTTTAAAGCACTTAAAGTTAGTGAATCTACTACCGTTGCAGGCAAAGCATTCCATACCCTTACTACTCTCTGAGTAAAGAAACTACGTCTGACACCTGTCCTATATCTATCGTCCCTCAATTTAAAGCTATGCCCCCTCGTGATGGCTGTCACCATTCTTGGAAGAAGGTTCTCCCAATCCATCCTGTCTAACCTTCTGATTATAATGTATGTCTCTGTTAGGTCACATCTCAACCTTCTTCTCTCTATCGAGACAACTACAAGTCCCACAGCCTTTCCTCGTAAGGCGTTCCCTCCATACCAGGCAACATCCGAAGAAAATCTCCTCTTCATCCTTTCCAAAGCTTCCATATCCTTCTTATAATGCGATGACCAGACCTCGACACAATACTCCAAGTGTGGCCGCACTAGAATTTTGTACAGCTCTAGCATAACCTCATTGTGCCAGAATACGATCGCTCTATTAATAAAAGCTAAAACTCTGTCTGCCTTCTTAACAACTCTGTCAATCTGGGTGGCAACTTTCAAGGATCTGGACACCGAGATCTTTCTGCTCATCTCCACTACCAGGAATCTTACCATTAATCTAGTACTTTGCATTCCTCTTACACCGACCAAAGTGAATCACCTCACACTTGTCCGCATTAAACTCTATTTGCCACTTTTCAGAACATCTCTTCAGCTTATCTATATCTCTCTGCAACCTACTACATCATTCGTCACTATCCACAACTTCACCAACCTCAGTGTCGTCTGCTAACGTACTAACACACCCTTCTATGCACTCATCCACGTCGTTTATAAAACGAGCAGCAGTGGACCCAATAGTGACCCTTTCGGTTCAGCATTTTTAAGTGGACTCCGGGAGCAACATTCCCCATCAACCACCACCCTGTGTCTTATTTCAGCAAGCCAATAACTGATACAAACTGCAACATCTCCCAAAATCCCATTCCTCCGCATTTTGTACGAGACCCTACTGTGGGGAACCTTATCGACGGCCTTGCTGAAATCCATATACACAACATCATCTCATCTACCTGCTTGGTCACCTTCTCAAATAAATCCAGAAGGTTTGTGAGGCACGACGTGACCTTTACAAAACTATACTGACTATCCCTAATCAAATTATTCTTTTTTAGATCATTATAAATCCTATCTCTTATAACATTTTCCAACACTTTACCAACAACTGAAGTGAAGCTCACTGGTCTATAATTAACAGGATTGTCTCTCCTCCCATTCTTGAACATGGGAATCACATTTGCTATCCTCCAGTCTTCTGGCACTATTCATGTAGACAATGACGATTTAAAGATCAATGCCAAACGCTCGGCAATCTCCCCAATAGCTTCCCAGAGGATCCGAGGATAAATCCCATCTGGCCCAGGGGACATACCTATTTTCACAATCTGCAGGATTTCTAATACCTCCTCCTTGTGAACCTCAATCTCACCTAGTCGAGTAGCCTGTATCTCAGTATTCTCCTCGACAACATTGCCGTTTTCTAGACTGAATAGTGTTGAAAAGTATTCACTTAGTGCTTCCCCCATCTCCACTGACTCTGCACACAACCTTCCACTACTATCCCTGATTGCCCCTAATCTTACTCTTGTCATTCTTTTATTCCTTAAATACCTATAGAAAGCCTTCGAGTTTACCCTGATCCTATCTGCCAACATCTTCTCACGTCTCCTCCTGGCTCATCTTACCTCTCTCTTTAGGTCTTCCTAGGCTACCTTGTAAGCAACAAGCGCCCTAACTGAGCCTTCGCATTTCATCCTAACATAAGCCTTCTTCTTCCTCTTTTCCAGAGAATCTACTTCCTTCATAAACCACAGCTCCCGTGCTGTTCAACTTTGTCCCTGCGTGACAGAATCATCCTTATCTCGAACACACAGTAGCATTTCCTTGAATAAGCTCCATATTTCTAATGTGCCTATACACTGCAGTTTCCTTCTCCATCCTATGTTTCCTAAATCCTGCCTACTCGCATCATAAATGACTTTCGTCCAGCTGCAACCCTTGCCCAGTGGTATACACCTATCTATTACTATCGCAATAGGAAACTTAACAGAACTGTGATCTCTATTACCAAAGTGCTCACCTACTTCTAAGTCTAACTCCTGGCCGGGCTCATTACGCAGTACCAAATCTAATATGGTCTCGCCCCTTGTTGGCCTCTACATACTGTGTCAGGAACCCCTCCTGCACACAGTGGACAAAAACTGACCCATCTATAGTAATCGTACTATAGTGTTTTCTGTCAATATTTGGAAAGTTGAAGTCCCCCATGACAACTACCCTGTCTCTCTCACTCCTATCGAAAATCATCTTTGCTATACTTTCGTCTACATCTCTGGAATTATTCGGAGGCCTGTAGAAAACTCCCAAGAGGGTGAACTCTCCTTTCCTGTTTCTAACTTCAGCCCATATTACCACACTTGACGAGTCCCCAAACATCCTTTCTGCAACTGTAATTCTGTCCTTGACCAACAATGCCACTCGTCGCCCTCTTTTACCTTCCTCTCTGTTCTTACTGAAACATCTAAATCCTGGAATCTGCAACAACCATTCCTGTCCCTGCTCTATTCATGTTATCGAAATGGCAACAACATCGAATTCCCAGGTACCAACCCATGCTGCAAGTTCGTCCACCTTATTCTGGATGCTCCTGGCATTGACGTAGACATACTTCAAACCAAATTCTTGCTTGTTGGTGCCAGCTTGCGCCCCTGAAACTTGATTTTGGACCTCCCTACTCTCAAAAGTTTCTATACATGAACTACAATTTTGGTTCCCATCTCCCTGCTGGATTAGTTTAAACCCACCCCAATAGCCATAGCGAATTTCCCCACCCACCCAAAGATATTAGTACCCCTGTGGTTCAGATGAGGATCATCCTGCTTGTACAGGTGCCACCTACCCCAGAAAGAGCCTCAATTATCCACGAATCCAAAACAACTCCCTCCTGCACCATCCCTGTAGCCACGTGTTCAACTCCTCTCTCTCTCTCTCTCTCTCTCCATTCCTTGCTTCACTAGCATCACAGAAGGGAGGCAATTTGAAAGAACGGGTGGAAGTGTATTATGACAGTGTCTTCCAAACGAATGTTTTAGAGTTTAAGCTGCAGAAGGGGAGAGACGTGGAAGAGTGAATGATGTTAATGAGGTGCAAGTCGGCTGACATGGTGATGATGGGGATATGTGGTTAAAAACACATCACGAGGTGAAGGATGTCACCATGGTTATGACGTGTCTATTCAGACTCAAAAAATTGCCAGGGAGAAATTTGAATCAGTGGCGAGGCATTTTCTCCTGTCACGTCGTCGATGATGCCTTCCAGCTCATCTCATCCACTTCCCTCAACCCCACTCCCAAAACCCATCCCTCCAAATAGGTCGAGGACAGAAATTCCTTCTTCATCACTTTAAAATCTCGCAGCCGGTATTTCCGTCAGCTGCAAATGAACCCCCACAATTACGATGTGCTTCCCTCCCCACCCCTATCCATTTTCTATAAAGATCATTCCCTCTTCCGCTAGCTTACAAAGTGAAAGCTACCACCAAATCACCCTCCCCTCCCAGCACCTTCTCATTACAACACGGGATTTGCAAAACTTCCACCCACACATCCGCCCTCAACTCTGTCAAAGGCCTAAAAGAACCCTTCCATGTCCATCAGAGTTTTACCTGCGTTGCCACGCATGTGATTTTCTGAACCAATTGCTTCCTTTGCAGTCTCCTCGACATAGAGGAGATCGGATGCCTAATTACGGACAGCTACGGAAAACATTTCCAGGACACCCGTACCAAACAACGCCACTGACCCCTGGCTGAACAGTCAACTCTCCCTCCCACACAGCCAAGATCATTCAGGTCCAGGGCTTCCACCGCGCTCATGAACTATCCTATCTATCCATCTTCCATCCCACCTATCTGCTCCTGCCTGCGCTACGACCTATCAACATTATCCTCACCTCCATCAGTCTATCACACTATCAGCTCCCTTGTCCCAGCCCCACTCGCTCCCATTTGTCTCTCTACGCCCTCGGTTCACAAGCCTCTTTCCAGATGAAGGCTCGAGTCCAAAACGTCGATTGTCCTGCTCATTCGTTGCTGCCTGCCCTGCTGCGCTTTTACAGCATCACAATTCCAACTGAGTGGTAAGGCAGTGGTTTTTTAGTTAAGATTGAAGTCAGAGGCCTCAGTTTTGTGATGATTCAATTGTAAGAAATGTCTGCTCCAACAGGACTGTATGTCAGACATGTCAGGACAGTGTTTGACCAGGAGGGAACAGGGAGGTGATCGCGTTCATATCCACCTGCTGACCTGCTCGTTCTCTGTGGTGGAAGTTGTGTGCATGAAAGATTCTGACAAAATTCTGGTCAAATTCTGAGTGTAAAAAATCCCTTACCTTCGGACAGATTATAGAGTCTTTTGAAAGACGGTTTCACACTCTCATTTTTGGATAACATCAATTTAGAATATTAGAAGGGGAAGATTTATAAATCAACCTCTCCACCATAATCTAATGAAGCCGCGCATTTTATCCCAAATACAACTTGATCAGATTTCGAACATGAAAGGAAAAAACTCTGGTTGCAGTGTGAAATAAGTCGTTCACTTATTTTGTGTGTGGACCAGGTTTTTACCTGTCATCAGACTTACACACCTCAATTGCAGTCATAGTGAGGAATCACTGTGGAAATGTAGGGATTCATTTCCCTGACTGAGCTGAATTCCCATGTACGCAATGATACCAGGAACAAACGATTCACCTGCTCAGAGTGTGGGAAGGGATTCACTCTGTCTCTGACCTGCTGCGACTCCTGCTCGTTCAAAATGATGAGAAACCATTTCAATGTCTGAACTGCGGAAAATGCTTTAAAACGTCCAGCGATTGGAGAAACGAACACCACGCTCATACTAATGAGAAACCTTTTATCTCTCCGGACTTTGGAAAATGTTATCAAACCTCTCTGAGAAATATGCTCACATTAATAAGAGTCCATTAAGATATATAGAGACCTGACGTCTGACCCATATGCTCACCCCGAATAGAGACCTCTCCAATCCCAAATCTGTCAGACCGTGCTGTAAAGTCCGAGCGACCGGATGTCTCATCACCTTTCTCGCAATATTCACAGGTCTTTCTAAATGGCATGACTGCGGGAAGTGCTGCACATGTTCCTGAATACTTACGTGTGATCAACGTGTTCACACTGAATAAGGACATTAATAATCATAAACGTTCCTGGGGACAGTTCGTCATCACATTGTGGAGAGACCTATCAAATATGTAGCCTGAGGGATGTGCTCTCTAGTCTCTGTAGAACTGATTTCCCATTGTTATTTTCGTATTGTGAGAGACGTTTCAAGTGTATTTATTCCTGGGATAGGTTCAAGCGATCATCTCAACTCTCAGTACACCATCTGGTTTGCCGTTGGCAGCAAGCATTTGCCTGCTCCATGTGAGCAGAACAGTTAGGTCACTCATCGACCCTGCTGAGAGAATAAAGGATCCCACTGAGGGAAGGAATTCACTCACGCATCGACCCGACTGAGACAGCGTAGTGTTTACATATCTCAAAAGCAATTGAACGTTGTTGTTCTTCACATTCAGGTCTGAAATCAAAATTGGAATATTATCGGTAACAATCAAATAAATCAGCTTTGTGTTAAACACGGTATCAAAGGTCATTGGAAGGTTGGGATTACAGAGTACGTGAACCGTCAGCACAGGTTTTCAGGAAGAAATCACGTCTGACAAATATATTAGAATGCTTTGAGTAGGTAATGAGCATGTTAGACGACATCAAGCATGTGGAGCTGACCAGTTTGAATTTCCCCAGGCATATGTCAAGGTGCAGTACGGCAAACTGCTAAATAAGAGACCATGGATTGAGGCTTGGCTGACTGGCAGAAGGCAGACAGTTGGGTAAAGGTGTCTTCTCGAGGATGGCAGCCCGTGACTAGTGGAGTTCAGCAGGAGTCAGTGTTGGCAACACAGCTATTCACATTATGTATGAAGGATACATTCCAAGGAACTCAGGGTGTTGTTGCTCCATTTGAAGAAGACACAATGATAGGTGGAAGGCCAAATCTTATTTATGAAGCGGGCATGCTGCAGAATGACTTGAACGGACTGAGTGCTTTGAAAAAAATAGTTGCAGTTGCGATACTTTGTGGAAAAGTGTGAGGTCATATGTTTGGTGGTAAGACTAGAGAAATAGACAATTTTCTGAAAGCAGAAAGAATTCAAAGTTCAATTTTCTCTTATGTTTAACATGCACTTTCAGTTTGTGTTTAGGAAGGCAAATACATTGCAGGCGTTCAGTTCAAGCGAATAGGTAAGCACGGGCAGAGATTTACACCTCAGTCAATAGGATGTGCTGGACAGATGCATTTGGAAAATTAAGAACAGGTCTAGGCCCCATATCTAAGTGATGATATATTTTGAGTGGTGGATAGGAGGTTTATCATGGCTAACTCAGTGGTGAGTACTAATGTCTTGCGGCATCAGCGATGTTGGTTCAATATCGACTTTGGATAACTGTGTATTTGGAGTTTGCACATTCCTCCCCAGACTAAAGATGTGTGGCTGACGTTCTTTGGTCATGGGAAATGCAGAGTTACAGGAATTTTGTAGAGATGTGAGTTTGTGTGTGTTTCCCTTCGCCGGATTAATGGGGGCTTCTTGGACCGAATGACCTGTTTCCACATTTTAGGTATTCCATTAGAACAACGTGGATCGCAGGGATTTAGGCCTTGTCATAATAATTTTTTTAACGGAGGTGACAGCTTCCATATAAACACATGGTTTCAAGTGAATCTCTTGAACGATATAAGGAGTGGAGGTGCATTCTTAAGGAGGACATCATAAAGGTCAATTGAGGATATGAGATGTCATCAGAACATAAAGTTAAGTATTGTCTAAAGATTTTATACAAGTAATTAAGAATTTGAGAGCAAATAGGACTTCTTTAAAATGAAAGTGCTCACCTTTGTCTTGAACCTCAGCAGATTGAGAGAGATATATGTTCAGTTCGCGTCAGTTTACACCATGGAGAACGAAATAACTGGTGCAAGTAAATATTGATGTTTTGAAAGTATTTCACGTTGAAAAGGGGAAGGGCTGGACGACCTGCAAAATATAAAGTTGGATATTTCTCTGGGATCTGATCTCCTGTATACCGGAAACTTGTGGGAAGTTAGGGAAAGAAACCTTTGGGCCTTTCGTAGAAATATTCTTATCATCTATTACGACGAATGGGGCGCCGAATGACCGGGGATGGCTTATGTGCTTTTATTTATAAAGGATTTCATGGAGAAGGTTGGGAGCGATAGACGTTTGAGTCTGGTTATGGTCGTGGGTAAGTTGTTTGGTGCAATTCTAAACGATAGGATTTATATGAATGTTTAGATACAAGGAATGAATCGGGATAATCAGCATGGGTTTGCACAAAATTGATTGAGTTTTTTGAGGGTGTAACCAAGAAGATCAATGAGGACAAAGTGGTAGAGTTTGCTCACTTGGGCTTTTATAAAAGCTTTTTCACGGTTCCACATGGTTGACTAATTCATAAAGTTAGATAACATAGAGTTAAATGTAAGGATTCGAATTACATATAAAATTATTTCAATAGCAGGATGCTGAAAATGGTGGTGCAGGGTAGTTTTCAGACTGGAGGACTGTATCCAAATGTGTCCCATTGGCTGAGCACATATTCATTCTTTTACATTTAAACAAATGATTTAGGTGGCAAGATAGAAGTAAGGTTGCAAAATTGGTAGTAGAAGGTTGTGAAGCGATTTTCTCGTCAGGTCAGTTTCTCTCTGGCCTGGAAGCGTGTGGGAGAGGAGTGGAGAAGGGCCATTCGTCCATCGTGAAGCGCACGATATCAGGCATCCATCTATTCTCGTCCCGGTTTGCAGCAATGAGATTCTCTCTGTGATCTTAAATGACATAACAATGGTACTGATGGTTGACCTGGTCATAATGTTGAAACCCCTTTGGGGAACTTATTCTCATGTTCACATACAGAGGCAGTCACACAGGCACACTCCCCGAGAGTGATAGAGTCGTCAGGATTCTCCCCACTCCATGTGCTTTATGTCTACAAGTTTCTCCGGAGAAAGGCAGCTGTAAGTGGAATACAAGGCACTTCGCAGAAAATGTGCATCATTGCAGTGAGCCGTGATATGAAGTGGATACTGAGCTGAAATAGTCCAACACGCTTCTCATGTGTAACGTTTTACTTCACAAACTGTCCACCTTGCAGTTGGCCATGGAAGTGTCTCGCACAAAAATGACCTTTGGCCCACTAAGTCTGCTCCATTCCCCTGAACTGTTCTTATCTCTTTTGGCGTCACATTTTTCAGAGGTGCAAACATATTCAGTAATGGAAGTGTACAACTAAATGGGTCTAACCTGCTTTGGAGTCTTCAGCCTTTTCCATCCTGACAGCGGGTTGGTTGCAGATTACTAACGTTCCTTACCTGAGTTATCTGCATTTCACCTTATCCTGCGATTTGAATTTCAAACAAGAAAGCAGAGTACAAGTACTCTTCAAGTACACGACACCGGAAATCAGTTATCCTCCTACAGGGATCATCTCACTTCCAGCCATTCAGTGTCCTATCTGTTCCCGCGTTTTCTAATTGCCCTGGAGCTGAGACGAGAATCCTTCAATATCACTGATCAGTTCATGTCTGGAGTACATCAGAGTCAAAGTACTGGCCTCCGAAAGAACGTAAAGATTTCTGAACTGTCTCTGCCCTGTCGGCCAGTTCACCCTTCATTTTCCACTGAATCCGCGTCCAAAGGAATTTCGAAAGATTCACAAAGCTCGAGGCTGGGATTTCTGTTTTGCTTGTTGACAGTTTTCCCACATGAGAATTGGCACCATTTTCCCAGAATCTTTTGACAATTCTCTGCTTTGCACTATTCCCAGAGATAAATAAACCTTCTTTTGTGGAGAGATTCAGGACTCAGGGAATGTTTTGTTTGGAGCAAAGAAGATTAATGGGAGATTCATTGGGGACGTTTATAATGATGTGGGAGAAAGAACTGAGGATGGGTGGGTTAATGGTCAGAAGGAACTGCTGCCTCTGATCAGGGCAATAGACCAGAGGACGAGGAGTGAAAACGTTTAATGGAAAAACATAACTTGTTTCAAATAGACTCAGTGAAACCTACATATATCCCATGCGTTTTTTATCATCTGTTGATAGAGAGACAGAGATAACGTTTTGAGTCAGGTCCGTTTCTGGTTCCGAACGCAAGTTTCCTGTATGTCAAGAAATGAGCAGCCTCTGAACATATCGAGTTGTTGAGACGGTGTTTCTGGAGATGCAGAGATATCTCATCCAACAAGAAAACATTTAAAATCAACTGTGAGGGAAACATGCTCGGTATTGATGAGAGATAGAATGGATATGAAGGATCCATTTTCATGAGCAGAGAGATTAATAATATGGCAATGGTCGAGTGAAAAATGATACACGTTTATCGCGCCTTTCAGCTCCACTCCAATCACAGGCAGGCACTGAAGCACCTGTGAAGCAGATGTGTCATTGTCAATAATAATGTGCGAGTCAGGACAGTTTGTTCAAACAGAGGTCAAAAAAGAAAACTCAGAACTGGCACTGGAGACAGCAGTGAGAGTGTGTTTTACTTTAAAAGTTTGTTCTGCTCTACGTTATATCCAGAATAGTGAAGGACCGGAGATCCCAATCTCAGGGGAAGGGGTTACAGAGTTATGAAATAAATGAAGAGGATGTTCTCACATTCAGAGAGTAGCAAGTATGTAGAAGCATTTACAGCAGAGGCCTTTCAAGACTGGTCATATTCAAGGCTTCAATTATCTCTCTGTTAATAACATTGAGAAAGTGGCAGAGTGAAATGTGTCCAAATTTGCTGACAATACACACGCGTGGGAGAGCATGTTATGATGAGATCGTGGCAATATGCATAGGCATATAGATAGATTGGGTTAGTGGGGAAAAACTTGTCAGATGCAGTTACATGTTCGGATTATGAGGACATGCACGTTGGTCAGAAGCGTCAAAAGACAGAGTACTATTAAAATCGAGAGCAAGTTGAAGAAACGTGTGACACAGAGGAATCTTATGGCACAAACAAAGTTTAGTATCATATTATTTCCCTGACAAAAAGGATGACTTCCTTTCCAATTGCTAACAATGAAAGATGGTTTCCCAGGAAAGAAAAAAAGTAACTGAAAGTAATAGCCGAATCGAAAATTTAGAAAAGACTAGGATCGTTCCAATGGACGACATTGATGTTTATGGTTCTCTAACATTTGTTTACAATAGGGTTGGGTGTGGGAAATAGGGGAGCTGGGGAGTGGAAGTCAGATTACCCACGATTACTCTTATCCTTCATCTGTCTTCGTCATTTTGTACGTTTTATTTCGCATTTTGGCTACTGTGAGTGCCCTTGTAAGCTATACCCCCTGGTGACTTATTTCTCTGGTTGTTCTTCATCACGACCAGAAAGAATCAACATTCATTTCTCCTGAATCTCGGTAATCTCTGATCAAATGTCACAGAAACCTCGATATTTTCTTGCAATATTAATTGATCTGTCACTGTGTTACTGTTGCACAAATCAAGAACAAATCAAACAGCATCAATAGCATCTAGGATTTAAATGCAGATAACTGCAGACGCTCCCCACAGTACTGCCAACTGTGCGATCACAGAAGCATATATTGTACAGCCAGGAAACTCAAAACAACAGGGACACTCTTTTGGGCTGCGGAGCTGGTTGTATTTCTCAATCAACAATCGAATTTTACATTGTTGATATCAACAGTTCCCTCACACAAGGAGCTAACTAATGGTGCAGACGGAGGAGAAAGTGAGAACTGTAGATCCTGGAGATCAGAGTCGAGAGTATGGTGCTGGAAAGCACAGAAGGTCAGGCAGCATCCGAGGAGTAGCAGAATCGACGATTTGGCTGAATGCCTGATGAAGTATTCATGTCAGAAACAAACATTCTCCTGCTTCTTGGATGCTGCCTAATCTGCTCTACCTTTCCAGCAACACAGTCTACATTGCTGCAGACTGTCAAACATTCCAAGCTTCCAGCCACGAAATCAGCGACACTCAGTGCCATGAGTCAACCTACTGCGGACACCTGGCAGTGGTGTTTTGTGTCAAGTTGATCTTCAAGAATGCGTATCGTGAGTTGTCTGTCCTTTATAATGATTCCTGCTGTCACTACATGCAACATTGTTTGCCCAAATTTGTCCTGCCTTTGATGGGTATTTGGTCTAATTTTGGTGAGTTGTTGTCAAATGTGTCTTTCGGTTTATGATGTCTCATACATCTGAGTGGCCAGAGGAGTCTGGGTGTACATGCCGAGACATACTTTTACCTATAATGTAGATAAATTCGTTTGTTGGGTAATGGCATGTCCTCCTGGCGTAGGTTTTGACAATGAATCTGCAGGAATATCTGCTGTTGCAAAATATTTCTGGAGGATCCTCTAAACAACACAAGCAGCTGTTCCGAGTAGCAATCCACAGCGATGACGAGGACAACAAAGTCGACTGGGACAACACAAAAATATTAGGGCGAGCTAAACAGAGGGCAGCCAGAGAATTTCTAGAATGACGAGAATCATCCAATGGCTCCATCAAAAACATGTTGATCTGGAACCAACATACTGGGACATGCAAAGAACGACAAGAACCAGCAAATTAAAGCAGTGGGAAATAAATCAAACCAATTCGAAACGCTGCAGGACAGCAACGCTTCACACGAGTTTCATCTGCCTTGAGGATAACACCGAGAGAGGGGAGGAAACGGCCACAAACCAACTTCCCAAAACCACCGAACATCCCTACACCATCTACACCCTTCACCGGAACTGAAGATCTTTACACAAACCTTGAAACCCTGAAACAGTCAGAGATGCCCCAGCCGGAAAATGAACCCTGGCCTCTCACGTGACAACTGAGGTTACCAAACGCCACACAGTGGATGTCAGAGCTAACTGAGCCTGCAAGTTCCTTGTGCATGCTCTTGTCAATGACACCTGCTTGATTATCCTCATCCCATTTTCCATCATTTAACATTGTGTGCCTCAAGCATTACAAATTCACAGTTAAGTATCTCTGAAGGTTATTGGAATTTCTGCCGCTCTGACATATACAGACAGAGATGTCCAGATTCCAACCACTAGCGAGCTGATAAAGTTTTTTTTTATGTAGAGCTACTCGAACATTTATGAATCTTGTCTTAAATCTATGATTGATTATTCCATTCATCATCGACAATTTTTTCGTTAGGTGTACCCAATCCATGCCCCTTATTATTTCCTACATCTCAATACTGTCTCCTCTCAATCTCTCCTGCTCTCACAAAAGCAAGGCCAGTCTGTCTAAACTCTTTCATAGCTGAAGTTCTTCAATCCAGACAATATATTGACAAATCACTTCTGCACCGTTTCCACAGCTGTCATTTCGCTTATTTTATGTGAATTGCAGAATTGTTCATAACACTCCAGCGAGAGACGAGTAAACACTTGAAATAAATGTGGGGAATTCAGAAACATTGGTCTTTTCTAATAAAGTCTCTTTTCCTCGATACCGTTCTGTGTCCTCTTCATGAACAGGTGCCCCAGTGAACTCTGGTCCATGCAAATCAACACTTTACATGAGGATTGATAACCCAACCACATTATCTGATTGCAGTAAGTGGGTTTAAAGCTCCTCATGGTGGTATTGGGGCATGTTCACCGAACAAGAGTGACAGCTGCAGCACTAACTTAACGGTGTCAATGTGAAAGTGAACGTTAGTTTGTGCAATGTCCCAGTGACATGGGAGGAGGGAGGGAAAGGAAGAATAGTGCTTGTGAAAGGGAGAAACTTCGCCGAGATTGTGTGCAGATAAAGTTTGAAGAAAAAAATTATCACCTTCATGAGCATTTTAACTTTAAAAATTGATTGTTTCCTTTCTGCGTTTGTTTTGGAAGGGTTATGTGGAGTAACACGGAACAATTGCGCATTACTGATACACGGATTTGAATGGACGTTGCTGCGGCCACAATGCAGAGAACGACCCACTATACGATCACATGACAAAATAACCATTCGTAAAAGCAATAAATGCAATGGCTGAGATTGGCGAGGAACAACACCACATGCACAAGAGGATAACCTACAGAGATTGGGTTGTATCGTCATCTTCGATGTCCTCAGTGTCTTTGGAGATTCCATCATTGAGAATGTTGAAGACTGAGTTCGATAGATTTCAAGGAAAGATGAAATGTACAGGCGTAGCACACAAATTGTTGAAATGTAAGATTCAATAACAACGATGTTTCACATCGTTACTTTACCAGTGCCTCGAGACAAGGTAGTAACTACGCTTGCACACTTCAATCACACCGGTTTCCAGGTCTGGAATCAGAGAAATTTAGTGACGCAGTGGCGAAGATCCGATCGGAAATTGAGAGTAGAATGAACGCGTGAATCTCTACTCTTTCTGCCAGTGATCAACTCCGTGAGCATGCAGGCAGAGAGGCGCGTGAAACGCCCAGGCTGGGAGCTCCTAACTCGGCCGGAGCAACTTCTGCTGACATGGAATAGGGAGCTGTGGGAGAAGAGGCTGGGAGTTCTCACCTCATCTGGATACACTTCAATTGACATGGCGCAGGAAACTTTGGATTGATGGAAAGCAATTTTAATCTGAGCGGTTTTAATCTGAACTGAAATAGTTTTTGGCAGCATACATTTTTGTGCATTGAGGGAGGATCTGCCCCAGGGAATTGTCACAATTATAAATAAACATTTTGAAAAGACTGAACTCGTCTAGGAGTATCTGTGCATTGTGAAATGGGCTAAATATCAGTGCACTCTGATATTTCTCATATTCTGACTCTGCAGTCGGTTAATTTTCTGGAAGGAATTTTAAAAATCTTTTTTGTGTTATTCAATTTCCTGCTAGCTTGTTCTGGTCTGATCATTGATGTAACATAAACAACCGAAAATTAATATGATGTTGGGATTCGTTTCGAGGTTCTCTCGAATTACAGAAGAACAACAGGAGAGCAGAGGTGAAATTTTTCAGAACAGCAGTGATCAAATTGAAAGAATGAGCAGACAGAGGGTGAAAGGAAGCTTCATGGGGATAAATATCTTTACTTTGCCAATGAATCTACCCGCGTCACAAAGTGTCTCACCTGGACTGACAGGAATAGAGTTTATAAGTCCTTCTATATCGATTGAGGCGGGGAGAATGTAAACACAGCAAGCTCAAAAAACAGAAATATTTGTTCTTTTCTAAACCTGAATCCCGGACTGACTAAGATGACCTTTCGAAAATTATTTCGCACCATGACAGAAGAGGAGTTACAGATTCGAAAACGGAAACCAAATTACATATCAAGATAAAATCATTCCACTTTATTCGCTACATCCCCCCTTTTTGACACATGGTACTCACTGTGTGTTAATTGGCATGGAATGGGAATAATGATCGCGGTGGACAGGGTTTACCAATGGGGCCACACCATACCCATTCCCTCATTCTGCACCCTGCCATTGTCCATTCACGCTTGCCCTTCGGCGTGGCCTGCGACTCGACCTCCCATAAGTCTGCTTTGGATTACAAATATATGACATACACATGTTAACTGATCGCTTGGCGGCTGCTGGGCTGCCGTCCTTCCCGCTGAGTTTGCATTCGCATTGCCTTGAGAACGGGAATCGTACTTTTTTGTGTGGGCTTCACATTTACAGACAGCGAATGATTTAGGCGGTAGGACCGCTTCCAGAAGGTCAGAAGTCAGGCCACGGTGTAATTTGGGCTTTCCAGAGTAGGTCAAGAAGCCCCTGTGTTTCCAACAAGTTCCACAATTATGTACAACCCCGTATGCATATTTGCTGTCGGCGTAAATAATCACTATCCTTCACTCAGCCAATTTATATGCCTCAGTCAAGGCAATCAGCTCTGCTGCTTGAGCTGACAGATGACAATGGAGTGATTCCGCTTTGACTACCTCATGGGTAGTTACTACAGTGCACCAAACACAAGTCTGGCCTTTCCGTTTGCTCCGGAATGCTGACCTTTTCACAAAAAAAGCCATATCCTGATTCTGCTTTTGTGAATCCTGCACGTCTGGTCTGGGTTGCAAATTTTATTATTTACAGCGACACAGTCATGTGGGTCTCCGTCTCCTGTTTTGGCGATAAGGCTAGCAGCATTACGGACGTTACATCTCATTATTGTAATGTTAGGCATCTCCAAGAGCACAGTATTGTTTCTGAGCCTACATGTGTGCTGTGTTTTGCTCAGAAAACAGTAAGGATGCATGTGGGAACAGGAGGGTTAATTCTCCAAAGCCGACTGTGCCCCTGGACGCTACAACAAACCTTTTCAGCTGCAGCCACGACTCGCAGGCATATCGGCAATCCTGCCACTACAGGGTCTAAGTTTAAGCAAAATATAAGCTACCTGCATCAATTTTCCCACATTATCCTGCATCAGCACAGATGTCATGCATCTACCGTTTGTATAAAAGGCTTGTTTGGATTCGGAATCCCCAGTTTAGGTGTGGTTTGGAGCGCCATATTCAATTCAACTGCTACGGTCTCTGGTTCTGCAACTCTTAGCCATTGAAAATTTCATTTACCGGGGCCTCAAGGGTTGTGTAATGTGGGATAAACATTCTACAGTAGGAGCGCATGACCAAAAAGAATAGCAATTGTTTCTTCGTCTGAGGCTTTGGAAATTGCTGGATTGCTTGAACTTTGTTTGACCAATGGCCTTCCATTGTTCAGAAAGAAGTGACCTAAGAACTTCCCCTGTTGTTGCAAAAATTGTAATTTTGCGAAAATAGGTTTGTGTCCATTCCTGGCTAGATGGCAGAGCAACGCAAGCGTATCTTTCTCACATTGTTCCTCTGTTGGTGCTGCTGTTAAGCATTCGTGTACATACTGCAGAATCGCTGACCCCTGGGTTAAAACAAGAATCTCCAGACTCCAGCATCGAGCCCTATTAATTATGGTGGGGGACTCACAGTAATCTTGACAAAGTTGCTTGAATGTACATGATTTGCCTTTGAGTGGAAAAGTGAACCAGAAGTGACTTTCGGGGTGTACCGGTACACGAAAGAAGACATTTGCTAAATCCATAGTATTGAACCACTTACTGTCAGGTGGAATTTGAGCTAATATAGTACAAGGATTAGGAACATTTGGGGCGGACTAAACAACAGCATAATTCACTACCAGCATGTCTGGAACAAAGTTCCGTTTCCCTGATTCACCTGGAATGTTTGCCTTTTTGACCAGAAAAATGGGGGCTCTCGCCGATGATTATCCACAGGGAATTATCACTCAAGCCGTCAGGAGGGATTCAATGTAGTATCCTTTGACAGCCTCGGGTTTTAACGAGTTTTGTGTTCTGCATGGACATACTCAGACTTCGGGGCTATTCTTGTGGGTTCACAGCTTCGTATGAACCCCACATCACGTTTGCCTTTTGACCTGCACTCAGTAGGGTCCCTTCTTAATCTTGGGTCCGAGACATCTTCCAGAGCTAATCGACAGGCTACCCTCTTGGAGGGGGTTACCTGGACTGCTTGGTCTGCCTGAGTTAGCCAATTTGGTTTCTTCATATCTGTCCTTATATCTGCATGGAATCAGATACGCACATCGTCGCTGAAGACAAAACCTTTCGTTTTTTTGTGCCTGCAGTACCCATCGTCTCAAATCCTGCCACCTCTCGCTGGATACCTTCGCCAATGGTACGTGAGGAATGGTGCATTCCACATCAAAAGATACTTTGGATAGGTTTACACTGACTGCACATCTGTGATCATTCCAATAAACTTCGCACAATACTAACTGAACTGGTTTAACCAATCTCCTCAAACAATCCTTCTCATATGATTTGTAAGGGCCATCACGGTGTATGTGTGCTGTGCAGTGCAGCATATCCCCTGCAAGAAAATCTGTGTTAATGGAATTAACAAGGTTACTTGATTGCTGGGCGAGCGAATCGCTTACTGAACTTATGGTTTTCTGGCTTAATCGCCCCTCATAGACATGCATCGGGGTGGTGAGTCGTAATTTACAGCTTGCGCTGGTAAACCTTCTTTTCGTATTACCTGCAAGCCTGTGATCGCGAGCCATCTGAATTAAAGGACAGATTTCCGACAATAGTAATGAGAATTGGAATGTTTCACCATTACTGGTTCCACACAATAGGGGTGCGGTTAAGTTCTTTCGTATCACGACTCCTGATGCACCCACGACGTCGACTCTCTCAACTGCCTTGATTTAAGGGCTGAATATGTTGCTCCTGTATCTCCCAAAAAGGTAAATAGCTCACCTTCCACAAATAATACAGTTTCCCTTGATACTAGAATTCGCTTCTTCTTATCAACACCTCAAAGTTCACGGGCCTGAAACATTCGAGTTACTTTCCAGATACGGAGGGTTTTTTTCTCATTCCTTGACTGTTGATATGGCCGTTTACTGGCCTTGTAAGTCTGCTATTATTTCGGCTTAACTTAACTTTTTTTTTTCAGTCTGTCTGCAAAACTTGCCTCTGCAAAGTAAGGTACGTACTTATTTGTTTCCCTGTGCTTTTATTGGTTTCAAGATGAATGTTAATTTTCCATTACAATGGACATCACATTATTTTACAGGTCACGGCAACAGCCAGGGCCGAAGTGCCTGTACTGCATTGTAAAGTTCTATGTTGTAAGTTACATTTCCTGCTGGTTTCCGATATCTCTCCTTACTGTGAAGCTTCTAGTCACATCTTCCAGAGATTTGTATGCACTTCATTTAATCGAGGCAACTGTATTTCCTGCTCAGAAGGTGTCCTCCCTCCAATGGAGAGAGGAAAACAGAATCGGTGACAAAGCTGAGATCACTTACGTTCTGTCCAGAATCAACAAAAAACTATCCCGATCTTCCAGTCTCCTGTACTTCAACATTACAATGTGTTCCGACCCTTCTGGCTCTCTGCCTGTATCCCTGATGAAGGGCTGTTGCCCGAAACGTCGATTTTACTGCTCCTCGGATGTTGCCTGAACTGCTGTGCTTTTTCAGCACCACTCTAATCGAGACACTGTGTTCCCAGACCATCATTTCAATCTCTGGTCTGCTGCAGTGCTCCTTCACGACACAACACAAGCTGGAAGACACGCAACTCATTTTCTACCGACAGACCATGCAAACATTAGGACCCAACATCGAGTTCAATCATTTTAGAAACCGTCCACCCTCTTACACATTCTTCACCCACCCGCCCTTCCCATCAGTTCCGAAGACGGATCATTGGACTCGAAGAGTTAACTTTCCTTTCTCATCAGAGATGGCCAAGAGCTGCTGATTTTGTTCAGACCTTTTGGCTTTTATTCTGAGAACTTTCTTTTTCTATTGTAATCGCCAGATACTGGAAGCGTCTGATTGCTGGAGGAGAATTTCACAGGAGATGAAAAGAATAGCAAGGGCTTGACCACGCCCATAGTGAAGGTACACCAGCTCGGCTGGGGATGTTTATCTAAGCGCAAAGAAGGCTGAATGAGAAACCGATTAACGTGCTCAGATGAAGAGGATAGAGATGTGTGCCAGGGATAAGCCTGTATTGGGAAGGAACAGAGTGAGATAACTGAATGACAAGGGACAAGGAGGAGACTTCTGAAGAATACTTTCACCTATAGAGTATTGATTATCTGGAAATCATTATCTGAACATGTGGCAAATGTAAGTGTCATGAGAACGTTTCAGCAGTCTGTAGCCGAACACTTGATGAGCCAGAGCACAAGTGGATAAGGACCAGGTACCGGAAAGTGTGACGAGGACAGGCAGGCGCGAGATGGGTGTCCTGAACGCAATGGGTCAAAGGCAAACTTGTGTGCTTAAAGCAGACTGCTGGCGCGGCTCTGTGGCGCAATGGAAAGCGCGTTGGACTTCTACATCAATGTTCAAAGGCTATTCAAAGGCTGTGGGTTCGAATCCCATCAGAGTCGAGTTTTAATTTATGTTTTGCCAAGTGGTCAGACCAGACTCAGCTGCAAAATTACTGATCTAAACTGCTAAATCACCCTCAATCCCATGTCTCTGTATTTTATGCAACAGCCGACCGTGCCTTCGTGAAAACCATATCCACCACTTTAACCACTTTACTATCATCCACCTGTTTGTTGACCTTTTCAAAGAGCTCAACAAAGTTTGTGAGGCACAACCTGCTATTCACAAAATCGTGTTGACTGTACCGATTAAACTTCTTCCTTCTTTGGTGATCATAAGTCATACCTCTCATAATCTTTCCGAAAACTTCACCGACAAGGAAATATGGCTACTGTTCTATAATTACCAGCGTTCTCCCTACTCCCCTTCGTGAAGAAGGGGACAATATTTGCTGAACTCGAGTCTTCTCGCACTAATCACATCGACACTGACGAAATAAAGTTGGTAGTCAAAAGTTCTGCAATCTCCTCCCACGATTCCCAGAGAATCCTAGGATACATCCCATCGAGCCCAGGGGACAAATCTATTTTCGGGCATTCAAGAATTGCTAATAATTCGTATTTATGAATATCAATTTCGTTTATTCTAACAGATTGCATCTCAAAATTCTCTTCGACAATATTGTCTTTTTCATTTGAGATATTATGAAAAATATACATTCAGCGCCTCTCCTATCCTCGGAATCCATTGATTATTTCCTACTGCAGTTCCTGACAGGCCCGAATCATATCCTAGATATTCTTTTATTCTTGAAATGACAAACTTCATGGTTTTAAATGACCCTGCCAGCTGAAGACTTTTCATGACCCCTCTTCGCTCTGAGTAGCTCTCTCTTTTGCCCCTTCCTTGCTAGCTTTTAATTTTCAAGTGCCCTAACTCAGCCTTCATATTTCAAGTTTACATGCACTGCCTTCTCCCTCTTGGTAAGAAATTCAACATTTTGAGTAACAATTGCTATCTGTCTCAACCTCATATCCCCTGCACGCACACATACTTAGCAAGGACATGTATGATAGCTTCCCTGAACAAGCTCCATATTTCAACTGTGCAAAACCCCTGCGGTTACTTTCCCATCTGGTGGTCACTCGCACCAAAGTGCTCACTTACCTCCAAATCGAACAGTTGACTTGCTTCATTAAGAAGTACCAAATCCAATATGCTTTTGATTCTTGTTGGCTTGACTGCATGCTGCGTCACGAAACCCTCCTGCACACATTGGACAAAGACTGCCCAATCAGAGCTCCTCAAACAATAAGATTTCCAATCAATATTTGGAAAATTAAACTTCCCCACTACAACTAAGCTGTTACTTCCGTTCCTACCCAGAATCATCTTTGCAATCTTTTCCTCCATATCTCTAGAACATTTTGGTGGTGACCTCTACTTGCCTGATTTTAATCTCCGCCCATTCTAGTTCAGAAGATTCAGTCGGGTCCTCACCAAATATCCTTTCTGCTCCCATTGTACTGTCTTTGACTAAAAATGCCACATCTCCCCCTCTGTAACGACTTTCCTATTCTTACTGAAAATTCGAAACTGATGTGCCAGGAACAACCATTCCTTTCAATGCTCCATTCATGTCTCTGAAATGGCCACAATATTGAAGTCCCAGTCAACAACCCATGACACCTGCTTTATCCCAGATGCTCCTAACGGTGAAGTAGATACACTTCAAACCACTTTCATCCTTGCCAGCATTCAGTCCCAAAACCGAAAACCTATTTATGCCCTAACCACTCACAGCTTCCTGCAAACAGCAGCTTCGCACTCAGCTTCGCACTCTGCTGCTGAATTCGTTTAAACCCTCCTGAGGAGCTTTAGAAAATTAACCACTCAGGATATTGGTACCCTACCGGTTCAGGTGAAGACCATCCTGTTTGTTGAGGTCCAACCGACTCCAGAATGAGCCCCAACTATCCAGATATCCAAATCCCTATCACCTGTACCATCATTACAACCACGTCGTCCTCTGCTCTCTCCCTATTCTTTCACTCACTATAACGTGGCATGTGCAACCAATCAGAGAGAACAACTCTGTTTGATCTAGATCTAAGATGTCAACCTGGATCCCTGAATTTCTGCCATGCATCCACATCACTTTTATTACATATGTTGTTAGTACGTATGTGAAACATGACCACGGGCTGCTCCCCCTCCCTCTTAAGGATCCAGAAACCACCCTGCGAGACATCACAACCCCTAGTAACTTGGAGGTCTCACATCAATCATGAGCCTGCCCTGTACCCACAGAAACTGCAATCTGTCCCCCTCACTATGTAGTCCCCAGTAATGATTGCTCTCCTCCCCTCTCCCCTCCTCTTCTGATCACAGGGACAACACTGTGCCAGAGATCTGTACCACATGGTTTACCCCTCGTAGGTGATTCCTACAAAAAGTAACACATATGGTGTGCTTGTTCCAGATGGGCACAGCCAAAGCGGATGCCTGCACTGGCTGCCTGTTCCCTTTTCTTCTCCCATCGACCGTTTCCTTGTACCTGAAGTGTAACTGCCTCCCTATAACTTCTCTCAATTCACCTCAGACTCCCGAAAGATCCAATGTTCAGCTCCAGGTCCCTAAAGCTGTTGCCAAGGAGATGGACTTGGGTGCACTTCCCGCAGATTCAAATGTCAGGGACATTACTGAAAACTCTTAGCTCGCACATTCTACAGGAAGAACATTCTACAGGAAGAACATATATATACATGCACATGTGTGTATGTGTGCGCGCGTGTGTGTGCGTGTGTGTGTGAATTCAGAATATTTGGAATGGATGGTCGGTCATTTGAATGTTCTTCACGTCGAATGTGCGACCTTGTGTGTGTGTGTGTGTGTGTGTGTGTGTGTGTCTGTGTGTGTGTGTGTGTGTGTGTGTGTCTGTGTCTGTGTCTGTGTGTGTGTGTGTGTACATGCATGTATGTGTGTGTCAGCATATATAATTAAAAGTTGCAAGAGAACATTGAGTAAAACAGCATTTATTCAAAAAAATCTGATTTTGTGGAGTGTTCTGTCCTTTGGAAATACCTCAGTAACTTAAGACCAGCCATAAAGACCCCTCGAGTGAATATCCATCTCACTAGAGATACAGAGGTGATTTTTGAAGTCGATAACGTTTCTCATGTCGCTGAGCTTGCGCTGTGTTAAATTCTGGAAAGGGTGTTTATCTCTTTTCATATTACTAATTTTGCTGCAAACTCGCAAAACAATCCAAAAATTAATAGGTTTATCTCATTGGACATTTTGCCTGTTATCAGAAAAACTGGAATAGAAATTACAAAGATGTTTTTAAGTACTGCTATGAAGATTACAGAATTCAAACAGGAATTTTTTCGTGTCTTGTCACTAGATATGTTTGGGCGAGATGAGTGAGCAGCAAATGAACTCACTCGCTTCTCTGTGATTGCAGCCAAATTGTCCAATGCAACAGATGAAAGACTAAAGGTGCATTACATCGGCAGGTCAGCTCCAACTCACGATAGTTAAATTTCACCTTGATTGTCGCCATCTTCTAAAGTATTATCTGAGTGAGGAGATCAGGATCCTGAATGTATGCTGAGACATTGCGAGAATTATTCCCACACTGTTGGCATCACTTTTTGTCATAAACCAGTTATGCAGTGGACTGAGCTACACGGCTTCCCTTTAATGCTGAGCTAACACAAACAGCTCAGTTCTTTTACAATTTATAGAAGTTCAAGTAGAACAAGCTGCAAAACCTTTCTTCACAATCAGCTGATTCTATACTTAGTCGTGTTTAGTTGAAGGTGGTATGAGATTTCTTTCCAATTAACTTTAACCAATTAGAGAGTGTTCACCTAATGCGTACCCATCCTGACCGCCCAGATTCACTGTTATGGTGAAATTCACTCCTTGTGTGTCTGCATGCATCTTTACTAATAGCTTAGAATCAGTTTCTGAATATTTTTACCTGAGAAAAAGTAATCATATTCTAGTTCAATAGCTGTTGAAGGAAAAGGATTGCGAGCTCCAAACTTCTCTTTCTCATTCATCGCTGGTTTTCAAGTTCTATACTCTCGATTTAGATCCATCCGAATGAGGGAATTTCCCTACTGTTTACTCTCACCAAATTCACATCGCTTGGAATCCTTTCATATGGACACAAATCAGTTTTACCTGGTATCACGCCACAAGATCTATTCATCTTTTCCACCATCCCATCAAACCCCGCTTTGTCTTTTCAAATGGCATTATCCCCCACTACATGTTGGCTTCCTTTCCATTTCTCTGTTTCCAAGTAAACGCTGTCCATTCTTCCTGACCTCTTTTCATTCTAGGCATCGCCATCCATGTATTTAATCATCTCTTTATGTCCCAGTGTAGTCCATGTTGATAAAGGATGCTGGGGCCAAAACAACACATGAAAACCCGCTCTAATGCTGTGTACTACCATTACCAATGTAGGGAAAATGGGAGCTAATTCAGTCAAAAGTGAATCTGTGGTTGTTGCACAATGGATCAAACACTGATTGGGTCGTGACTGTTTTTTCTCTCTTTTCTCCCCTGGCTGAACATGTGCTAAAGCAACACAATTAGGGAACATGGAATGCCTACAGTTCAGAAATTGCCTATTCGATGTAACAAATGCACACCCATCCTCCAGGGATTAACCCTCACAGAACAACTCCTTGCCCCTTTTCTCTTCATTTGCTCCTGAATAAGGCACCTTACTGACAGTCGACACAGTTGAAGGGAAATCATATCTCTGGCGCTGAGAGGCAGCAATGATAACCAGTGAGCCACCTTGCAGCCCCTAACAATATTGCAAGGCACATGCGGACGCGTTTGAAATGTCAAAGATGCTCTACTTTTGTTGTTGCCCTTATCAGGAACAATAAATCCTGATTTCCTGACCAACAAATGAACCCAAACCACAGCGGTGAAAGCGCTGCATCGTAACCACTAGTCGACCAGGAAGGATGCCATGTGTAATTGCTTCTTCTCTTAACAGCATAGCTTTCATTTCCTGCTATGAGAAATTCCTTCCAAAAAAAAGAGTGTTCATGACACAGTGCTTTTACAACTCAGAATAATACGTTATGTCAGTGCCAGTCGTCAAACATCCAAATATTCTCGTTTCCAGTTTCCACTAATTGGCCCACAGCCTGACGTCTGAAATGTTCATCTGAATGAGACTTTCCCTGCAAAGTTTTAATCTCAAATGTACCAGTGAATGAGACTGAAGTCAGATACCGTCAAATTTGTTCATGAACTGCGGGAGAACTGAACCTCATTTTGACCCATAGAAGGAACTATGCAGACATATCTTTTGAAAATGACAAAGGTCTCAGGAGATCCCAACTTCCATAAACTGAGGAATTGACCCGTTTGGCCTCTTCTTTCTTCATGCCTCGCTTTAAAATCCGATTCTGTTTACATAAGCTGAGGGGTAAACAGGCTGGAGGCTGTCCCTCGAGGACTGCCCCAAACGGCAATAATTGGTACCCGCTAAACGTTGACTTCTCCAACTCTGAGGCAGCCTGTGGTCTTCCTACCTCCTACCTGTTTAACTGGATTCCAGCACATTCCTGACTCTACATAAGGAACGGAAGCATTCAGACGCATCTCTGGACGTTTTCATCCCCAACTGTTTCACCGTTACTTTACTGCTTCTACTGACTCACGTTGTTCTTCCTACAAAACGAAGGCATGCTTCGCATCAGAAGCTTGTCATCCTCATGTTCCTCGAAGGAAAAACGCGGATGTGGACTTCCAAACTGAAACAAATGCGGCCTGGTCTACGTATAAAATGACTTCCAACTATTCCTTCAAAAATAATTCCTAACAACATGGAGAACGCTACTTCGGATGCTTGCTGCAATAGTTGCAAGAAAATTCAGCAAGGCTATAGTGTGATTCGAGGTTACAACCCCGGGCTCGAACCACTGAGCTATGGCAGCACTAACATATGAAGCGTTTTAAGGCTGACAAAAGATGATGACCTCTAGCAGAAAATCTTCAGTAATCTCAGTTTTGTGAGACAACCTTCGTTTTGTGTGACAAAGTACGACTTGAAACCCACTACTTTGACCACTTGTTTGCTATAACACTTTGTCAGCTTCCCAATATCTCATAATGTGACCGGGATCAACATTTGTTTAAATTCACACAGACTAAAAGCTTTGAAGCTTCTATTATATAAAAGGCACGGCGTAGTGTTGATACCAGTTCATTGCCCTTGATTTCAACATGTATTGCAGTTTTTCTTAATCACTTGGTGAGTAATTCCTTTCCTTTTGCCTGGTGCGATTTACATAGCCACGGAAATTCATAATTTATGGCCTTGGCAGGTGACGTTTAGGCACCAAACATGAAACAGTTCAAGTCGAACATGCTCCGGAGTTTGGAATTCGAGGGAATGCAGATATCTGAGGGAGCACTTTAAAACACAATCTTGGGGGTCGTGTCCGCTGGCTGGGTTGGCATACTATTGTCCAGCTCTATTTGCTCTTGAGTGGGCTGGAGGACATGACAGTGATAGATAGAGGGAAGACAGTCAAGAGATTTGTAGAAAATGATGAAAACTTTGAAATTTAGCCCCCCAGTGATGGGTGAGCAACCCTTGTTGTGAGTACTCCCACATGCAGGAGAGGTGTTGGAAGACCTCAGGATTACATCATTGGGTGAATAACCTGCAAATCATTCCCTTCCACCATGTGAGAGCCCTTGTGGAAAGGCCACATTGCACGTTTGGGAAAATGGGCGTTAGTAAAAATGCCATTCAGATAATGCACAATGAAACAGTGAACAGAACGCAAGTACACCCTTGAAGAGAAGCAGTGGGAGTTAGACCATAACATAGAACATAGAACATTACAGCGCAGTACAGTCCCTTCGGCCCTCGATGTTGCACCAACCTTCCATACCAATCTGAAGTCCTTCTAACCTACACTATTCCATGTGCGTCCATATGTTTGTCCAATGACGACTTAAATGTACTTACAGTTGGCGAATCTACTGTTGCAGGCAAAGCATTCCATACCCTTACTACTCTCTGAGTAAAGAAACTACCTCTGACATCTGTCCTATATCTATCACCCGTCAATTTAAAGCTATGCCCCCTCGTGCTCGCCGTCACCATTCTTGGAAGAAGGCTCTCCCTGTCCACCCGATCTAACCCTCTGATTATATTTTTTTGTCTCTAATAAGTCACCTCTCAACCTTCTTCACTCTGACAAAAACAACCACAAGTCCCTCAGCCTTTTCTCGTAAGACCTTCCCTCCTTACCAGGCCACATCCGAGTAAACCTCCTCTTCACCTTTTCCAAAGCTTCATCATCCTTCTTAAAATGTGGTGACCAGAACTGTACATAATACTCCAAGTGCAACCGCACTAGAGTTTTGTCCAGCTGTAACATAACCTCATGGTTCCAGAACTCGATCCCTCAATTAATAAAAGCTAAAACACTGTATGCCTTCTTAACACCCCTGTCAACCTGGGTGGCAAATTTCAAGGATATCTGTACCTGAACACCGAGATCTCTCTGCTCATCGACACTACCAAGAAACTTACCATTAGCCCTGTACTTTGCATTCCGGTTACTCCGACCAAAATGAATCACCTCATACTTGTCCGCATTAAACTCCATTTGCCCCCTCTCAGCCCAGCTCGGTAGCTTATCTATGTCTCTCTGTAAACTACAACATCCTTCATCACAATTCACAACTCCACCGACCTTAGTGTCGTCTGCAAATTTACTAACCCACTCTTCTACTCCCTCATCCAGGTCGTTTATAAAAAATAACGAACAGCAGTGGACCCAACACCGACCCTGGCGCTATACCACTGGTAACTGGACTCCAGGATGAACATATCCCATCAACCACCATCCTCTGTCTTCTTTCAGCAAGCCAATAACTGATACAAACTGCTACACCCAAAATCCCATTGCCCCGCATTTTGTACAATAGCCAACTGTGGGGAACCTTATCGAACGCCTTGCTGAAATCCATATGCACAACATCAACCGGTTTACTCTCATCTATCTGCTTGGTCACCTTTTCAAAGAAATCAGTAAGGTTTGTGAGGCACGACCTACCCTTCATAAAACCATGCTGACTATCCCTAATCAAATTATTCCTTTCTAGATGTTTATAAATCCTATCTCTTTTAATATTTTCCAACACTTTACCAACAACTGACGTAAGGCTCACTGATCTAAAATTAACAGGGTTGTCCCTCCTCCCTTTCTTGAACATGGGAACCATATTTGTTATCCTCCAGTCTTTTGGCTCTATTCCTGTAAAAAATGACGATTTAAAGTTCAATGACAAAGGCTCTGCAATCTCCCTCCTGGCTTCCCAGAGGATCCGAGGATAAAGCTCATCGGGCCCAGGGGGCTTATCTATTTTCACACTCTGCTGGATTTCTAATACCACCTCCTTGTGAACCTCAATCCCACCTAGTCAAGTAGCCTGTATCTCAGTATTCTCCTCGACAACATTGTCGTTTTCTAGACTGAATAGTGTTGAAAAGTATTCATTTAGTGTTTCAACCATCTCCTCTGACTCTACACACAACTTTCCACTGCTATTGCTGATTGACCCTAATCTTACTCTCGTCATTCTTTTATTCCTTAAATACCTGTAGAAAGCCTAATTTTTTACCCTGATCCTATCCTCCAACAACTTCTTATGTCTCCTCCTGGCTCATTTTAGTTCTCTCTTTCGGTCTTTCCAGGCTATCTTGTAACCCTCAAGCGCCCTAACTGAGCCTTCGCATCTCATCCGAACATAAGCCTTCTTATTCCTCTTGACCAGACAATCTACTTCCTTTGTAGCCCTCGGCTCCCGCTCTCGACAGCTTTCACTCTGCCTGACAGTTACATACTTATCTCGGAAACACAGTAGCTTTTCCTTGAGTAAGCTCCACATTTCTAGTGTGCCTATCCACTGCAGTTTCCTTCTCCATTGTAGGCTTCTTAAAGCTTGCCTAATCGCATCATAATTGCCATTCCCCCAGCTGTAACTCTTGCCCAGTTGTATACACCTATCCATTCCTATGACAAAAGTAATCATAACAGCACTGTGATCGCTATCATCAACGTGCTCACCTACTTCCAAGTCTAGCAACTGGCCGGGCTCATGACCCAGTACCAAGTCGAAAGTAACCTCGCCCCTTGTTGGCCTGTCTACATACGATGTCAGAAAGCCCTCCTGCACACATTGGACAAAAACTGACCGATCTAAATTACTCACACGATAGTGTTCCCAGTCAATATTTGGATAGTTGAAATCCCCCATAACAACTACCCTGTCTATCTTACTGCTATCGAGAATCATCTTTGCTATCCTTTCCTCTACATCTCTGGAAGTATTTATGAGGTCTATTGAAAACTCCCAATAGGGTGACATCTCATTTCCGGTTTCTAACTTATTCCCATATTATTTCAGTTGACGAATTCCCAAACATCTTTTCTGCAACTCTAATACTGTCCTTGACCAACACTGCCACACGTTCCCCCTCTTTTACCTTCTTCTCTGTTCTTACTAAAACATCTGATTCCTTAAATCTCCAACAACCATTCATGTCCCTGCTCTATTCATGTCGACGAAATGGCCACAGCACCGAATTCCCAAGTAGCAACCAATCCTGCAAGGGTCATCGAACTTATTCCGGTTGCTCCTGGCGTTGAACTAGACACACTCCAAACCAACGTCTTGCTTACCGTCCCCATCTTGTGTCCCTGAAACTTGTTTTTGGACATCCCTATTCTCAACGTTTCTATACTTGAACTACAATTTTGTTTCCCATCCGTCTGCTGGATTAGTTTAAACACACCCCAGTAGTCTTAGTGAAATTCCCCCAAGGATATTGGTACCCCTCTGGTTCAGATGAAGACCATTCTGCTTGTACAGGTCCCACCTACCCCAGAAAGATCCCCAGTTTCCAAGAATCCAAAACCCTCCCTCCTGCGCCATCCCTGTAGCCACGTATTCAACTCCTCTCTCTCCCTATTCCTTGCATCTCGAGCACCACAGCAGGGAGGGAATTTGAAAGGACGGATGGAAGTGTATTATGACCGTGACATCCAAACGAATGGATTAAAGTGTGAGGTGCAGAAGTGCAGAGACATGATTAATGATGTTAATGAAGTGCAAGTAGGCTGACATGGTGATGTTGGTGATGTGTGTTTAAAAACACATCACGAAGTGAAGTATGTCACCATGTTTATAATGTGCCTGTTCAGACTTAGACAATTGCCAGGGAGGTAATTGAATCAGTGGCGAAGCATTTTCTCCTAGCACGTGATGGCTAATGCCTTCCAGCTCATCTCATCCACTTCCCTCAACTCCGCTTCAAAAATCCATCCCTCCAACTATGACGAGGACGGAACTCCCTTCCACATCATTTTAAAATCCAGCAACCTCTGTAGACATCATGTCATCCTCCGTTATTTCCGTGAGCTGCAAATGAAACCCACCAACTAAGATGTGTTTCCCTCCCCACCCCTACCCACTTTCTGTAAAGATCATTCCCTCTTCGACTCCCTGGTGGTGCACGCCCCCACCAAACCACCCTCCCATCCGGTCCCGGCAAACGTCTCATTCCAAGACAGGATTTGAAAAGCATCAATCCACACCTCCGCCTCAACTCTGTCCAAGGCCCCAATGGACCCTTCCATGTCCATAAGAGTTTCACCTGCATTTCCACGCATGACATTTACTGCATCCATTCTTCACTTTGCAGTCTCCTCGACACTGAGGAGATCGGATGCCTCAATACAGACCACTTCGGAAAACTTCGCCAAGACACCCGCACCACTGGCACCACTGGCCCCTGGCTGAACATGTCAACTCTCCCTTCCACACAGGCAAGTTCATTCAGGTACAGGGCTTCAGCCGCTCTCATGAACTGTCCTATCTGTTAATCTTCCTTCCCACCTATCTGCTCCACCATGTGCGGCGACCTATAATCATTACCCCCACCTCCATCCTCCTATCACACTCTCAGCTAATTTGTCCCAGCCACACACGCTCCCATTTGTCTCTCTACCACCTCGCTTCACAAGCCTCTTTCCTGATGAAGGCTCGTACCCTAAACGTCGATTGTCCTGCTCATTGGATGCTGCCTGCCCTGCTGTGTTCTTCCAATATCACACTTCCAACTCAGTGGCGAGGCAGTGGATTTTGAGTTTGGGACCGAAGTCAGAGGCCAGGTTTTGCAATGATTCAAATGTAAGAAATGTCTGCTCCAACAGGACTGGATGTCAGACAAGTCAGGACGGTGTTTGACCTGGAGGGAACAGGGAGGTGATCCTGTTCATATCCACCTGCTGACCTGCTCGTTCTCTATGGTGGAGGTTGTGTGCATGAAGGTTTCTGACAAAATTCTCCTCAAATTCTTCGTGTCGAAAATCCCTGACCTTCAGACCTTATCTTCAGATAGAATCGAGAGTTTTGTGAAAAACGGTTTCACACTCTCATTTTTGGATAGCATCAATTTCGCAGGATATTAGAAGGGGAAGATTTACAAACCAACCTCGCCACCATAATCTGATGAAGCCGCGCATTTTATCCCAAATACAACTTGATCAGAATTTGAACATGAAAGGAAAAAGCTCTGGTTACAGTGTGGAATAAGTCGTTCAATTACTGTGTGTGTGGACCAGGTTTTTACCTGTCATCAGTCCTTACACACCTCAATTGCAGTCACACTGAGGAAAGACTGGAGAAATATGAGGATCCATTCCCTGTCTGAGCTGTATTACTATGGACGCAATGATACCAGGAACAAGCAATTCACCTGCTCAGAGTGTGGGAAGGGAATCACTCTGTCTCTGACGTGCTGCGACACCCGCTAGTTCAAAATGATGAGAAACCATTTCAATGTCTGAACTGCGGAAAATGCTTTAAAACGTCTGCGATTGGAGAACCGAACACCACGCTCATACAAATGAGGAACATTTTTTCTGTCCGGACTTTGGAAAATGTTATCTACCCTCTATGTGCTTCATCCCTGAGAAATATGCTCACATAAATAAGAGTCCATTAAGAATTATACAGACTTGCTGTCTGATCCACGTGCTCACCCGGAGGAGAGACCTCTCCAGTTCCAAATTTGTGGGATGAGCTGTTAAGTCCGAGCGACCGGATGGCTCATCACCTTTCTCAAAGTATTAACAAGTCTTTCTAAATGCCCTGACTGTGGAAAGTGCTGCACTCTTTCCTGAATACTAACGTGTTATCAACGTATTCACACTGAAGAAAGACATTAATCACTATAAACATTCCTGAAGACAGGTTATCATGAACGTCTTCACATTGAGGAGAGACCTTTCAAACATGTAGCCTGTGGGATGTGCTCTCTCGTCTCTCTAGAACTGATGTCCCATCGCTATTTTCGAATTGTGAGAGACGTTTAAATTGTATTTATTCCAGGAATAGGTTCAAGCGATCATCTCAACTCTCAGCAAACCTTCTGTTTTGCAGTTGGCAGCAAGCATTTACCTGCCCCATGTGAGAAAAACAGTTAGGTCACTCATCGACCCTGCTGAGAGAGTAGAGGGATGAAATTCACTCACTCATCGACCCTACTGAGACAGCGTAGAGTTTACATATCTCAACAGCGATTGAACTTTGTTGTTCTTCACAGGTCTGAAAGCAATTTTTAAAATATTCTAGATAACAAACAAATAAAACAGCTTTGTATTAAACACACTATCGAAGGTGATTGGAAGGATGGGATTACAGAGTACGTGAAGCATTAGCACCGGTTTTCACGGAGAAATCACATTTGACAAATGTATTAGAATGCTTTGAGTAGGTAATGAGCAAGTGAGACGAAGTCAAGCCTGTGGAGGTGACCAGCTTGAATTTCCACAGACATATGTCAAGGTGCAGTATGGCAAACTGCTAAATAAGTGGCCATGGATTGAGGCTTGGATGACTGGCAGAAGGCAGACAGTTGGGTAAAGAGGTCTCTTCCAGGATGGCAGCCCGTGACTAGTGGAGTTCAATGTAGTCAGGGTTGGAACCACAGCTATTCACATTATGTATGAAGGATCCATCAAAGGAACTGAGGGTGTTGTTGCTCCATTTGAAGAAGACACAATGATAGGTGGAAGGCCAAATCTTATTGATGAAGCGGGCCTGCTGCAAAATGACTTGAACGGAGTGAGTGCTTCGAAAAAAAGTTGCAGTTGCGATACTTTGTGGAAAATATGAGGTCATATGTTTGATGGAAAGAGAAGAGGCATAGACAATTTTCTGAAAGCAGAAAGAATTCCAAGTTCAATTTTCTCTTATGTTTAGCATACAGTTTCAGTTGGTATTTCGGAAGGCAAATACAATGCAGGCGTTCAGTTCAATCAAATTCCAAAGCAGGGGCAGAGGTTTAGATCTCAGTCAATAGGAAGCTCTGGACCATTGCATTTGGAACATTGGGAGTAGGTTTTAGCCCCATATCTAAGTGATGGTATGTTTTGAGTGTTGGATAGGAGGTTTACTTTGGCTGACTCAGTTGTAAGTACTAATGCTTTGCAGCCTCAGCGATGTATTTCAATATCTACTTTAGACGAATATGAATTTGGAGTTGGCACATCCTGTCCGTTTCAGCCTGTTTTCCTCCCCAGACAAAAGATGTATGGCTGACGTTCTTTGGTCATGGGAAATGCTGAGTTACAGGGATTGGGTAGAGGTGTGAGTTGGGTGCGATTCCCTTCGCCTGATTAGTGAGGGTTTCTTGGTCCGAATGACCGGTTTCCACATTTTAGGTATTCCGTTAGAACAACGTTGATCGCAGGGATTTAGGCATTGTCATAATAATTTTTTTTAACGGAGGTGACAGCTTCCATATAAACACATGGTTTCAAGTGAACGTCTTGAACGATATAAGGAGTGGAGGGACATTCTTAAGGAGGATATCATAAAGGTCAATGGAGAATATGAAATAGCTTCAGACCATAAAGTTAAGTATAATCTAAAGAGATTCTACAAGTACATTAAGAACTTGAGACCAAGTAGGACCATTTTAAATGAAAAAGCTCACCTTTGTCTTGAACCTCAGCAGATGGAGAGACATATAATTTTCAGTTCGCGGAAGTTTACACTGTGGAGAACGAAATGGCGGGTACAACTAAGTACTGATGTTTTGAAAGTAGTTTACATTGAAAAGGGAACGTGCTGGACGACCTGGAAACTATCAAGTTGGATATATCCCTGGGATCTGATCTTTCCGGGATCCGTATCCCGGAAAGTTGTGGGAATTTAGGGAGTAAAACTGTTGGGCCCTTCGTAGAAATAGTTTTATCATCTATTATGACGAGTGAGGCGCCGAATGACTGTGGGATGGCTAATGCTGTGCCTTTGTTTAGAAAGGAATTCATGGACAAGACTGGGATCGATACACCTGTGTGTCTGGTTATGGTCGTGGGTAAGTTGTTGGATGCAATTCTAAACGATAGGATTTATATGAATGTTTAGATACAAGGAATGAATCGGGATAATCAGCATGGTTTTACACAAAATTGATTGAGTTTTTTGAGGGCGTATCCAAGAAGATCAATGAGGACAAAGTGGTAGAGTTTGCTCACTTGAGCTTTTATAAAAGCTTTTACACAGTTCCACATTGTTGACTCATTCATAAAGTTAGATCACATAGAGTTAAATGTAAGGATTCAAATTAGATATAAAATTAATTCAATAGCAGAATGCTGAGAATGGTTGTGTAGAGTAGTTTTCAGACTGGAGGACTGTTACGAATGGTATCCCATTGGCTGAGCGCACATTCATTTTTTTTTCATTTAAATAAATGATGTAGGTGGGAAGATAGAAATTTATGGTAAGTAAGTTTGCAAACTTGGTAATAAAATCGACAATAATAAAGTTCTGGAAGGTTGTGAAGCGATTCTCTCGCCCGGTCAGTTTCTCTCTGGCCTCGAGTTTAAAAAGCGTGTGGGGGAGGAGTTGTGAAGGGCCATTCATCTATCGTGATGCGTACGTTACCAGACATCCATCTATTCTCGTCCCAGTTTGCAGCAATGAGATTGTCTATGTGAACTTAAATGACATGACAATGGTACTGAAGGTTGACCTGGTCACACTGTTGAAACCCCTTTGAGGAACGTATTCTCATGTTCAAATACAGAGGCAGTCACGTAGGCACATTCCCCGATAGTGACAGAGTCCTCAGGCTTATATCCACTCCATGTGCCTTATGTCTACAATTGTTCCAGAGAAAGGCGGCTTTAAGTGGAATGCAAGGCACTTCACAGAAAATGTGCACCGTTGTGGTGGGCCGCGATATGAAATGGATTCTGAGCTGAAATATTCCCAAACGCTTCTCACGTGAAACTTTCAATAACACAAATCCCACCAAAATAAGCCCTCTGGCTCCTTGGACCTGACAGGTTCGCGCCCAGCAGACATTCCTCCCTAAAAACAACGGACACACGGCAAAATCTAAACACTTTCATGTCTCGTCTTGTTCTGTTTCTCTCCCTGTCACACCTCCAACTTCCTCTGAACGTCTAGTCCCGATGTCAATGAGCTGTTTGATATAAACACAGGCACATCGAGAAAATAATCTTTATTTCAAAAGCAGAGCCAGGGAATGTAAGCTGCAAGGGCTTGCTCTCGGCTGGGTAATGAGACATCACGGTCTCGTTGTCCTGATTAACATACAGACTGATTCCTCAAATATGCAAATCAACAGTTATTACCAATTGAAATGTCCCATTGAATACCATGACTGACAGAAAGATCAGGGGAGAGTAGTTTCGACCCCTTCCTCGCCGACGGACATTTTGCAAAGAACGTCCTGTTACTTGACAAACTGACCTCCTCGCAGCTGGCCATGGAAGTGTCGAGCACAATAATATCCTTTGGCCAATAAGTCTGTACCAGTCCAATACAATCCCCTGAACTGTTCTTATCTCATTTGGCGTCAATTGGTTCAGAGGGGCAAATGTATTCAGTCATGGAAGTGTACAACTAAATCGTTCTAACCTGCTCTGGAGTTTTCTGCCTTTTCCATCCTGACAGGCAGTTGGTTGCAGATTCCTAACGTTCGTTATCTGACTTTTACGCATTTCACCTAATCCTGCGATTTGAATTTCAAACAAGAAAGCAGATAGCAAGCACTCTTCAAGTTCACTCTCGACTCTCAATCACGGACAGCAAAATGCTTAACTGAATGAGGTATCCACATTGCAATTAACGCCCATCGCCGAAACCACATGGCCACATCTGCAGAAGTGTGCTAATAAACTTGTTTCAAGTAGTCCCTCCTTGTGGAGCTGTGGGACAGGCAATCATTGTTCGGTTTGTTTGATTTCATTCACTGCAGTTTCAATAGGGTTAAATGTCATGACATGTTTGGCCTGTGTCATCAGTCTCGATGGTTGAAATGGTCATTCAGTTAAAAAGAAAGGCAGAGATTGCAGGAGAAATTAAATAGATCTGGCAGCATCTGGGGAGAGACAAATAGAGACAACGATTCAGAGCTTCTTCATGAGTTTCTCGGAACTCTATTTTCTCCGACAGGTACTGGCAAACCTGCCGAATTCCTTGAGCAGTTTCTGTCTTTTTTGAGATTCCAAGTGTCCACAAGCCTTCACTTGCCATTCATCAATACAGTAACACATTTGTGGCTCCACACTGGATTTGGTTTCCTTTTGGGTGCATATCCCTGACTCCATTAAAAAGCCGAAAGTGCACAGCAAAGGAGTCGGATGGACAAGAACAGTGTCTGTTCCATGCGTGGGTACAATTTGTCGGTTAACAGCCAAACGAGAGGACTAATTGCTCCACAGAGACTTGCTAGTCCCTTGTAGCAGGCCCCTTGCAGGATCTCCTAAAGCAGACTGTCAGTGAATTCAAGCTTTCGCCTGCCCTTCGCATAATGAAAATTGTCCTCAATTGGTTTCAAGTTTCGAAAATGAATCCTGTGGCATTCATTGTGGACAACAGGAACAGTCTGAACTAATGCTTTGCAAACACATACATGACACAGGGAAACAGCTTTCCTAAAACGGGGAACTTCTCCCTTTGAGCCTTCTGAGGAACATTTTCCTGACCTTGGTAAAAACCGAGAACTGTGTGGACAAAAAAACCCCGATGGTGTGAGAACAGCTGTCGGTCTGTTCCTGGGTCATGGGAGAACAGCAACCTCTCAGTGGTGAGACGAACGCACTGACTAACATCGCCATAGAGACTGATGAGCCAACGGCTTCAATGACCCCTGAATGCAAGTTGCAGCCTGCTCCTCCCATATTGACAATCATCCTTCATTAGCATTTTTTCCGAAATAAATCCAGGGAAATTCGCGGTGAAGACATGGGAATAGTCTGATCCCACCCTCTATAGACGCTCCCATGACAACAGAACCAGTTATCCTCCAACCGGGGTCGTATCACTTCCAGCCTTTCAGTGCCCTATCTGTTCCCGCGTTTTCTAATTGTCCCTGAGCTGAGATGAGATTTGACATCCTGACGTGCAGGAATGAGAATCCTTCAATATCACTGATCAGTTCATGTCCGGAGAACATCAGAGTCAAAGTACCGGCCTCCAAAAGAACGGAAAGATTTCTAAACTATCTCTGCCCAGTCGGCCAGTTTACCGTTCATTTTCCTCTGAATCTGCGGCCCAAGGAAATCTAAGGATTCACAACGCTCGAGTCCGGATTTTCTGTTTTGCTTGTTGACAGTTTTCCCACTTGACAATTGGCACGATTTCCCCAGAAACTTTTCACAATCCTCTGCTTTGCACCATGTTCAGAGATAAATAAACCTCATTTTGTGGAGAGATTCGCGACCCTGGGAATGTTTTATTTGGAGCAAAGAGGATTAATGGGAAATGTTTGGGGACATTTATAATGATTGGGAGAAAGAACTGTGGATGGGCGGATTAATGGTCAGGAGGAACTGCTGCTTCTGACTCGGTTAATTTACAAGAGGACGAGGTGTGAAGACGTTTAATGGAATAGACAACTTGTTTCAAATACACTCAGTGAAACGTACATATATCCCATGCGTTTATTTTTTATCATCTGTGGATAGAGAAACAGAGCTAGCGTTTTGAGTCAGGTCCTTTTCTGGTTCAGAACGCAAGTTTGCTGCATGGCAAGAAATGAGCAGAACTGAGAACACCTCGAGTTGTTGAGACGGGTTTTCTGGAGATGCAGAGATAACTCATCCAACAAGAAAACATTTAAAATCAACTGTGAGGGAAACATGCTCGGTATTGATGAGAGATAGAATGGATATGAAGGATCCCTTTTTATGAGCAGAGAGATTAATAACACGGCAATTGTCGAGTACTAAAGATATACTTTTATCGCGGTTTTCAGCTCCACTTTAATCACAGGCACTGAAGCACCTGTGAAGCAGGTGTGTCATTGTCAATAATAATGTGCGAATCAGGACAGTTTGTTCAAACAGAGGTCAAAAAAGAAAACTCAGAACTAGCACTGGAGACGGCAGTGAGATTATGTTTTACTTTAAAAGTTTCTCCTGCTCTTGTCTATATCCAGAATACTGCAGGACCGGTGATTCCAATCTCATGGGAAGGCGATACCCACGTAAGAAATAAATGAGGAGGATGTTCTCACATTCAGTGGGTAGCAAGCATGTCGAAGTATTTACAGCCGAGGCCTGTCAAGACTGGGTAAATTCAGGGGGTCAATTATCTCTCTGTTAAAGCATGGAGCAAGTGGCAGTGTGAAATGTGTCCAAATGTGCTGACAATACACACTCGTGGGTCCGCATGTTATGATAACATTTTGGCAATATGCACAGGCATATAGATAGGTTGGGTGAGTGGGGACAAACGTTTCAGATGCAGTTTCATGTCCAGATTATGAGGTCATGCACTTTGGTCGGAAGAGTCAAAAGACAGAGTGCTATTAAAATCGAGAGAAAGTAGAAGAAACGTGTGACACAGAGTAATCTTGTACATGGCACAAACAATGTTTAGTATCATATTCTTTCCCTGAAAAAATGATGGCTTTCTTTCCGATTGCTAACAATGAAAGAGATTGTTTCACAGGAAAGAAAAACAACTGAAACGAATAGCCGAATCTAAAATTTAGAAAAGACTTGGATCGTTCCAATGGACGACGTTGATGTGTATGGCTCTCTAAAATTTGTTTACAATGGGGCTGGGAGTGGGAGTTAGGGGAGCTTGGGAGTGGAAGTCAGGTTACCCATGATTACTGTCATCCTTCATCTGTCTACGTCATTTTGTACGTTTTATTTCACATTTTGGTTCATGTGAGTGCCCTTGTAATCTATTCCCGCTGGTGTCTTATTTCCCTGGTTGTTCTTCATCACGACCCGAAAGAATTCAAAATTGTTTTCTCCGTGATTTTGGTAATCTCGAATCAAATGTCACCAGAACCTCGATATTTTCCACGCCTGTCTGCTTTCTTGCAATATCAATTGATCTATCACTGTGTTACTGTTTCACAAATCAAGAACAATTCAAACAGGATCAATAACATCTAGGATGTAAACGCAGATAACTGCAGCCGCTCCCCAGAGTACTGCAAACTGTGCGATCGCAGAAGCATACATTGAACAGCCAGGAAACTCAAAACAACAGAAACACTATTTTGGGTTACGAACCTGGTTGTATTTCTTCATCTGCAATCGGATTTTACGTTGGTGGTATCAACAGTTTCCTCACACAAGGAACTAACTAATGCTGCAGACGGAGGAGAAAATGGAGGACTGTAGATCCTGGAGATCAGAGTCGAGAGTGTGGTTGCTGGAAAACACAGCAGGTCAGGCAGGATCCGAGGAGCAGGATAATCGACGATTTGGCTGAATGCCTGATGAAGTACACATGTCAGAAACATCCATTCTCCTGCTTCTTGGATGCTGTTTAACCTACTTATCTTTTCCAGCAACACACTCTCCATTGCTGCAGACTGTCACACAATCCCAGCTCCCAGCCACAGAATTAGCGACACTCAGTGTCAAGAGTCAACCTACTGAGGACACCTGGCAGTGGTGTTTCATGTCAGGTTGATCTTCATGAATGCGTATCGTGAGTTGTCTGTCCTTTATAACGTTTCCTGCAGTCACTCCGTGCAACATTGTTTGTCCACATTTGTCCTGCAGATGATGGGTGTTGGGTCCATGTTTTGGTGAGTTGTTGTCAAACGTGGCTTTAGGTTTTTGTTGTCTCATAAATCCGAGTGGTCAGAGGAGTCTGGCTGCACGTGCCGAGACATGTTTTTACCGATAATATTGAGTGATTGGTGTGTTGGGTCATGGTATGTCCTCCTCGCGTTGTTCTTGGCAAGGAATCTGCGGGAATATCTATTGTTGCAAAGTGTTTCTGGAGGATCCAGCAAACCACACAACCAGCTGTTCCGATTAGCAAGGCACAGTATGACGAGGAAAGCAAATTCGACTGGGACAACACAAAAATAATAGAACAAGCTAACCAGAGAGCAGCCAGAGAATTTCTAGAACGACGAGACTCATCCAATGACTCCATCCAAAAACATGTACATCTGGACCCAACATACTGGGACATGCAAAGAACGACAAGAACCAGCAACTGAAAGCAGTGGGAAGGAAATCAAACCAATTCGAAACGATGCAGGACAGCAGCGCTTCACACGTGTTTCATCTGCCTTGAGGATATCACCGGGAAAGGGGAGGAAACGGCTGCAAACCAACTTCCCAAAACCACAATACCCATGCAGACATTGTGTTCCAGATTCAACCACTCGCTGGCTGTTTAAATTTATCCGCACATTACCTCAAAACGTTTTGCCACTTATCTTAAGTCTATGGCTCCCTGTTGATTGAAACCCTTCAACAATAGAAAGCGTTTCTTTCCGTCTACCGTATCCATGTCCCTCATTATTTTGTAGTTCTTAATCATGTCTCCTCATAATCCCCCTTTCTCTAAGAAAAAAAAACAAGATCTCTCATCTCTCCTCATAACTGAAGCTCTTCAGCACAGGAACTATCCCCATAAATCACTTCTGTGCTGTCAGTTTGCTACTATATCGTGAATTGCGGAACTCCAAATAAATATCTGCAGCTAAAGGAACAAATTACATAAATGTCACAGAAAGCCAAGGAAATTGCTCTTTTCCAAAATCAAAAGGTCCCTTTTCCTCGCTACTGCTCTGAATTCCTGTCCTGAGACTGATACTGAAACACTGTCTGGTCAATGTCATTTAAAAGTGCTACATGAGGATTGATCTCACAACCGCGGTGTCTGAATGTTCCAAATGGTTTGAAGTATCAGATGATTCGGTGAGACTGGGGCAAGTCCACGCAGCAACAGTGATAGCAACACAGACTGAATGGTGTCCATGCGAAGTAAGTGTTAGAGTGAGCAGTGCATTTTTGAAATGGGATGAGGGAACACATTCGCAACAGGACTCGGAGAGATGTCAGACAGCGGCAGTTAGAAGGAACAGAATCATCACTTCAGGGAACATTTTCACGTAAAAATAAATAATGTTAAAAATGCCAAATCAATGACAATTTAATTATATAAATAGAGTGTTTCAAACCAACTTTTTGACCTCAGTCATAGATTGATATATAATGTAGGTAACAAAACGTATACTGTTCAAATACGTCGTCTTTAAGAGGTATTTTAATGTGAAAATCTGAGATCAAGACAGGGAGTTTAGTGAAGAGGCTACACAGTTTGTGCCCTTGGCAGCAACAGGTTGTGGGCCGCCTTTGTGCACATGTGGAAAATTTAAAAGCGAGAATGCTTACATGCATGGTTTACAGGTAATGAATATATCATTAAGGGTGGTTAAAAATAATCTTTCTTGGTATATCGGCATCGTTGGCTATTGACCACCTCTAATTCCCCCAGAGAAGGCAGGAGGACTTTAAAGACCGAGGCAGAGAAGAGGTTACCAAGAGATTTGTATATATTTACATCAGTTTGAAAATTTATCTCGGGTTTCTGGATGCGTCTGATGTGGTGAGAATACTAGTTTGCCTTTGGAACTTGGTCGTGGAGGTGGCAATGCCCGTGACTGTGGAACGTTCGCAGTTGGTCATGAGACGGGTGCTCACGGTCGACAAAATCACGGCTTCATTCATGTCTCCAGCTGGATTCTGCAGCGAGACAGCTGACGTGGTAACGGAGCATGGCAGCAGAATCGGCCCAGCATGTGCACGGATGGTGCTATTGACAGCAAAGGATGATTGAAGTGCTGAGGTATAGTGTAACCATTGAGGTTCGGCAGCAGCAGTCAGCAGTGAGGTTAGCTGGTAGAAAACAGGTGCGTCTTTGCCCAATGTGGGAAAGCATGATCACGGCGGGAAAGTTCGAAGAATTTTGCGGAAAGCCCAACTTGTAGAATTTGTACGCCGATGATTTAAAATAGTCTGTAATGTCTGCTTTTTTCTTCAAATCTATTTCTTTCTTCAACTTTTTCTTAGGAGAAATCATTTGTTTCTTCTCCAACTTCTGCGGCAAATATTTGGTAATGGACACATTGTTCCAAAGATGCTGCTGTGTTAGGGACATTTCCCACTTGTCTCTCATTGTCTGTACCGAAGACTATGTGACAATTCCATCTTAAAGAATCTCAGCAGTATGCAAACCGGCCCTTTGCTCCCAAACGTAAACCAGCCAGAGCAATCCTCATATCCCAATATTGTCTATTTACCTCAGTCTAATGCATCTAACCCGAAATAAACCTGAACACTAAGGACAATTTAGCTTAGCCAATTCACCTACCCTGCACATCTTTGGACTGTCCGTGGACCCTGGAGCACCCTGAAAAAAATCCAGACAGCACAGTACGAATGTACAAGCCCCACACAGACAGTTGCCAGAAGCTGAAATTGAATCTGGGTCCTCAGCGCTGTGACAAAGCAGTAATGATCAATGACCCAGCGAGCCAAACATCTCTCTCGCTCCCTCACTCACACTCATGGAGAGTGAAGCTCTATCCTGCCCTTTTTTCCTGTTTAGTCAGCGACTCTTCTCCGCCCCTGTACCACGAGCCCCGCCGTTTGCTTACTGTTGACAGTGCCGCATCACCATATCGGTGGGAAGCTTGCAGGAGCAGGAAAACAATGTCGATTATGAGCATGCGCACCAAAAGCTATCTCCGGACAGAAATGTTGGTCTCTCCCGTCACAGGTGGCGTGTGAAGGTTGAAGGGAGGGCAACGTATGGAGCTATATACGTTTCATGACTGGCCTGAGCAGGACTCTAGCCCCAAACAAATGGTTCTACAGGCCGTGATTGAAGCCGCAGAGAGCCCCAGTTTCCCTTGCACGAACGTGTCCCGTTCAACGGCCGCTATCCTTGGGTCAGTTTGTCTTGTTTTTGTTTTAATTATGGCTTCACTATTTGTTAATCTGTCTTTGGTGCGCATGGGGCTGAAATCAAAGGTTATTGAGTTAAGTCATTGCTGTCAAGTGCGGTGCTGCAAAAGTACATCTGTTTTGGCAGAATCCGAGGAGCAGGTGAATTGACGTTTCACCAGGAATGAGTCTGGTGAGCCAAGACAGTGGTAAGTTATTTAAAAGGTGCTGGTTCTATGGCATAGGAGCTGAAAGTGCAATAGGGAGATGAAGGTGGGGATGATGGGACAGGTCAGAGAGTATAGTGGCGTGGATAGGTGAGAAAGAAATTCGATATGTCGTACAGGTGGTGAGAATGTAGTCAAGTTCGAAGATTGGATTTGGGATAAGGTGGGGGGAGGTGGAGGGATATTTAGGAAATTGTTGCAATTCACATTAATCCCGTGTGGTTAGATGGCCCAGAACCTTCGTGTCCTTGGTCGAGTGGGAGCGGGTTGTTTGAGTTATCGGCCACACGGTGGTGCGGTTGATTTGTACGGGAGTCGCACAGATGTTCTCTGAAGCATTCTCTACGCAGGTGGCCTGTCTTCTCAATGGAGAGGTGACCGTATTGGGAGCAACGAATACAGTAAATCACATGTGGAAATGCAGGTAAATCTCTGACGGATGTAGAAAGCTTTTTTGGGCCTTGGACATAGGTGATCGGGAGGTATGGGCACAGGATTACCAATTATTGCGGTGGCAGAGGAAGGTGCTGTTATGGTGGGTAGGTTGGTGTTGGGCAGTGATTGAGTTTTTGAGTGGGGAAGCTTGCACCGATCTTGATTTTGCCATGTGATGCCGCACTCTTGACTTCGATATCCAGCATCAGCAATTCTCCCTTTCTCCTCCTTAAATCGTTGGTGGATTCGGTTACCAATTCACTGGTAACGTGACTTTTTTCACTATAAATGCCACCAATTTCCCGGAGATCACTTTCCTGCCATTACGGGTTTTCCTCAGTTCCTCCCTCTTATCTATTCCCAAACATGTCAGTGATATCATTTTGTCCTTGTTTGTGCTGACATAACCAGATATATAATTAATTATTTTGCCAACTCCTCATTCTACATTATAACTTCGCCTGTCCGACTGTAGGGAATTTGTTTTCATTACATTTTGTCTCTTCATATACTTTTGGAAGCTTTGAAAATTGGTTTGCGTGTTAAGCTCCAGCTTACCTTCAAGGTTTATATTTCCATCTTCAGTAATCCTTTCGTCTTCTTTTGTTGCAATCTTAACTGCTTCCAGTTAACTTCTATGCTGCTCTTTTTAGCCAGTTGGTACGCCTCTTACTAGGATTCACTTCTATCCCTCACAATCTTTGTGAGCCATGGCAGGGCCACCTTTCCCGTTTTATGTTGTGCCTGACAGGAAGGAACAACAGTCACAGTTCCTCCTAGGGCTTTTCCAATTTTTTCATCGTTTTATGCGATCTTCCCAAATTACTGTGTCTCATGCCATCATAATTTTGTCCATTTAGATTTTAACCCATTGTCTCAGAATCATCTTTGCCACTGAAGACCATTCAGAGTGTATCACTCTCACACAAGGTGTTTCACAGAGTTCAATTCCCAGCAATTCCCTTCTCAGAACAAAACAGAAATTTTAAAATGAAACTTGTTGTTGTCCCAGAAGATCAGAGGACCGCAAACTCACGAGCAAGAGAGAGAGAGAGAGAGAGAGAGAGAGAGAGAGAGAGAGAGAGAGAGAGATGACTGATGGTGCTTTAAACTGACTGTCAACATGCATTAGGCTGGGGGGAATGTTCAGAAACTGGAACTTTCATGGCAGCCTCAAGCACTACAGGGATTGAGCACGTGCTGTTCCTGTCACTCTGCATCAAAAACCAGCCATCCACTTCGCAATTTTCCCATTCTGGACTGTGTGAGAAAACCGCAGCACCCGTACAAAACCTACGCAGACATGGGGAGAACGTGCAAACTCCACACAGACAGTGTCGAAATTGGGACACTGAAGCTATTAGGCAGCCATGCTAACCAACGAGCCACCATGCCACACGTTTGCTCACTGACTTGGCGCCCTCAGCCCTCTATGGCAACTATCTCCACAGAATCATCACTCTCTGGCTGAAGGTTTTCCTCCTCCTCTCATTTCCAATTTGTTATCACTTCAGATTGACTCTGTGCCCTCGGGTTCTGGTGTGTCATATTAGTTGAAACATCTTCTCCACATTGGCTCTATGCAGGCCGCCCAGCATTCTGAAAATTTCAATCGCATTGTGTCATTGACCCAAACATCACTGAAACAGACCGCTGTTCCAACCAGTCCATGCTACCATTTACGGAACCTAACGTAGTACCAATCGCGTGTACTTGGCCCATATCTCTCTGAACATTTCCTATTCATGCACTTATCCAAATGTATTTAACGTTGCAATTTGTTCGACATGCACTACTTCCTCTGGAACTTTGCACAGGTAACATGCCATGTAAAGTAAAACAAAGTGCACCTCATGTCTTATTATACAATTTCTCCTCTCACCTTTAAAATATGTCCACTAGTCCTGAAATCCAGCAAAGAAGGAAAGCACAGTTGCAGTGGAGCTAATCTGTATCCCTCAGGATTTTCAAAGCTTTTACAGGATAAGCGTCAACCTCCTCAGCTCCTTTCAAGGAAGTCCCAGCCTATCCGGCTTTGCCTTACACCTCAATCCCTTCATTCCTAGCTATTTCCTGGTGAATCTCTTCTGAACTCTCTCCAGCTTACTATTCTCCTTTGTCTAACAGAGGAACCAGAACTTGATGCAGTACTCCTGAAGAGGCCTCACCTACGTCCTGTACAACCTCAGCATGACGTCCCAACTCCAACACAAAAAAAAATGAGCACCGAATGAAAGCATTCTCAAAGCACTTTTAACGGAACTGTCGACATGTGACACGACTTTCAAATTCCATTTCGTGACCTATTCACGTGTCTATTACTCAGCACTATTCAATGCAGTACTTGTAATTGTACAAGTGCTACATCAGCACCTTATATTTATCCAAGTTACCTTCTCTCTGTCATTCCTTTGATCGTATACCTGAATGATCAGTGTCTCTTTTAATCTTAGATAACCTGAGATAACTTCCTTCTCTGTCTACTGTACCACCATAGAGGGGTATAGACGTTTGGCACAAACTGGTTCATACTGATCATAATGCTGGTCCACATAAACCGCATGTCTCTGCACTTGGCCCATATTATTCTAATCAGTTGCTGCCCATTTGTTTGCCCAAAAGCCTTTTTAATATTCTCAATGTACACACAAAACTGCTGCTCTCATCTCATTATATGCATACCGCTAATTTTGGTGTCAACCACAACTGACGATCCCTGCCTTTCATATTGTCATCTAAAACATTTACTTAAGTCACAAACAAAGGAGCCAGCATGGATCGCTGTGGAACACTGCTGGACACAAGCCTACAGTCTGACAATCAACCCTCCAAAATCTCATAATTTCCCTTGTTGCTAACTGAATTTTCTATCCAATTGGCATGCAAACTGTGAACCACATGCGATCTAACTTTAGTCTTCCATGCGAAATCTTGTCAAACGCTTTCTTAAAGCCTAAAATAAGCATTGTCTATTGTTCTTGCCTCATCAATCTTCTTTTGTACTTGATCAAAAGCTCAAACAATTTTGTGAGACATAGTTTCCGCCTCACAAATCCATGCTGATGATCCCCTATATTTCCTGGCCTCTGCAAATGCTCTCTTCCAAAACAACCTCTAAAAACCTGCGAAAGAACAATTTCAAATTCACAAGTCTGTAGTTCCAATTATTTTCCCTATATCCGTTCTTCAACAGCGTTTGTCAAAGTTCAATCATTTGGAATCTCACCTATTTTTAGATATGACAATTATTTGAGCAAGGAGTCCTGCAATTTCCACGGTTACCTCACACAATGCTTTTGGATTTAGTTCCGACACAGGGTAAACCTCTATGCTAACTGAAACCAGCAACACAGAAAAAATAATTACCCCGTGCTGTAGTCTGTGTAAATCCGAGAGGCAAGCCATATCTCAAAGGTCACGATTTAAAGGGAAAATTAACAACTTTATTCTGTAGGTCAAACAGAAAATATGAAAACTAAACCTATTCAAAAATACTTTCTCTGAAACCCATCTTTTACCTTCCAGTCCACAATAGTATTCCAATTTTAAAATTTCCCAATGATGACTTTAAAAAAAAATCACTGTTCAAAACCACTCAGCATTGCCGTGTCTCCATTTGTGGATTTTTCTGTGTAGATTCTCTCCAGGTTGTCATCGATGTTCTGCCATGCAAACACATTCGCCAGGTTGGTACATTTGTGAGATGTCTTCAGCTTGAAATTTCTGACACAGTCCTCTCACTAGCTATTCAAAATGTCCTGTTGTATACACCAAAACTCCAGATTATTTCATTGGCTTTAATATTATCAAAATGCTAAGTTTCAACCTGATTTTGGTTTGGGATCTTGAATAATAATTTAACCTGATAGCAATCCAGCTCTGCTGGCTATTTTGAACAAATGTCACATTGTTCCCTTGTTTAGAACAGGTTGTGCTGTGTCTTTGCAAATTTTCAACTCTTTACTCCATAACATCTTCTTAACAATACACTAGTCCAAGGAGAGTTATCCGCCTTTTACATTTTCTGAGACCTTCAGCAATTATTTTCCTGTTGTATGAAGAATTTAACAGTATTTTTTTCCATGATTTTTGCAGTCTCCTTAAGTGCAACATATCTCAAACTGAACTATTCCATCTTGCTTGCATTTGATCTGTATCCCTCTATTCATTTCTTCTTCACCTAAATGTCGAAATGTCTTTCTTATAATGTAACAGTATCTCGACGTATCAATTGCTCCAGCAGTTGATTCCAGAAAGAAACCATCCTGTGCGTGAAAAGGTTATCTTGTCATTCCATGTAAATCTTATGAAATCTGGATTCCCGTATCCAAGGGAAACAGACCTTTGTTGTTCACTTTATTGAGAGCACTCATGATTTTATGAATCTCTATAAAGTCATCCTCCGACCTCCGAAGCTGCAGTCCCACAAGTCAAAGCCTACACACTCTCTCCTCGTTATATTTCAATGGAGTCCTGGGAACATGTAAACGCTTTGTTGCATGAAGCAACACAAAGGAAAATGCAATCCAGCCGCTAGAAATATCACCTAATGTCAATTTCTTTGATGATTGGTCAAGTAGTTTCAGAAAAGGAATCGTCCTCCTCATACATGGAGAGTGAACATTCGGTTTTGCTTTCTCGACAGTAAAAACTGGCGTGAAAAATTCGTATAATGTCTCTTCCATCTGCTGAGCTCAAACGCAATGTCCACCTCTTTAATCTTTATGGTACTATTTCTGGAGTTGTTCTCTTGCCAGATATGTACTTGTAGACCCTCTTCGGATTATCTTCAGCCCTGGCCGATTCGATAATTTCATATCCCCACTTTGCCTTGCTGGTCTGCATCTTATTAAACTCCCTACAAGAAATTGATTTGAACCCTGTTACAAAGAGATTTTAATAAGCAACGCATTTGAAGGATAGCTGATATCGCTGGAAACTGTATCTGTGGATTATCAGATCAGCCGTCATCTCACTGAATAGTGAGAGCAGACTATATAGGTTGAATTGCTGACTTCTGCTCTTGCATCTTATTATCTTTTTTCTGGACTTCAAAATGCTTCTGTTTTTCCTTTATCAGTAAATTTCCCGGGCATTACAAGAAGAAGATTAATAGTGCATAGGCTTAAAACCATAAATTATCTCAGCATCTGATGATGTTGTCCAATTGATTAGATTAGATTAGATTAGATTACTTACAGTGTGGAAACAGGCCCTTCGGCCCAACAAGTCCACACCGCCCCGCCGAAGCGCAACCCACCCATACCCCTACATCTACCCCTTACCGAACACTATGGGCAATTTAGCATGGCCAATTCACCTGACCTGCACATCTTTGGATGTGGGAGGAAACCGGAGCACCCGGAGGAAACACACGCAGACACGGGGAGAATGTGCAAACTCCACACAGAGAGTCGCCTGAGGCGGGAATTGAACCCGGGTCTCTGGCGCTGTGAGGCAGCAGTGCTAACCACTGTGCCACCGTGCCGCCCAAGATTGTTGCTTGAATATGATTCCCTTTTGAACATAGAAGGGAAAAGCATCATTCACAGTGTGGAGAAACGTGTCTTGTACGTGTGGGCAGGGATTCAACAGATAATCTGCCTTTAGAGAAAATAAACACAGTCAGACCAGGTAGAGGCCATTCGTCTGTTTCGAGTGTGGGATAGAATTCACTTGATCCACCACACTGTTTGAACAACAGGAAGGCCACACATAGGAAAAGATTTTTAAATGCCCTGTACGTGGGAGGAGCTTTAAAATCTCTGAGGATCTGTTGACCCATCAACGTATTGACACGAATAAGAAACCGTCATTTGCTCTCAAAATGGGTCTGGATTCAAGTGGTTAATTAGACTCAATGTGCATCCGCCATCTCACTGTGAGCAGAGGCTGTTCATCTGCACTGGTGTGGGAAGAGATTTGATGTGAAATCCAAACTACTGCAACAACAGCAAGTTCATAAGTGAAAGAAGTGCCTGTTTTTTACAATACTTCATCGTGTGCCAAAGTCTCAACTAGAAGTTTTGGTTTTAATTCCAGCCTCCTGTGGAGCTGTACCAATTGTTTCTTAATTGATGATCGAATGATGCCCATTATGTCTTCCTTCCGATGAAGTTAATATTCCAGAAGAAATGAAATGTGTTCCATGTTCCTCCTGTTCTACAGCAGCTAATTCATTCAAAATAAATTCTTCAAACGTCAGAAAAGTGCCTAATTTTCACCACATTGCCGGACAGGAATTGCTTGTGTGACCGACGAGCCACAAATGGTGCTAAGTAATAAAGCAGTCAGGTCTGGCATGTTGGCGCAATTGTCACCATTGTTTTATCACAGGGCCAGGGGCCTTGCTTCAATTACAGCCTTGGATGATATTCTTTGTGGAGTTTGCACAATCTCCCCATGTTTGTATATTTCCATTCCACGGCCCAAAGACGTGCAGGTTCGGTAGATTTACAATTACGAAATTATCAAAGGAAGTCTGGGTAAGATACTTAGCGATGGGAATTGCAGGGTGACTGAAGGAGGGTGCGGGATTATTTTGGGTGGGATGGCGTTTGCAAGGCAGGTGTAAACTTGTTGGGTAAATTGGCCCGTTTCAGGGATTCCATATTTTTGTGAGTAAAACAACCAACTCTTATTTTATGCTTGAACAATAGTGATTGAAACAGCTGAGAACGATTGGCACTGAGACAATTACCTGCAAGACCCGCGCGGTGTTGTGCTGGGCTTGGGATGATTGACATTCAGAAATTGCAAGTATTTGGGTTGGATGATCACACCAAGTGGAGAGTGTTACATTGTTGAAAGCACACATGTTCACTTTAACATAGTATATTTTCTGAATGTTGAAGGAAATTAAGAGTGCATGCTTTGCTCCCTGAATGAAAAGGCTGGGGACGGGTTGTTCCAAAATAGATACGTTTAACACTTCTCGGTGAAAACCTGATTTTGTTTTCCTGTTTTGACAACAACTCACATTTAACCAATTACATTAAATTATGTCGAGCGTCCATGAAGCTAATAAATTTTCAATTTAGGTTCTGCTTTGGCATCTGGAATCTCATCAATTTATACAATTTAATGTGTCATTGGAGTGCATATAAAACCAATATTTTGATGACTAGAATGAGGGTTACTGCTGGAGAATTACCTGTCCATCCAACAGTTCCCTCTCTCAGAAAGGTCTCTCTATCAAAAGGTATATTTTTCTGCAAAACATACTCTGTAAAAATGAAAGAAGTTGAAACAGTTGAGATGAGCAGATAGAAGTTGGAAACAGCGGAGCACATTCAAACTGTGTCGACTTGAGATGAACTGGATGTAATGTTTAACAACTGTGTTATTGAAACAGCATGTTAATAGATTGAGTTCGGTTAAATGAAAGAATGTTTAGTTTGTTGATTGTTTTGTTTAGTATTGGCAATAGAGTGAAATAAAAAGTTGTTTTCCTTTAAGTATAGGGAATTAGAATTTCTGTGTCACTCACTCACATTTGAATAGATTACGAGTCGAGGAGAGGGTTTCCGACTGTTTGCTATTAATTAACGAGGGATTCCACGTCCTCATTGTAGCAATGGTTTCCTCTGATTCCAATTGACTCCAGTTTTGCAAAAGCTCTTCAATGTCTTTGTCATTCAGGCCCACCCTTAATTTCAAGGGCAGTCAGTCTCACCTTGTCTTGTGAGTGCAGTATTTTATCAAATTTGCACTAATTATGTAATGAGGACAAAAGCTAAGTGCCTCTGATGGAACATGCAGTTTCAGCGAGTTGCTTATTGTTGATTGAGTACAACCTGAAAGCACAGTTATTACTCACTGCCATCACTTTGCTGATGCTTGAGCATTGATTGACCGGAGTAAAGGTTGGACTTGTCCTGCTTTTGTGGACTCGTCACGACTGGGCATTTTTTATAAACCTGTATCAATATGAATGTCGTGGTTACAATACGCTGTTGTGAAAGCTGGCGCAGGGCATTGAGTATGATGACCATCAATCATTATATCCAAGGGAAAGATAGACTTGAAGGCCCAAATGTCCGCCTGCTATTCAGATATATCAATGCTGGGGACATTTGAGGTGGGGGAACTGATACAGAAGCGTTCAGGGTCTCCATGATTTCACACTTCTGCCTCGAGATTATTAACAATGTTTCAGTCTTCCCTTGTGCACCGATTGTGCTGGACGCCCCCGTCTGCCCCATGAAAGAGACAACCTTTGAGATAAGTAGCTCATTTCCTGTCTGGCTTGTTAATAGTGAGGACCGAGTGAATTTCTACCGAACCTGTCTGCACCGGCACTAGCCTCATCCTCGTTCGTTGTGTGTTTGGTGGATTAATCTTTCCGCCCCCTACTCATACTGGCCCGGCGCCGCTGTCAATCACATGTTTAGCGTAGGTGTGCAGTATTGCATGAAGTGTTGGTGCAGAGGCAAACCACGGGCTGGAGCTACACTGGCTGGAATCTGAGGCTTGCTAACACTGATAGCATCAGAAATACGCAATGTTCGCCGAAAAGTCCAAATACAGACTTTGAGTTAGCGTCAGCGGCATAGTTTCTTGCGTTAACAGGCACAGCATGAACATTCCGAGCTGAATCTCGTAGAGTTGGAAGGGAAAGGGACTGTGCACATTATTGAAGATTAGAAACACGACCTTAGATCATCCCAGTATTTATTCGAGTTAATTAATCGCATGAAGTGCAGCAGAAAGTAAGATGGCTCACGAGATGGTTCAAGATGCAATTGAGTATAAGCTGGAGAACAGGAACGAAGGGAAAACTGGCAGGTTTAGAGAAACTACATTGAAACGACAGTCTCCGGCAGTGGAACATTTCAGCCATGACATTAAATTGGAGAAGGCGGACAGGAAATTCAAAACAATTTCTCAAAATCATGTGAATACAGTGCAGAATTGATGGTGAGAAAGTGTTCTCACTCGGAAAAGCTTTGAGAGTAAGAGTGGAGAATACAAAAAGGAAGAAAATGTGATGCAAGAAAAAAACGTGACACAACGATGTAGTTCGGTGTGGATTTTTTTATGGATCTGTGGTTTGGGCTTTTTCAGTCAAGGGCATTAAAATATTATGTTACAGGGAAAATTACAGGATTACAGTGGGAGAAGTCAGGGAAATGACACAAAATCAGAAAGCATATTCGGGGAATCGTGTTGACCCAATGGGTTGAATGACCTCCTCTGTAATCACATTAACAAATATGTGATTCAAAATTACTCATTGAATCTCCACACAGTCAGTCAAGAACATGGCATTGGAATCTCATATTAAATCTGGTTGCTCAACTATGCTCTGATTAATTATTTGAGAGAATCATTGACTAAATTGAAATATCAAACGCATCACTTTTTCCAGGTGCAATTTTTAAAAAAATGTTTCAGAAATAAATTATCCATACCATAATTTCTTTTTGTCGAAGCACGAGGAAGAATCTGTGAAACAGATTAATAATTTTGAGGTTAACAAAAATGAAAAAAAAACATGATCCGAACTGGTTTCCCTGGCAAAATTCCTGTTCGATATCTGGCAGAGCTGAATTTTGTGCATTTTTTTCTAATTGATGAGAAAGAGAGCATTTGCTTTTTGGAAAATTAAATAAGACACTATACTGAGATCTGAAAGAGCCACATGATTCATCAGCAACTGAACGCTACCTCTCAATGTGTTCATCTGACAAGTTTACAAACATGAGAATTATTGATTATCGATGTGGGGAAATAGGTCATTCAGCTTAACATGTCCACACTAACTTACTGCACAGCATTCATACGAGAGTCACCCCTCTCCACCAACAGCGCACTTCCCAAGACCAGCCAATATAAACCTGAACACTGTGGGCAATCTACTTCACCAGCACACATTTGAACTGTAGGAGGAAATACCCACACGCAAGTGGGGATTGTGAAAAGTCCACACAGACTGTCACCCAAGGCCGAGGTTGAACCCATATCCTTGGCGTTGTGAGGCAGCAGTGCAAACCACCGTGACAGCCTATTGGTATAAAATTGCAATGGGACATAGAAACTGAGTTGGTGTTCCAGTGAACAGACTGTGGAAAGATTAAGAGTCAGTTGCGCAGCCATAAATTCACTTGTTTCCAAATTTTGTATGTTTTCCCTGAAAACAATTTTGTGATTATTTGATGTATGCAAAGACCAGCCAGCCTTAGCAGCGAATTGATTCAAATATAAGGAAATTTCTCACCGTTATCCAGGGCTTTCTTCGTTCAGTTAGGGTAAGGATCGTGGATGTTACTGATAGAGAGGTCGGAGTAAACTCATATTATTTTCGGGTGTGCTCCATCACTATCATTCTCACTTTCCTCCACTTAGGTTTCACAGTAATATCTATGACGACTGTCTGTTAATACATTTCCGTTTTTCATGGGAACACTTTGATTTTTCACGTAGTCCTAATTCTCATTAATGTTCTCTTCCTCCAGAGATTCAAGGTTAGTTGGACAGAGACATAGGAGAGGTAGTGAGCTCCTCTCTGACAATGGTGGATAGATATCCACCATTCCTTGAAATTCCTAATTTTGTCTGTTCTCTGTCCTGATCACCTGTGATCGCACACATGTGCTCTCCATTCCCACAACCGGGAGATAGATTAGATACGAATCTAATCCGTCTCATTTGAGTGTTCGTTGATATGGATCAGTTTCTTTTAATTCATGTGACACTTGGCTATTCTACTTCTGTGATTGAGTCACTTATTAGTGTCAGGACATGAGCAGAAGCGGTCAAATTTAAAGTGCCCCTGCTCAGTCAACTTTAAGCCACATCTCCAAACGTGTCTCTCATTCACTCCTTATTGTCACTTTGTACCAGTAACTAAGTATTCAGAACAGCAGATAAACTCGCTTCGAATGTGCCAGTGGAATGAAAAGCAATGTTCAGCTCAATAAAACAGATATGCAATGGAACATTATGCAATGAGGGTGTCAAACTTATGACCTGATGTTTAAAGTCGCTTATTCTCCTTAACATTGGCAAGTGGACAACATTAACAAGCTACAATCACATCTCTTATCAAAGCCAGGTAACTGTTTAAAATCAATTCACTGAATTAAATTAACCATTAGAGACCAATGACATTAATGCTTCCTCATTAAAACGTCAGTGGAATCTTTTAGATATATGATAAGGAAACAGTAAAGATTAGAGGAAATTTGTAACAGAAGTCGACCATTGTGCCCTTCGATGCCGTTCCAACATTTACCAAAAGCATGGCTGATCGGAGGACAAAGTCCATTTTCCTACCTTTTGCCTTTTGTGGTTTAAAGTGCTTCTGAGCGTGCATCTTTAATGGTCTGTCCCTAATTTTAGATTATGAGCACTATCAATGCAGAAGTATTTTTGTGAACAGCCGAACATGCTGAGTAAATGCAAAACAGAATCTGAGGTTTAAAAAAATGTGGGATTCCGAAAAATATGTGTCATCGAGTTCCAGCTTTAGACTGCATTTCCAGAAATAGCAGTTGTCCTCTACCAGTGTTCCACTTCCAAAATAAAGGCTGGGACTTTCATTGCCGAAAGATGGGGGCCGTCTTGTCGCAGCAATTGCAGGTGACAGTGGTTATGCAATAGTGGGGAAAGTGGGTGGCCTGCTGTGTGAGAAACGATGTTAATCGTTCGGGTTCAGTGATTGGAATCTGAGAATGTCAGAAAAATGTCGTAATGGCGAAACCACACCCAATCCTTCCCTTTCCTTTAGTTTTAACTGTTACATTCACTCTCACCATGACTTCGCCATTCTCCCACTCCAGTTGACTTACTGTTATTACCTATTTGGCAAGTTTACTCACTATTGTTCTGAATTTCTGAAATTCTGTACAGCATAGGCTCTCGGGTCTAGCTCATTAAGTATATGCAAGTCTAAGAGAAACAAAGTTGCATTCAATAAAGTTAGAAAGAGTTATGAAGAAAGGCTAGTTATGCAGTTCGAAATTATTAAATCAGATATGAACTCATTTCATGGTGGAAGAGACTTGAGTTGAATGGTCTCTTTCTGCTTCTAAAATAGCTCTGTTAATACGAATCTGCAACGATGATCTGAGTAAAGATCGCCAAGTTAAAAATGTGTGGATCCACTTGGGGCACTGAACCGATGTGAGACCTGCAAAGGTCAACACACAAAGATGAGTCAATTGGGTGATTGATCGGGAGTGGACACTACACCAGGATAAACAGGGAAACTAACCTTCAGGGCACACATTGATCCTGGCTACAGTTTGCCGCTAGTCGGCTCGAAGAAACCACCATCGACCTTCCTTTTTTTCTGGTGGCCCCCTCGCTCTTGTTTTGAGCCGAATACACGTCTGGCAATAGCAGCTGACATTACGGATGTGGATTTGTGGCATGGAGGGAAGTGATTCTGACTGTTTCACGCATAATTCTGCTTCTAAATTTCAGTCAGCATTTCCAAGTAATGACTATAATTGGTAACAATTAACAGACCATGACATTGGAATTCCTGAATCCTAATGACCGACTGCCATGGAAGAACTCTGTTTATATGACCCCCAACACTGTGCGTTTTAGCATTACATCCTGCTATCTTTTCGTACATGCTCCCTTCGTGTCTGTCTGGATTGTGTTACACTGACTTGCTATATGTTACGCAGGCTATCAGTGCATCTATTAGTTTGCAGATTCTAATACATGGGACCTTCTCTCACACGGCAATGCATTGGTCCTGTAGCTCAGTGGTTAGACCGTTGGCCTTGTAAAGTAAAAATACACATGAAATACCCCATTCCTCTTTGTCTTTTCAAGAATTTGAGGAAGACCATTCGGAAGGATAGTAAGCTGCTGACGTAAGCAATATTCCAGTGTGGCAGGAAGAGCCAGTCGAGGCCGCATAAACTGCAGAGTTACAGGGAATTATTGTGGGATTTGCACGGACAGGGAGTCACCACTTGCTTCCTTTCACTATGGTAAACAGAGTCTGGTGTTGAAGTCTGACATGGGACATTACAAGCCAAGTAGGTGAAATCTTATTTTCTTGGGGTTCGTCTCTGATCTTACATCTGTCACTCCAGGGTGAATGGGTTTTCATGTTTCGCTCTGTGGGTCAAAATGAGGTTCAAATCCTCAAGGTAACATTAACAAAATTGACCCATCTCAAAGTTCACCCCATTATTTGTGTCGATTAGTTGAATATGGAAGGGAGAAAACATCATTAACGTGAAACTTTGGAACGTCAGTGCACATAAGGCTATAGTTCAGGGTTGAAAAAATGGGATAATGTGCTTCTTTACTTGCTGATTACCGTCGATGACTCAATCATTTTGGAGGAGAAACTTATCTCCAGTGAAATAATGCCAAAAACTGTGTCATTGAGAAAAGATGCAACGATGTCTGTTGTCATCCCTGGTGATGCATTGGTTGTGATTCAGCACTTCCAGCGCCGCAGTCCAAGCTCACTTACCGCTCGAAATCCTGAGCGAACTTTGATCCTGACATGCAGAAGGTACAACGAAAACACTTATGAACAATCTGGTGGTTGAATCGTGAACACACTGTCAGGGTTGGCAGGGGCAGGAACCCACATATCCTACAACAGTATTTAGATGTGAACTGTTGATGTAAAGGCAAAAAAGTGCTAGAAAATGGGGTGAGAGTCGGCTAAGCCGTTGTGTCTGACAAGAGCACGTAGAGGAGATTGATGGCTGAGGACCAATCAGTACATCCCCGTTCTACAGGCATCCTTGGTGGTCTATTGTTTCGAATTTTGCACTTTTCCACAGCGTCCCGGCTTCGATTCCCTGCCAGTGAATGAGAACTTTATTTTTCCTGACAATGGCAACAGCTAACGCACTGCATCTGTGACAGGATTCCTTGCAAAGTCTCGAATCAATTAATTTATTTCACTTCAGATTAAAATAGCTGAGTATCCTTTCCCTCAGCCAGAATATCAAAATGTTCCCTATCTATGTCAACAAGAGCTGCACACGGTGCGGTTTTACCTCACAGCCTGACGTCCCAATGTTCCCTTCTTAACGTCAGTAGAATTGCTGCAGGTGAGGTTGGAGCTCCCAGCCTGATATTACAATAGTCCCTGCTGCTCTATGTCAAAATAAATTGCTCCACGCGAGGCTCAATCTCCCAGCCAGATGTCACAATGCTCCCTGCTTCACAACAATAGAAGGTGCTCCAGGTGACGTTAGAGCTTCCAGCCTCGGCATTTCACGCACCTCTGTCCCGTCAGAGATGGACCTCGCCCTCATCGATTACATCACTGGTGCCACAGGCGCGTGCTCTTCCCCATCACAATTTCCACTTGGATCTTCGGTACCGTATCACTCAGTTTCTCTGATTCTGGGCCTGTGAACTGGGATTGCATGATATTTCGCAGCAGTGTTTACTTGATTTTGTGAGCAAATTGGTGAAAGAAACCGATGTTAAACTACATTCCTGTTGGGAAATACACTTCAACAATACGCTGCAGTATCTCCTAAGCCTTAGAAGTTTTGTAAAAATCCATCAATCTCAGCATTCAACATCTCCAAGTTAAAACTTCACCCCACTCTGAGTTCCCACATCGCAGACACTGTTTGGAAACTATTTCTGTTGTGACTGTTGTGCTGTTCCTGATAGATCCTCTGTCACTATCCTTACTGCTTTTGAATCGTATTTTTACATGTGGCAACGGGACCGTGCTTTGCCTTGTGGCCACCGCAAGTTCAGCTCCAGTCTGAGTTATGACAAAATACATCTTTTACTTTGTATGCCCCGTAATGCCTGATGTCCCAATGTTCCTTTCTCAATGTCAATAAAACTGCTGAAGGTGAGGTTGGGGCTCCCAGTCTGCTATTGCAATAATTCCTGCTGCTCCGTGCTTAGCAAACGCGGGGAGGAATCAGTAACATACGCCATGAAAATACTCTGAGAGGCGATGATTTCGCGCCTTCAAATTCCAGTTTTCTCCCATCTCAGCGTTTCAGATATCAGGATTCAAACCCACCCTTCCTCGGAGATTTCTCTCCCTCACAATCACTAACCAACCTTTACGCTGGTTCTGCGGTTTCACAGATGCATTCCACAATCTAACACTCACATTACACCGTGCTGTCTGTGCTGGTGGGGTGTTGTAGTTGGGTGAACGTCCCCCAAACCAGCTTCGGGGCCTTCAAACCAGTCGATACATTCAGCTTCCGCGGTTGTGAGATTAATCGTCATGTAGCAGCATTTACTGACATAGATCAGAAATTATTGGAGCATCAGGCTCAGGAAAAATGATGCAGCGCAGTATTGAGCAAAAGAGAATTTATTGCAAAAGAACATTTTGTACAGCTTTCTGCGTCATTTATTGCATTTGTTCATTCCGCTGTGGTCTGAGTATTGTGTGCAGTTCTGCAATTCACGTTAAATCAGGGACAAGGTAGCACTGGGAACGGTGCAGAAGAGATTCAACAGGATATTGGCTGATTGAAGATTTTGAGTTATGATGAGAGAATGGAGATCTGGGGTTATTTTTCTTACAGGAGAGCAGATTTTGTAAAGGCATGATTGAGATACAAAATAATGAGGGACATGGGTGGGGTCGACTGAAAGAAATGTTTCATTTTGATCGATCACCGCGGGATATAGATTTAAGATAAAAGGGGGAAAGAGTTGTGGAGATATGCACTAAACCCTAAACAGCCAACGAGTGTTTTAATCTGGATCTGACTCTGTGGAAGGGTCAGAGAAGCAGAAACCCGTATACCATTCATTGGTATTTTGGTGTGATTTTGTGATGCTGAGCCATACAAGTCCTAGTAATGGAAAGTGAAATGAGGATAATCAAGTTGTTGTTTCTGACAAGAGCGCTTACAAGGGGCTTGACAGTTGTCACACCAGCCATGCGCTTGGTTCTTGAAGTCATACTTGCTGGTGCAATGGGCAGGATTCAGTGCTTTCACCACTTTGGTCGGTCTTCGATTCCATGCCAGGGAGACCGCAATTCATTTTACTCCTAACAGCGTCAACAACACAATCTGTCATGTTAGTCCGTTCAATGCCTCGGATCAATTAATGTCCTCGAGAACATCAGGGACAATCTTCCATCCTGTTTAAGAAGGCGAAGGTGCATCGGAAATCCCTGATCAATCCGACAGTTCATTCTTCATTTTCCTTTGAAACTGCTTCACAAGGAGTCACTAAAAATTCTCAAAGCTGCAACTTAGCTACTCATTTTATTTCCTTGCCATTTCAAGGAGGGGCAGTGATTGGATCAGTTCGTTATGGAAATGGAAAATTGACTATTCACAGCGTGTTTAACTATTTCAGCTTCCACTCCTCTGATGATGTTGGGGCATTGACTGAAGATTCCTGCAGATCAGGAATTCAAACGTCGACTCGGCTTCAGTTCAAAGGGCACGATTGGTTTGTCAGTTAAATAAAAACCTGCATTGCTCTCGAGCCAGGTACGAGACAAACCGAAACTCTCCTGACACGTACTCAGGCGCGTTATCCAATGCTGTTTCAGACATGAAAGGCATGACGATCAGCATGTGGGAGACCGCATCACCACTCAGACACATTTTCTCAATGTTAGGACATATGTAACCGATTATGAATAGTCTCAGAGAGATTCAAGTGGCATAGATTCGCCATGGACGGTATGGATTGTCTGGCTTCTGTCTGCCTGGGAATGATGCCACGTGTTTAAGCCGTCCCGCGCCCTATCACTGGTACAGAGGGTGAAACAATGGCTCATGTTTAACTCGACATTCTGCGTTGGGCTATCAGGAGCAACGCAGCTGCGGGCCGTTTTGATGACTGTCAGTGAGTGAGCATTTCTCTTGGATCCTCCTCATCTGTGACAGTGGTAGCTCAGATATCGCAGCAAAGTAAAGGACTCCCGTTTTGCATTGGACATTCTGCAGGATTGCTGCGAGAAGAATTCTGAACACCACACAGGCTGCATCAAGAGAACTCATATTATTTACCAGGACGAAGAATCTCCACTGTCAATTTATTCCTTTGCGTCCAGCTCAGCATCTTTCTATTTCTCTGGTAAGAGACCTTCGGAGAAAATCCACAAATAAAGTTACAAACTTCCTGCCGTGTAATTAACTCCTTCCATCGCAAGTGATTGACACTGAGCAGAACAGCGAATGGACTCTGCTCTCACCCAGCACAGCTTACACGTAGAAACAATGTTGTCTTTCAATGGAGACAGCCCGCTCCCTTTTTACAGAACAAACAGCAGCGTGAGGGAGCAGAGAGCCAGAATGGGAAGCAGATACTCTGGAAACACTTTGATGGTTGGAATTCTGGAGCAATACTGCATTGTGTTCTTTTCCTGAGCCTGATTTTTCAGTGATACCTGGTACATGCCAGTAAAAACTGCTACGTGAGCACTGATCTCAAAACAGCAGTATGTAAATTGATCGACTGGTTTTAAGGTCCTAATTGTGGGATTGGGTCACGTTGGTCGCCCAACAACATTGACTGCAGCTACACAGACTGAACAATGTCAATGCGTGTGCTTGATTGCCAAATGCCTCAGTGAAATTGGAAAAGTGACCTAAAGCAGGGATACTGATCGTGGGATGGGGTGAAGTCTCCGAGAATGGGTGGGTTTGAATCCTGATACATAGACAGCAAAGATGTGAAAGGGCATGGGTTGAAGGAGCAAAAGCATCACCTCAACGAATATTTTCATGTAAAAAAAGATTGATTCCCTCCTGCATTGTTCAGCATGTCTTACTCTCCATAAAACGGGAACAAGTGACAATACTGGAAGTCACATTGGAGATTATCTTTCTGCTGCCACAACCACTGCACGATACCGGCACCACATGGAATAGCATGATGCAAAAAGCAGTAAATATATTGGCAGAGTATATGGTAGAAAAAGGACTACATGAACAGTCGGAATACTTGACAGACAGTGACATAGACATGCAAACTCATTGTGGTCTGAATGGTTAACTTTGGTATCTCCAGAGCCAATGGATTATTCATCACTTAGTTTATTGAATGCGAAGATTGATATAGTTCTCCAGAAAATGAAATCGTCAGGGAATAGCGCAGGGAATAGCTGGAATGTATTTCTGCAAAAGAAATGTAGTTTAACATTGGTTACTTTGCCAATTTCGTCATGCAAAGAAGTGACCACTACTGTGGAATATCATATATTCCCAGTTTTCAGGCACGGTACGAGAAATTGTGTGGTGCAGAAGCGAAGAACAAAGTGGAAATGGGGATGGGGATCAGCCAGCAGATGTGGGTTTAGTAATTAAATCAGTGAGTGTGAAGTATTTCTCTGAATGTATATAGTCACTTAAAATGCCATGGACTGGTAGTTCCAACATTACGTGGAGCAGCTTCCATTGACGTGTTATACGTCCCATCAGGCTGGAAGCTACAACATTAACTGCAGCAGCTTTCTTTGACACGAAGCAAGGAGCATTCGGACATCAAACTGATAGTTCCAACATTACCTGGAGCAGCTTCTATTGACATTGCGCAGAGATAAACAGAGGTAATGTTTTCGCTCTCTGACCTTTCTCAGATGGCTAACTCTGCCCTGGGCAGGAAGGGAGTTTTATTTTCCTCATTACATTTTATTCAATCTCTTGTGAACTCGCACAGGTTGTAAACGTACTCTCAAACTTCGAACATTCGCGGAAATACGATGTTTGTAATTAGTCATTAGTTTATCACCTGTGTTGGAGCAAAATCAGTGAAGTGAATTTGAAATTCATCAGATGAGCGGAGATCCCATTGAATGGCTGAGTAGAAATAAAGTGAATGGATGTTTCATGAGGCTGAATGTCTTTTCGTAACAAAATTTCCCGCTGCCCAAAGAGTGGATCATTGGAATGAAGCAGTAACGATGGCTATCTTCTCCTGGTTATTCAACTTGTGAACATGAGTACGATTGGTCATGTCTGTGTTTAGATCACAACTCTGCAGAATACCAACCTCAAGCACGTGCGAGCACAGTGTCACAATCGAAAATGCGCTTGGTTATGGAGAAGAGATTGTAGTTAAAATTTCGACTTGGTTCAAGAGCAAGACTGGCTCGCTTCAAAATCAGATACAAGCTAACCTACCGCACAATATAGCACATACATTGGGCTAGTGGCACAATGGATAACATGCCTAACTGCTGATCTGCTGATTGGAGCTTCAATTCCAAAATGGCTGCGGGCAGCGCTGACATTATTGCACTTACAAATGACTGTTCTGAAGCCGAAATGAGGTTTGCACCTTGAACTACAGGGACAAGAGTCCCTTCATTAACTATCCCTGCGAAAGTCAGAGTCAGGATCCCAGGGTCTTCACTGGAGGCGAAGTTGGATTCATCGGTCACTCTCCCCTTTATAACTGTAAACTTTCCGAGGTTCACTATGGTACCTGCGATTGTCAAGGAAACAAGACACAGAGCCTAGTCTCAGCTTTGACAATCTTGGGAAAATCTTTAGGGAGGAGAATTAGAGGAGACTGGAAAGTGAACTGTCTGAATGAGCAGAGACTGCCGAGGCACCGTCCCCCTTCTTTAAGAGGCTGGGACATCGTCTCTCATTTCTCGATGTCATTAATTGATCCGAGGTATTAAAAACACTCCACTTGCAGGTGGTCTTCTCTTGTTGATGTCGCTGTCAGGATCAAAACAAACACCAACTCCCGGACTGAGAATCAAAGCCGGGTCACAGAGAAGAAAGCGAAACAAATGGAACTGCGAGCCCACTACGGACAGCTACGCGAATACCACGGATGTGTAGAATGACAGCCCTTCAAGCTAGTTATACATGCTTCCGTCAGAAGCAATCGCTTGACTATCTTTATTCATTTTCATCACTTGGCCTTATATGCATTAACATCTCAAGTTCAGATCCGAGTATTTCTGAATGTTATGTCGGTTTGCCTCTGTGCATCCTTGCAGACAGTGAACTCCAGATTCAACCATCCGCTTGCTGATGAGATTTTTCTGCATATCTCCTCAACCTTTTCCACCTCTTAACTTCAGTCTACGCCTCTGTTGTTCGAACAAGAGGAAACGTTTCTTTTAGTCTGCATTGTCCATGTCGCTCATTATTTAGTGCATATGGAACACGGATCCTCACAGTTTCCTCTGCCTAAAGAAAACAACCCCAGTCAAAACAATCTGTCTTCAAAACCTAAAGTTTTCAACTTGGTCAATTTCTGAACGGTTTCCAGTGCGATCACATGACTACTGTAATTTGAATTGTAGAACTGCGGGCAATATATCGGGGGAACCGAATGAACAAATGAAATAAATGACTGCAGAAAGCCACAGAAACTTGTATTTTCCAATGAAACATCTTTTGCTCAATCCTGCGCTGTGCACTTATGCTAAGCCCGATGCTCCAGCAGTCTCTTGTCCGTGTCAGTAAAGGCTGCTCCACGAGGATTAATGACAGAACAGCTGCATCGAAATGGATTGAATTGCTTGAAGATGCCGACCATGGGATTGAGCACTTTCACCTAAAACAGTGACCGCAGCAGTACAGAATGAACTGTGTAAATGTGAGTATTATATTGTACAATACCAAAGTGAAATGAGAGAGTGGACGTTTAGGAGAATTATTGATTGTGGGAGGGAGAGACCTGTCCCATAATGGGTGGTTGTGATATTTGAAACGCAAAGATGTGAGACAGCGGTGTTTGAAGAAGGAGATTTATCACCACCAAGAGTATTTTTATGTAAAACAAAGACTGATTTTCCCAGCGTTTGCTGAGCACACATTACATGGAGTAAAACGGGAAAAATGCCGATTGCTGTCACTTTGAATCGAGCAGAACTTGCTGTGTTTACAATTCCAAGGAAGAACGATTTCATGATCCTGGTGCCACATGGAAAAGCACGATGCAAAAAGCAATAAGTTTCGCGGCAGAGGTTATGTCAGGATAAAACCACATGCTCAACGGAATACTGGTCAAGCAGTGGTTCGGTTGTATCTTTAACTTCTATGTCTCCAGAGACGGTACAGATTGCTACACTGAGATTGCAACATTGTAGGAGATTACGTTTGCTAGATATCTACAAAAATTCAAAGGGTCATTGGATACCGCAGGGCATTGCTGAAATATATTTCTCAATAACACTGTATTTTACATCGGTTACTTCACCAATTTCCACACTCATTGATGTAATCATATAATGGCATGTCATATCCTCTCAGTTCCCAGGCGTGGAATCAGAGAAATTGATTTGCATTGCACCCAAAAGTAATTGGAAATGGTGATGGCATGTGGCTGCGAAAATGCAATCAGTGAGCGGAATGCCATTCTCTGATGATACAGAGGCGCGTGAAATATCGAGGCGAAAAGCTCCCGCCTTAATAACAGCGGCTTCAATTCCACGCATCAAGAAGCAGTGGGACATCAGGCTGGGAGCTCTAATTTCACCTGCAAGAACTTGTATTGACATGGAACAGGGAACATTGGGACATCAGCTGGGAGAAAAGATATTCAACAATTTTAGCTTTAAGTGAAGTAGTAATCAACAGGATACTTGTTTGTGGATTGGGAGAATATCTGCAACTGGGACAGTCTAAATTACAAAGAAGAATTCTCCAAAGTGTCAATTCTTGGAGAAGCAGAGAGAAGCAGAGGATTTTGTACGTCATCTGCCAGTCCTTATATGGTTGACTTTGCACTGGATTAATTTCCACGAAGGGATTTATTTGCTCGGGTTACAGTATTCACTTTCCTGCATATTCGCAAAGGTTGTTACTGTAAACGAAACCTCTGAACGTTAACTGGTACATACGATGTGGTGATTCGGCTCACGTTCACGTCAGTTATGCTGAAGAAGTGGATTCGAAATTCATCAGATCAGCAGTGATTCCATTGAATGACTGAGCAGAGAGAATTTGAATGGAAGCTTCATGATGACATTTTGGGTTTTTTTGGAAAATTCGCTGCTTTAAAATGTGATGAATATTGGACTGAAGAGGTGACAGTGATTCTCTTTATTGCTTGTTCAATTGGGGAACAATACTGCTAGTAATCATGTCCGTGCTAACATCAGGGCTCTTAAAGCTCCATGTAGGCATTGGGCCAGTGGTGCAATGGATAACGCGCCTGACTACGGATTAAAAGATTGTCGGCTCGAATCCTACCTGACTCGAGTGCACTGCCGGTTTTATAACGCATTAATACTGATTTTTCTGAAGCCGAAATAAGGTATGAGTTCCGAATCTGCAGGAACGAGAATGCCTTCATTAAATGTCCCCGAGAACATGAGATTCAATGTTTCAACGTCATCACAGGAGGGAAGACGAATAGTGGCACACGTTGCTCATGGGCACCTTTCCATTTCACAAAGACACCGATCGAATCACTGCTGCTCACGGGAATGCACGGCTTTGAGCATTTTTTGAAACTCTTTGACCAGTGGTAGCAGAGTAGAATGAAGGGTTAACTGTCCAACTGAGCTTTATAGAGAGTGAGTTCCAGAGTCTACAACCCACTGACTGATAAAGTTTTCCTACAAATCTATTCAAAGCTTTCTGCATCTTAGCTGAAATCTACACACCTTGGGGATCGATCACGAACAAGTGTTTCCTTCAGTCTGTCATTCCAAGCTCCTCATTATTTCGGACACGTCAATCATGTCTCCTCACAATCAGCTCCATTCGGAGAAAAATAACCGCCGTTTTGCCTCGGCCCGACCACTCAAAGCATTCTTCGGCAGGAAATGCAGACTGTAACGTAGCTATTTGTTTTGGTGAATGTATAGTAAAATTTCCTTGGAATGCTTTAGCAATGTTGACTTTCAGTTTTTAAAACAGAGAGAAAATTTGTCACAAAATTAAGGAATGAAAGACAATGAACAGAATATAGAAGGCCCACAGAACTCAGCATTTCAAACTAGACTTAATTGTGCTGTTCCAAAAATACACAATGGTGCTGTCAATTAAACCCCATAAACAGAGATAGTAAACTGGTTAACATGTCGAAATTAGAGCAGCAGAAGAAGAGAGACACGCACATCATTGGCATCGATTGGCACATAGAAAGCCTTGGTATAATTCGGTGTGGCTGATACTTTGGCAATGGTTAACAAAGTATTTAGGCTGTCAAATGCAGTTTGAAATTCTGGTGTTCACTGTAATTTTCTTTCCTGTTTTTAACAATTCGGTGAGTGGAGTAGACCCACTGCTAACATTCAGCACAAACGTTCAGCAAAAGCCACTCAATCTGGAAACCGTAGTACTGCACGTTTCGTCAGCAATGTATACAAGTCCCCTGTAACTTTCGTTTTCACATCCCGTGGGGCTATTTGTCCGTCTACAACGAGACAGCCCAGGAAGGTGACTTTTGCTTTGGCAAAGATTTCAGGTAGGTTTACTTCCGAATTCGATCAAACAAACCCGATAAATGCTGTAAATATTCAATTCATGAGAGACTGAAAGTACCAGGTGCAATGTACACCACACAGTCGTGTATCCGGCAATTGCCTTGTCAGTTAACCTCTGAAATGTGGCTGAAGTGCTTTTCGTACAAACGGCATTACTTTAAATTTCTGCAGGCCAGTTGGCGTTACAAAGTTGCTTTGATCGTTCTGACTAAGTTCACTGCCAATAACCTTTAAGGAAGTCCAACTTAGAAATGTAAGTTGGTCTTCCAAACTTTTCCACACAGTCCTCCAACTGCAGATATGTATATGCATCAGTCTTTCTAACAACATTGACTTTGTGATAGTCCACACACAACTGTTGGGTCTTCTCTGGCTTTGGCACAATGATGATGAGTGAACTCCATTTATTGAAACTCATTTCGGTTATGCCATTTGGAGCATACGTGCTATATCCTTTCAAATTTGTACCACATTTAGAGAGTTATGCCTGCAAGGATGATACAAAATCAGAACATTATCTCCTACATTTACATCATCTACAATTAGGTTATTAATTCCCAGTTTATTTCAGCAGATCTCCCCATGTAAGACTAATAAAACTTTCGATTTTCTTCTGGATGATAACTGAATAATTATACTAATATTGGACAAACTTTTGGATTGTCCAATTTTATTTCAGTAAAGTCTAATGCAGAATTCCCTGAAATTGGTTCTCCCCAGTGTGTTGTAGTCAATAACACATTCTCCTCTTGCGTTCGTTCTCTGCCAAATACCGGTAGAGCATATTCCCGTCGCACATTCTGTGAGATTCCTTCATGCCTTGCGTCCCTATCAAGTAGCTAACGTCACTCAATTTCCTCTCAATTTGATAAGGTCTTCTAAACCTTGCTTCAAAGTTTCACCGATTCATGAAATTTAAATTATTCCCAGTGGCATTATTCCCATTATTTCTCATACACTTCCTGCTTAACCATTTCCTGCGATACTTTTAAATGCTGTCTCTACAACTCTCCAACGTTATTTCGTCCAACCCTGAAACGTAATCTGACTTATTATTCTTACTTAATAAATTTTAATGGTCCTCTTACTTTATGCCCAAAATTAGTTTCAGATGGACTTATTTCGGTGGATTCTTTCGTTACATCTCAAATCGCAAACAGCACTGATGCAACTCCCTCATGGAAATAATGTGGCTACTTTGAACCATAAAACCTCAACATATTCTTTAATAATTGACACTCCAGTGTACCCTGTGATTCTGTTTTGGACACAGTAGATTTGAATCGGTTTTATTCCCAAGCTATCTATATACTCCTTGAAAAGTTTGGATGTGAAGTTTGACCTTTGATATAATTGTATCTCTGATGGTAGTTTTAATCTAGTTTTCAAAGAAAATCGTAATTCTTCCAGAACCCTTTTAGCTGTCATATTGCACAATTGAACAACATTTGGAAATCGCATCAAGACATCCATTAATGTTAATTAATACTTATTCCCATCTTTTATTGAATGTCGGAAACCTACACAATGCATTTGGACACTTAAGAAAGACTCATCGAACGCTGGAATAGGCATTAAAGTGCAGGATTTATTATTTCCCACCGTTTTCCGATTAGTCGAAATGTATGACACGTCTGGCAAAATTCAACGATATTCCTCTGCAATCCAGGCCAGTAAAAAGTCTCTGTAATTTAGACTCCGTGACCTCCAATTTGTGACACATGCGGCACTCATACCACCATTTTTCTGTACCCTACTGGAAAAAGATCTGCCCATTTTTCACGTGCTTGAAAACGTATTGTCTCCATTTCCTCCCTAACATATCATTTGCGAAGTAATATCACGCAGCAATGCATTCACTCTCCTTCCAAGTACATGTCTTCTGATCGAACTGCTTTAATTTTTCATCTTTCTGCTTCAACTCAGTAGCATAGCAGAGCTGAATATACTTGCATTTTTAACGTTTGCCCCCTGCTGTGACCCACTTATCAGACAAAAATAATTGGAATCAAGTTTCAGCTTTATTATCCATGCCTTTTGATTTCTCCTGCTTCATCTTGTGACTCTGTGATCGCGTTTGGACACAATCTGAGAAAATTCCTTGATAAACGTCCTACATTGCTACACTTGCCTGCACCTCGACTGGCCTTTCAATTGGAGAAGGCAACACACTTACCGGTGATTGAGCTATATCATTTGCAAGCACAACTTTTATTTTTGGAACTGAGAGTTTGTCCAGAACACCCACCACAAATTCGCCATTCTTTTCTGCCCGCTCTAGCCTCACTGTAAATTACTGAGCAATTTTTTCGTCCCACCATGAATACCCGTACGCAATGTCCTTCAGGAGTACATATTTCCCCATCCTTCTGCATCACAGACTGAGACGATCCTGTGTCCCTTAATATTGTTACGTCTTTATCTGCTACTCCTGGCCAAGGTAAATAAATTTTAACTTTGCTGGTATATTTTTCAAGCACTTCCCCCTTACCAACCTCTGCTCGGCTTGTGCACTCTGATGCACCCTTCCAGCCTCCAGTGCATTTTCTATTACCATGCCAGGCTTGTTTTGTTTTCAGTGCTTTTCCTAGTTCTCCAACACTGATTTTATTTGGAGAAAGTGAGGACTACAGATGCTGGAGATCTTCAGATGCTGCAGATGCTTGGAGCTCTGATTTCATGTGGCCTACGTTATTGCAATGAAATCCTCGGGTCTTGTTCCCTTCAAGCGTTTCCTACTTAGCCCGGGACAAGTCATCCTAATGAACTTCACAGAGATTCAATTTTCCCTTTCCACGTGAGGACTTTTGCCCCAATTTCTATGGCTCAGTCTTAAAATGATCCTGGAAGCCCATCCTTGTTATATGGGCCAGTTCATAACAATCAGCCATTTCAGCTGCTAACCTTGCCGTTTTAACAATATGCCCTTCCAGATTATGCTTATCTTCAGCCTTTATCCCCAGCCTTTTAAGATGAATTCCTTTAATAATTGCAAATTTCTGAAGTTCAGCCTCTGTCTCCGTTTCTCTCTGCTCTGCTGCTCTCGCTTCTTCCCTCTCTCTGCTTCTAATCGTATCTCAAACTGCTTCACATCTGATGTCCTTTCCTTATTTCTCGCGTCTAACTCAAGCTGCTTCATTTTCAATTGAACTTCAACCATCTATACAGATTCTCATGGATTTTGCAGCTTACTTAAATGCTGAGCAACAGCGGGAATTATCTCTCCTTTCCTCACAGAAAGAGGCAATACAATCCCAGCATGTCTGCTAATACCAGAAGCCTGGCCTGATTTTTTTTTGTAAAACTACCAACTTTACATCGTCCCTAGCCAGACAACTGTTTGTACCTACATGAGACATTGGTTTCCCAAGCATTGTCTACCCCATTCCAAATCAATACCCGAACTAAAGAACCTAGCACCTATCAGTTGCTCTTTTAATTCATCAACTACCTCCCAATTTGTTATGGTCTAGGCTAAACTATTCAATCCATTATTAGGCAGACAACCCAGACCGTAACATTGTGTTTTGTTTCGTTAAGTGTACAGCGAAAATTACCCAAGCAAGCTAGTTACAAAAATTATTCAAAAAATGACGGATTGGAAAACAAAAAAAAACTGAATATAGAATACCAACAGAACATCGTCTATCCAAAGTCGACTTAATTATGCTGTTCTGAAAATACACAACAATTCCAACAAATTCAAGCACCTTAAACACAGTAAAAAGGAAACAGAAGCTTACAGGTAAAAATTAGAAGGGCTGAAGGAGAGAGATTTTAGTTGGTGAAAACTGCTGCAGGATCTAAAAACTGGAATTCCGCTTTCCCGAATGACCAATACTTTTCCATTATACAGTTCATTTCTAAACATAAACTCTTTGGCCTCAAGCCTCAGCTGTTTCCAGAGATACGAAAGGCCTCACAGCAAACACTTTCATCTTTGTAACACTTCATCCCATTCGGAGCCTGAACTGTTTCACAATGCCTTTGATAAAAATTATATCAAGACACATTAACCTTGAGAAAAAGTACAGCTCCTTTATTTTAAAAGAATATAACATCTTTTGACAGCCCAGTCCGTCCAATTCTACCTTGATAAGTGAAAGTCTTCGAACAGACAATATCCAGGTATATTTGTTCTGCACCATTTTCAATGCAATCACATTCCTGCCATAATGAGAATTGCAGAAAGATACACAATACTCCAGCTAGAGCCGATTGAGCAAATGAAATTAACAGATTTGAAAGCCACAGATACTGCACTTTTCCAATACTGTGACGTTTGCACAATACTGCGCCGTGGAGAAAGTGAGATGTATAAATGCTAAAAATCAGAGTGTGGTGATAGAAAACACATTACATCAGGCAGTATGCGAGGAGCGGGTGAATTGACGTTTCGGGCATAAAACCTTCATCAGGAATGAGGTTTGCGGCCGTGGGGGCTGAGAGATAAATGGACAGATTGGAGGTTTCGGGGCGTGATAGCTGAGAATGCGAGGAGTAGATAAAGGTGGAGAATATGATACTAGATCTGAGAGGACTTGGAGCGGGTAGGTTGGAAAGGTGATGTGCAGGTCATGAGCGCAATGCTGAGTTGAATCATGAAACTAGAATAATGTGAGGGGATGGCGAATGAGAAAACTGCTGACCCCATGTGGCATCAAGGTCGCAAGCGGAAGATGAGGTCTTCTTTCAGGCATTAGGTGTTTAGGGAATGTTAATGAAGGAGGCGCAGGACCTGAATGTGTTTGCCAGATTGGGAAGGGGAGAATGATTTGCCTAAATGATGAGCTTCCAACTGCATATCCAAAACTATCATTACAAACATGTTGTTATATCTCCGGAAAAGTATCTGACACTACCCGCAACTGAGGAGAAGGCCAGGATTGCAGATGCGAGAGATCAATGTCAGGAATCATGGTACGAGAAAAGCACAGTGGTTAGGCAACATCTGAGGAGCAGGAGCATCAATGTTTCGAACATTCCTCATGAATAACTTAAGCTCGAAACATCGACTTTCCTACTCCATGGATGCTGACTTACCAGGTGTCCTTTTCCGGAACCATGCTTTTAACTCGACACCACCTCATCTCATCTCCTTTACAAAATTTATTAATGCACCTGTCACGACTCAGTTCATTCTTCTGTCGCATGCGAGACAAATTGCAACATTCTGTTAGCCTAAATATCAGATCATTCAGATCAATAAGAAATGAAAAATGCAGAGGCTGAATATCTGAGAGAAGAGAAATAATTGTTGTCGAATTCAGCATTCTCTCAGTTCGACTGAATGGTTGAATATTAAAATTGGTAAAGGAAAAAAGAAAGCTTCAGTTTAATAACTGCTACATTGTCTTTCTCAAAAGAAAAACGAGTTTTAGGGTGTAGGTTTGCTCGCTGAGTTGTCGGTTTGATATCCAGGCATTTCGTGATCTGTCTAGGTAGCATCATCATTGGCGACCTCCAAGTGAAGCGAAGCTGTTTTCTCCTGCTTTCTATGTATATCTTTCTACTGGATGGGGTTCATGGGGTTTATGGTGATGTCATTTCCTGTTCGTTTTCTGAGGGGTTGATAGATGGCATCTAGATCTGTGTGATTGTTTATGGCGTTGTGGTTGGAGTGCCAGGCCTCTAGGAATTCTCTGGCATGCCTTTGCTTAGCCTGTTCCAGGATAGATGTGTTGTTCCAGTCGAAATGGTGACTTTTTTCAACCGTGTGTAGGGCTAAAGTTCGTGTCTTCTTGTGGCTAGCTGGTGTTCGTGTATCCTGGTGGATAACTTTCTTCCTGTTTGTCCTGTTTGTGTTATTTATGACAGTCCTCGCATAGAATTTTGTAGATGACGTTGGTTTTGTCCATGGGTTGTACTGCGTCTTTTAAGTTTGTTAGTTTTTGTTTGAGAGTGTTGGTGGGTTTGTGTGCTACTGGGATTCCGAGGGGTCTTAGTAGTCTGTCTGTCATTTCTGAAATTTCTTTGATGTATGGTAAGGTGGTTAGGGTTTCTGGTTGTATTTGGTCTGCTTATTGTGGTTTGTACTTGAGGAAATTGCGCACCGTATTTTTTGAGTATCCGTTCTTCTTGAATACGTTGTACCAGTGGTTCTCCTCTGTTTTGTGTAGTTCGTTTGTGCTGCAGTGTGTGGTGGCTGGTTGGAATAGTGTTCTGATACAGCTTCGTTTGTGTGTGTCGGGATGGTTGCTGCTGTAGTTAAGTATTTGGTCATTCTTTGTCGGTTTTCTGTATACTCAGGTTTGTCGTTGTCCATTGTCCTTTCTTTCGACTGAGACGTCCAGGAATGTGAGTTTGGTGTCGGTTTCTTCCTCCTAGGTGAACTTTATGCCTGTGAGGGTGTTATTGATGATGTTAAATGTCTATTCTATCTTGTTTCGTTTTGTGATGACAAATGGGTTATCTACGTAACGGACCCAGATTTTTGGTTTGATGGTTGGTAAGGCCGTTTGTTCTGGATATTGCATTACCGCTTCCCGATAGCGGAGATCCCATGGGTGTGCCGTTGGTTAGTTTGTAAACTATGTTGTAGAAAGTGAAGTGGGTGGTGAGTCACAGGTCCAATAGCTTCATGATGTTTTCGTTGGTAAGGTGATTGATGGTTGTAGGGGTGTGTATGATGGTCTCTTTTAATAGTGTGGTAAGTGTTTCATTTGCCAGGTCGATGTTGATGGAGGTGAACAGTGCTGTTACGTCGAATGAGATCATTGCTTCGTCTTCCTCTATTTTGGTATTTTTTCATGATTTTTAGGAATTCCTGGGTGGAGTGGATGGAGTGCTGTGACTATTCTACTAGGTATTTCAGTCATGTGTGTTGTTCTTTTGCCAGTCTGTAAGTCGGTCTACCAGGTAGTAAGACTCCAGGTTTGAGGTGAGCTCCTGGTTTATGGATTTTTGGTAGACATAGAATCGCGGGTTGTTGGTCCCGTCGGATTTCATCTTCTGGAATTCTGACTTGTTTAAATGTCTGGAATTATGTAATTTTCATAGGAGATACGTAATTTTTTTTCCTCGTTGTGAGTTCGGGTCTAGCGCCACCTGTTGGTAGGTGTTGGTGTCTGCGTGTAGTACATTGGCTTTCTCGATGTCGTCCCTTTTTTCAGGATAACAGTGAGCCGACCTTTGTCTGAAGGTAATATAACGATGTTCTTGTCTTTTTTGAGGTTTTCTAGGGCTTTCTTTTCTTGTGTGTTCAGTTTGTTTTCTTCCCTATTTCGGCTCAGAGTAGATGCAACTGTCTGTCTGATCGTTTGTTGTGTTTCTTCCGTGAGATTGTTCTCCTTCAATGTGGTTCCTAATGCCGCTAGGATTCCTTGTTGTCAGCGTCAAGGTAATTGCAATTTAATCCTTTGATGAGAACCGTTTTTTCTGTGTCTGGTAGGGTCCGGTCTGATAAGTTCTTTATCCATGCCTCTGTGTTATCGGTTTTGTCTTTTTTTGTGAGTTTGTCCAGTTTTTTTTTCAGGTCCCGATTTTTCTTTATCTGTGTTTCTCGTTGTTTGGTGTTTATGGCTCGTTCTACCGCGTCTGTCCATTCTTGATTTGTTGCTTGTCTGAGTAATGGTTTTTGGTGCGCAATTTCCCGTTTGTATTTTCAAACGAGTTTCATGAACTAGAATGTTTTGGACAGGAAATGCATTCTCACCTTGTCAAGTGCTGATAGGAATAGAGGAATATATATTGGCTTCGCCACTGCTGAACAGATGAAACATATCATTTTGCCTTCCGATTCAGTTGATACTCCTGCAGAAAATTCAATGTGATTCATATCCCAGCACAGCCAGTTCGGTGTGTAGTTCAGAGTTCTGCAACATCACATTCAACTTAAAAAGGTCTTTATTGATTGTTCCTTATAAATATGACATTCTCCATTTCATAGTGCATTGGACAATATTATGCCCACTCACTTACTCATCGGTACATCACTCAATTTTAGCACCCCTAACGTTCCATTGAAGACTTGACTACCCAACTACTTTCAAGAAGAAAATGCTTATTTTTAACACCGAAGACTGAGCTGATCCAATGCCTGTTGGAAATCAACCATCATTCTGTCCCGCTCAATACCTTGTTTAGTGTGTCTCAGTGCCTGTCACCTTAAAACTGTGCCCTCCAATTTTGAAATTCACCATCCTGCACAAACGATTTAGGCCAGTTGCCTATCCATGCCCCTCATGATTTTATCAATGGTGAGAACGTTACGCGCTGCCTGGAACATTCGAGTGAAAAAGCCCCTGCCTACCTCATCTCCACGCTTAACTGAAGCCCTCAGGTCCCCGCAACATCCTTGTAAATCATTTATGCATAGTTTCAATTTTCAGAAAATCCTTCCTGTAGAAGTTGACCATAACTGCAAGCAGTATTCTAAATTTGATCCCACCAATGCTCGACATAGCCACAACATGACATTCCAACTTGGATAATCGACTTTCTGACTAGTGATGAAAAGCGTGCCAACTTCTTTCTTCACCGCCTTGTCAACTTGTGACCAAACTTTATTTGTTTTTATAAGAATTGCCTTGACTGATACAGTTGTGATTGCCACTATGTTCTGCTGCCTTCACGGATATATGGACCATCATACAAAATCACTCTGTCCTCTGTGTTTCCTCGTGTCCTGCCATTCATTGAGTAGTCATTGGACGTGTTACTTCCAATGTGCATCACCTCATGTTTTTCATGTTAGTTTCAACATTCCCTCTCTGAATTGGACATTTAATAGATCCATCTCTGCGCTCCTCCATCCAAAAACCTTCTTCCTCACTATTAACCACTTGCATTCGTATCATCGACAACTCTGCTTATCATTTTCACCTAATTTGTTCTATATTCTTTTCACACAGTCACAAAAGACATGGTAACAAGCATTCATCCTTGTGCTACACCATTGAATACCAGTTCCAGTCACACAAACAGCCTTTTATCGCCATCCTGTGTCTCCTACCACCAACAAATTAAGGTTGGATCGAATTTACCAGGGGACCTTAAATCCCTTTTCACTTTTTTTCATCTTACCAGTCTCCAGTGTGGTGTCATGTTAAAGGCTATGTTGGAATCCACACAAACAACATCAACTTCACTACCCTCGCTAAAAAAAAGATCACTTACCAATAAAATGTATTTAATCCAATCTGTTAGGCATGACATTATGTAACAAAACCGTGATGTCTCCCCCTGATGAAACCTTTCCTGGACAAGTGGCAGTTAACTCTCTCCTTCAGAGTTTGCTCCGAAAGGTTCCCTTCAACTGACGTGAGACTCACTGCTGTGTGATTCTCTGGTCTTTCTCTCCCAATCTTGCTGAAAAGAGGAACAGTCCAGAAAAGAGTTTGTTGTAGTCCAGTCCACTACAAACTCGAAGAGGAAAGTAAGAAATTGCTCAGAACACCTGTAAATTCCTCCCTTGTCACAGAGAGCAACATAAGATACAAGTTCGTCCTGAATTGGGAATATGCCCACCTCAAGCCGGTCAGAACTACGAACACTTCCTCAGTCCCTATGTCAAATTGCTTAATAAACTATCCATCCCTGTTCCTGCGTTCTGCCCCTATATCTTACTGCAAGAGGACTATTGACTTAAACTGGAAGTCAAGAAAGACAACCTGTATCAATGAAGCAGAAAACTCAAAAAGGGATCATGCTGTAAGGTTGAGTGAAATAGGAGTTGATGGGAAGGGTGCGGGCAGTAAAAAAATTAAAAATACTATACATGGCATGCACGAAGCATTAGAAATAAGATGGATGAGTTTAAGGTTGTTTTGGAAATTTTCAGATACGATATTGAGGGGATAACTGAGACGTGGCTTCAAGTGGACAGGGAAATGAACATTCAAGGCGATACGTGCTATCGTAAGGACAGACTGACGGGCAAAATCGATGGGGTGGCCATGTTGGTAAGGGATTATATTCATTCCCTTTTGCGGAGGAACCAAGAATCAGGTGATGCAGAGTCAGTATGGATAGAGTTGTGAAATTCTAAGGGTAAAAAGACTCTCTTAGGAGTTTTCTCCAGGCCCCCAAATCGTAGTCTGAATGTCGGATGTAAATTGAATTAGGACCTGAAATTGGCCTGTCGCAAGGATGTTCCTCCAGTTGTTATGGGGGATTTCAACATGCAGGTAGACTGGCCGTATCAGGATGGTATTGAACTCAAGAAAGAGACTTTGTGGAGTGCTTCCGAGATGTATTCTTGGGAACAGCTGGTGCTGAAGCCTACCAGGGAGAAGGCAATTCTGGATCTGGTATTGTGCAACGAACCAGAATTGATCAGGGACCTCGAAGTGAAGGAGCCATTGGGAAGTCGTGACAATAATACAATACGTTTCAATCTGCAGTTTGAGAGGGAGAGGGAACAATCGGAAGTGACAATATTTCTGTTGAATAAAGGGAGCTATGGAGCTATGAGGGAGGAGCTGGCCAAGGTTCAATGGTGTAATAGCTTTGCAGTGATGACAGTGGAGGAACAATGGCGGATAGTACTGTGTATAAAACAGAAGTTGTAGGATCGGTTCATTTCAAACAGGAAGAATGATCCTAAGAGGAGGCATGGGTGACCGTGGCTGACGAGGGAAGTTAAGAAACATATAAAGTTAAAAGAGAAAAAATATAATAGAGCAAAGATAAGTGAGAAAACGGAGCACTGGGAAGCTTTTAAAGAACAACAGATGATTACTAAGAAGGAAATACGCAGAGAAAAAATGAGGTATGAAGGTAAACCTGCTAAAATATAAAGGAGGATAGTGAAAAGCTTTTTAGGTATGTGAAAGGCAAAATAAATGGTTAAGACTAAAATTGGGCCATTGAAGACAGAAACAGGCGAATATATTACGGGGAACAAAGAAATGACAGAAGAATTGAATTGGTACTTCAAACCTGTGTTCACTGGGGAAGACACAAGCAATCTCCCTGAGGTAACAGTGGCTGAAGGTACTGAACTTAAGGGAATTCATATTTGCCAGGAATTGGTATTGGAGAGACTGCTAGGTCTGAAGATTGATAGGTCCCCTGGGCCTGATGGTCTACGTCCCATGATACTGAAGGACATGGCTAGAGAAATCGTGGATGCGTTGGTGATTATTTTCCAGAGATTGATAGATTCCGGATCAGTTCCCGCGGATGGGAGGGTGGCTAATGTTGTACAAACGTTTCAAGAAAGGTGGGAGAGAGAAAGCATGAAATTATATATCCTGTTAGTCTGACTTCCGTGGTGGGAAAGATGCTGGAGTCTATTATAATGGATGAAATTACGACACATCTGGATAGTAGCAACAGGATAGGTCAGAGTCAGCATAGATTTATGAAGAGGCACTCATGCTTCACGAAGCTTCTGGAATTTTTTGAGGATGTATCTCTGAAGATGGACAAGGGAGATCCAGAAGATGTAGTGTACCTGGACTTTCAGAAAGCTTTTGATAAAGTCCCACATAGGAGGTTAGTGAGCAACATTAGAAAGCATGGTATTGGGTGCAATGTACTAACTTGGATTGAATGTTGGTTGGCTGCCAGGAAACAAAGAGTAGTGCTGAATGGCTTCATTTCGGAATGGCAGGCAGTGACCAGTGGGGTACCACAGGGAACAGTGCGGGGACCGCAGCTTTTTACAATATATTTTAATGATATAGAAGAAGGTATTCGTCATAACATTAGCAAATTTGCTGATGATACTAAGCTGGGTGGCAGCATGAAATGTGAGGAGGATGTTTAGAAGATTACAGGGTGACCTGAACAGGTTAGGTGAGTGGTCAGATGCATGGTAGATGCAGTTTAATGTGGATAAATATATGGTTATACACTTTGGTAGGGAGAACAGGAAGACAGATTATGAACTAAATCATATCAATTTAGGTAAAGGGGCAGAACAAAGAGATCTGAATGTTCTTGTACACCCGCCAATGAAGGTAAGCATGCAGATAGAGCAGAGAGTGAAGAAGGCTAATAGCATGCTGGCCTTCACAACAAGAGGGATTTGTTATAGTGGCAAAGAGGTTCTTCTGCAGCGGTACAGGGCACTGGTGAGACCACACCTGGAGTATTGTGTGCAGTTGTGGTCTCCAAATTTGAGGAAAGACATTCTGGCTATTGATGGAGTTCTGCGTAGGTTCACGAGATCAATTCCTGGAATGGCGGGACGACTTCACGTTGAAAGACAGGAGCTACTGAGCTTGAATACCCTTGAGTTTAGAAGACTGAGAGGTGATCTGATTGAAACATTTTAGATTATTAAAGGCTTGGACACTCTGGAGGCAGGAAACATGTTTTCGCTGAGAGTGAGCGCCGAACAAGAGGACACAGCTTAAAAACACGGGGTAGACTATTTAGGACAGAGATGAAGAGAAATTTCTTCACCCAGAGCGTGGTGGCTGTGTGGAATGCTCTGCCCCTGAGGGCAGTGGAGTCGCAGTCTCTGGATTCATTTAAGAAAGAGTTGGATAGAGCTCCGAAGGAAAGTGGAATCAAGTGTTATGGAGATAAGGCAGGAATAAGATACTGTTTAAGGATGATCAGTAATGATCATATTGAATGGTACTGCAGGCTCGAAGGGCAGAATGGCCTACTCCTGCACCTATTGTCTATTGTCTATTGTTCGCCAGCTGAACAAGTAAAGTGATTCACTCAGTTATCCCGTTTGTTGACACAGCTATACTGTCACACTGGAGGGAGATCATTCAGAGATTTTATCTCGAAAACGCTGTATTTAGGTTTTGTCTTTAGAGAAAATATTTTGCTTTGAGCCACAGGCTGTTACAGTGAGAAATGGTTTTAATTTTCTCTCGCTGAAATAACATTCACTTGATTCCACCTCTTGTGGAGATACCTATCTGTTCACATCTGATATGACGGAGAATTTGCTCTCTGCTGTTTATCATATCCAAGAACAGAACTGGGGCACAAATACCAAGCACATGATTTCTATATTAATTGACCTAAGAAGTCGATGCCAATGGCTCACATTGCAGTGGGATTCATCAACAAGAGAAATTTTCAGGATTAACACAGTTCTGTCTTATGTGCAGGGGGTCATTACTCAAGCACAGTATCAAGCTTCCTCAGGGGCAAGACCAAAAGATGCTAGAAAGAGAAATCGGAGTTAACAGTTTCTGTCCGGTGTCCCCGGCCTTACCACTTATGGTTCACAGGGAAATTTTGGTCTATATGCAGAAGATATGTGGGGGTGCAGTAATTTGGAGGAAACGAGATGTGGGGATAGATCCGAAAGAGAGAGACGAACAGTTTGACATAGTAATTGATAAAGGTCTGTTTGGAGTATTAACAACTGTTCACGGAGACCGTTAGTGACTAACCATAGGTCGTGTGTAATGGCTGCTCTGCTATAACTAGGCATGGTGAGTGTTTCGGGGCCAGGACATGGAAGATTTCAGGCCTCTAAAACGATTGAAATTGATATGGCGTTGCGGGGTCCTCAAGCAGAAATGTTCTGTTGCTTTTTCAGCATGCGCGGAGCTATTGTGGAACACTGCAGTAAGACTGAGATAGAGAGTTGGCGAGAAAAAGTGGTTTTGTGCTAAATGAGCAGTCAACTGGAAGCTCAGGGACATTTTTGACGATAGAACTTGGTATTCTGAAAAACGGTCATTCAGTCAACACTTCGTTTCCCAAGGAACTGGCGACCACAATATGAGCAATGAATCCAGTAGTCTGGATTGTGCGAAGTGTAGGGAAAGTGTTGCTTCACCTTGAAGGTGTATTTGAGCACTTGTATAGTAGCAGGGAGGTCAGAAATGGACAAGTGAGGAGAAGCAAGAAGCAAGAAGGAAGGATAGCGCAGAAGATATTATTAGAGATGTTGTTAATCATTGGGTAAGAAAGCGACCAGAAATGCACTATACCTGAATGCTCATACTTTTCAGAACAAGGCTGGAGATATAACGGCATAAATCATCACGAACGAAGACGATTTTGCAGACATTGCAGAGACTTGGAGACAGCATAGTCAAGACGAGGAGTTAAATATTCACGGGCATGGAATATAAGGAAGGATATAAAGGATGGTAAGGAATGTGGTGTAACTCAGACATTCAAGGACAACCTCAGACCAATACTGACACACGATATAGGTTTTATGGAGAATGAGTTTGAATCCATTTGTGAAGACATTAGAAGTTCTAAGAAGAAAATGTCACTGATTGTCGGAGCCTATCCGCCTCCATATTTTAAGATCACGTTGGGGAGGGCAGTAAACGAAGACACAAATAACAACTGAAAAATTGGTATGACAGTTTTCATGCCTAATTTAATCAACACATCAATTGGTCGAAGCATCTTAAACGAGGAGAGTGCTGAATGTATCTGCGGTAGATTCTTTTAAATACTGTCTCATGGAATAGGCCAACAACGGGAGAGGCCAAATTAGATTTGGTACTGGGTAATGAACACGGCAAGGTGTTAGATTTGGCGGTAGATGAGCACGTTGGTGATAGTTACCAAAATTCAGTTATGTTTACTTGAGCTTTTCAAAGGGAAAGGTATACACCGGAGGGCAAGCGCTACTGCTGGGGGAAAGAAAATTGCAATGCGATTAGATAAGATTACGCATGCACAGGTTGGGCAAGGAAACGGCAGGGAATGGGCAGAATAGAATTGTGGGGCTTATTCAAGGAGCAGGTTCTGTGTGTCTTTGATAAGTATGTATCTGTCAGAGAGGGAGGAAATTGTCAAGCGCAGGAGTCATGATTTTTAAGGAAGTTGAACCTCTTGTGAAGATGAAGAAGGCTTGTGTTAGCAAGAGATGTGAAGGCTCAGTTAGGGCGATTGAGAGTTACAAGTTAAACAGGAAAGACCTGAAGGGAGACTGAGGACGAGCCAAGAGGGGAGCTGATAATTTGTTGGCAGATAGGATAAGGAAAAATCCTTAAGTTTTCCATAAGTATGGAAGGGCTAAAAGAATGAATGGAATAAAATATGGCCAATGAAGGACAGTCGTGGTAAGTTGTGCGTGGAGTCAGAAGCGATGGGGGAAATGCTGAAGCAACATCTTTCGTCAGTATTCGCTCTGGAAAACAAAATGTTGTCGAGGGCAATACTGAGAAACAGTCTACTAGACGAGATAGGATTGAAGTTCCCAAAGAGGAGGTGTTACAAACTCTAAAAATGAGAAAATATATAAATTCCCCTGGGTTGGACGGGATTTATTCTAGGATTCTCTGGGAAGCCAAGAATCAGATGTTGGAGCCTTCGACTTTGATTTTATGTTGTCATTGTCTAAAGGCATAGTACCAGAACACTACAGGATAGTAAAAGTTGTTCCTTCATTCAAGAAGGGGAGTGGAGAAAACCCTGGTAATTGTAGACCATTGACCCTTCCGTCGGATGTGGGTAAAGTTTTGGAAAACTTCTAAGAGATAAGATTTGTAATCATCTCGATTGGAATAAGTCTATGAGGGCAATCAAGCCGGGTTTGTGAATGGGAGTTCGTGACTCATAAACATTATTAAGATCTTTGAGTACGTCATTACACTGGAAGTCGGTTTGCTCACTGAATTGGAAAGTCAATTTCCAGAAGTTTTGTCACTCTACTAGTTAATAATTTCAGTGGGTCTCCAGGCGAAGCACTGTTCATGAATCTTGCTTTCTATTTTTATGTTTGGGTTTCTTTGGGTTGGTGATGTCATTTCCCGTCCAAATGTCATTTCCTGTTCTTTTCTTCTCGAGGGTATTCGATGACGTCGAACTCGAAGCGTTTGTTGGTAGAGTTCTTGTTGGGATGCCATTTTTCTAGCAATTCTCCTGCATGTATTTCTTTGGATTGTCCTTGGAAGGATGTGTTGCCTCAATCGAATGTAGTGTTCATCTAATGTAGTATTTGTTACAGTTCTTGCACGGTAATTTGTAAATGATATCAGCTTTTGCATATGGACAAATAGGCAGAAAAGGAGCCTCCGGGATACATGAACATCGGCTACCCACAAAACGACTTGACTCTCTCTCACTGGTATCCTTACATACAGATAAGTAAGGGCACCACTTTGACTGGGACAACACATCCATCCGAGCACAAGTGAAATAAAGACACACACGAGAATTCCGAGAAGCAGGACATTCCAACCGGAAATCTAATAAAAAGCACATCGAGGTAGACCCCATTTATCACCCCTGAGAAAAAGAACAGGAAATGACATCACTACAGGAAATGTAGTGGGCTGAGAAGTGGCAGATGGAGTTTAATCTGAAAAAGTGTGAAAAGATTCATTTTGGAAAGTCAAACTTGAATGCAGAATACAGGATTAAAGGCAGAATACTTGGTAGTGTTGTGGAACAGAGAGATCTTGAGTTCCACATCCATCTATCCCTCAAAGTTGCCATCCAAGGTGATCGGGTTGTTGAGAAGGAATATGTTGTGTTGCCTTCCAATTGCTGGGGGATTGGGTTTTCAAGCCGTGAGGTTATGCTGCAGCTCTATAGAGCCAAGATTAGACCCCACTTGGAATATTGCGTTCAGTTCTGATCCCCTCATTACAGGAAGGCAGTGGAAGCTTTATGGAGGGTAAATTGGAGGGTTACCAGAATGCTGCCTGTACTGGAGAGCATGTCTTACGAAGAAAGGTTCAGGGAGGTAAGCCTTTTGTCATTGAAGTGAAGAAGGGTGAGGGGCGACTTGGTTGAGGTGATCAAGATGATGTGAGACATAGATAGAGCGAATAGTGAGAGACTTCTTTAAACCATGGTATAAATGGCTATTGTCAGTGGGCATAAATAATTTGAAGGTGATTGTTGGATGGGTAAAGAGAGAGTGGACGAGAGTGAGAGAGTGGGCGAGAGAGAGAGTGGGAGAGAGTGAGAGAGTGGGCGAGAGAGACAGTGAGTGTGCGAGGGAAAGAGAATGGGCGAGTGAGAGTGTAGGCGAGACAGAGTGGATAAGAGTGAGACTGGGCGAGAGTGAGAGAGTGAGCGAGAGAGAGTGGGAGAGAGTGAGAGAGTGGGCGAGAGAGAGAGTGGGAAAGAGTGAGAGAGTGGGCGAGAGAGTGGGTGAGAGTGAGACTGGGCGAGAGTGAGAGAGTGGTCGAGAGAGAGTGGGCGAGAGAGAGAGAGTGGGCGAGAGTGAGAGAGTGGGCGAGAGAGAGCGCGGGCGATAGAGAGAGTGGGCGAGAGAGAGAGTGGGTGAGAGTGAGACTGGGCCAAAGAAAGAGTGGGTGAGAGTTGAGTGGGCGAGAGAGAGAATGGGCAAGAGAGCGTGTGGGCGAGAGACAGTGTGGGCAAGAGAGAGTCGCTGAGAGTGAGAGAATGGGAGAGAGAGAGAGTGGGCGTGAGAGAGTGTGGGCGAGAGAGAGTGGGTGAGAGTGAGACTGGGCGAGAGTGAGAGCGTGGGCGTGGGAGAGAGTGGGAGAGAGTGAGAGAGTGGGCGAGAGAGAGAGTGGGCGAGAGAGAGAGAAGGAGAGAGTGAGAGAGTGTGCGAGAGAAAGTGTGGGTGATAGAGAATGTTGGCCAGAGAGAGAGTGGGCGAGAGTGAGAGAGTGGGCGAGAGAAAGCGCGGGCGAAAGAGAGAGTGGGCGAGAGAGAGTATGGTCGAGACAGAGAGTGAGTGAGAGTGAGACTGGGCCAAAGAGAGAGCGGGTGAGAGAGAGTGGGCGAGAGTGTGACTGGGCGAGAGTGAGAGAGTGGGCGAGAGAGAGAGTGGGCGTGAGAGAGTGTAGGCGAGAGAGTGTGAGCGAGAGAGAGTGGGTGAGAGTGATACTGGGCGAGAGTGAGAGACTGGGCGAGAGAGAGAGAGAGAATGAGAGAGTGGGCGAGAGAGAGAGTGGGCGAGAGAGAGAATGGGGAAGAGATAGTGTAGGCGAGAGAGAGTGTGGGCAAGAGAGAGTCGGTGAGAGTGAGAGAATGGGAGAGAGAGAGTGGGCGTGAGAGAGTGTGGGCGAGAGAGAGTGTGGGTGAGAGAGAGTGGGTGAGAGTTAGACTGGGCGAGAGTGATAGAGTGGGCGTGGGAGAGAGTGGGAGAGAGTGAGAGAGTGGGTGAGAGAGAGAGAGTGGGCGAGAGAGAGAAGGAGAGAGTGTGCGAGAGAGAGTGTGGGTGATAGAGAGTGTTGGTCAGAGAGAGAGTGGGCGAGAGTGAGAGAGTGGGTGACAGAGAGTGGGTGATAGTGAGACTGGGCGAGAGTGAGAGACTGGGCGAGAGAGAGAGTGAGAGAGAGTGAGAGAGTGGGCGAGAGAGAGAGTGGGCGAGAGAGAGTGTGGGCGAGAGAGAGTGTGGGCGAGAGAGATTGGGTGAGAGTGAGACTGGGCGAGAGTGAGCGACTGGGAGAGAGAGAGAGTGGGCATGAGAGAGAGTGGGCGAGAGAGAGTGTGGGAGAGAGTGACAGAGTGGGAGAGAGAGAGAGTGGGCGAGAGAGAGAGGAGGAGAGAGTAAGAGAGTGGGTGAGTGAGAGAGCGGGCGAGACAGAGAGTGGGCGAGAGAGAGAGTGGGCGAGATTTGTGTGGGCGAGACAGAGAGTGGGTGAGAGTGAGACTGGGCCAAAGAGAGAGTGGGTGAGAGAGAGTGGGCGAGAGCGTAACTGGGCGAGAGTGAGAGAGTGGGCGAGAGAGAGTGGAAGACAGTGAGAGAGTGGGCGAGAGAGAGTGGACGAGAGAGAGAATGGGTGAGAGGGAGTGTGGGCGAGAGTGAGACTGGGCGAAAGAGAGAGAGTGGGCGAGAGAAAGAGTGGGAGAGAGAGAGAGTGAGAGAGTGAGAGAGTGGGTGTGAGAGAGTATGGGCGAGAGAGAGAGAGTGGGCAAGAGCGAGTGGGTGAGAGAGAGTGTGGGCGAGAAAGGAAAAGAGTGGCGAGAGAGTGGGCGAGAGAGAGAGTGGGTGAGAGAGAGAGAGTGTGTGGGCGAGAGAGAGAGTGTGGGTGAGAGTGAGGGGGAAGAGGGACATAGTGGGCAATAGAGAGAGAGTGGGCGAGATAGAGAGAGTGGGCGAGAGTGAGAGAGCGGGCGAGAGGTAGAGAGTGGGGGCAGAGGGAGATATTGGGCAAGAGGAAGGGTGGGCAAGAGAGAGGGTGGGCGAGGAATAGAGTGGGCGAGAAAGAGACAGTGGGCGAGAGAGAGAGTGTGGGCGAGAGAGAGAGAGTGGATGAGAGAGATCGGCGAGAGGGAGAGTGTGTGAGAGGGAGAGTGTGTGTGAGAGAGTGTGTGAGAGAGAGTGGGTGAGAGTGAGAGAGTGGGAGAGAGAGAGCGGGGGAGAGACAGTTTGGGTAAGAAAGAGATGGGCAAGAGAGTGACTGGGCGAGAGTCAGTGAGAGACAGAGTGGGCGAGAGAGAGTGGGCGGCAGAAAGAGGGGGAGTGAGAGAGTGTGGACGAGAGAGTGTGGGCGAGAGAGAATGAGTGGGCGAGGGAGAGTGTACGCGAGAGAGAGTGTGGGCGAAAGAGAGGTTGGGCGAGAGAAAGTGTGGGCGAGAGAGAGAGAGTGGCGAGAGAGAGTGGGTGAGGGAAATTGGGCGAGAGAGATGGTGGGTGAGAGAGAGAGTGGGGCGAAAGAGAGGGGGACGAATGATGGAGAGAGGGGGAGAGAGGGGACGAGAGTGGGAGAGAGAGGGGACGAGAGAGGGTGAGGGGGAGAGGGAGGGTAGAGAGAGGGAGCGAGAGGAGACGAGGGGGAGAGAGAGGGGACGATGGGAGGGGAGAGGGGGACGAGAGAAGGAGAGTTGACGATGGGGGAGAGACAGGGGACGATTTAGGAGAGAGAACGGAGTGAGAGGGAGAGTGAGTGGACTATGGGGGAAAGAAAGGGGATGATGGGGAGAGAGACGGAACGATGGTGGGACAGGAGGGGAGAATGAGGGAGTGAGGGGAAGACAGAGGGAGAGAGAGAGGGGACGAATGAGGGAGAGAGGGGACATCGAGGGAGAGAGAGGAGACGATGGGGAGAGGGGACGATGGGGAGAGAAAGGGGACGAGAGAGGGGATGATGGGGTATCGTGAGGACGATGGGGGAGATAGAGGGGAGGAATGAGGGATTGAGTGGGGAAGAGAGAGGGAGAGGGAAGATGATGTGGGGAGAGAGGGGGGACGGGAGAGAGAGACAGAAGGGAGGATGGGGGAGAGAAAAGGGACGATGGGGGGAGTGGAGGAGAGAGGGTGAGAGAGGGTCGATGGGGGTGAGAGAGAGGACGAGAGGGGGAAAGAGAGGGGACCATGGAGGAGAGAGGGGGACGAGAGGGTGAGAGAGGTGACGATGGGGGGAGAGAGAGGGAGAGAGAGGGAGAGAGAGGAGAGAGAGTGGGAAAGAAAGGAGAGAGAGGGAGAGAGAGAAGGGACGATTGGGGAGAGAGAGGGGATGATGGGGAGAGAGGGGGGACAAGAGTGGGAGAGAGCCAGGATAAGAGAGGGAGAGAGAGAGAACAATGGGGGAGAGAGAGGGGATGAGAGTGGGGGAGAGAGAAGGGACGAGAGAGGGAGAGAGAGGGAGAAAAAGAGGACGATACCGGGAGAGAGAGGAGACGGTGGTGGCGAGAAAATGGGAGAGTGGGGGAGAGAGCGGGGATAAGAGAGGGAGAGAGATGGGACGAATGAGGGAGAGAGAGGGGAGAATGGGGGCGAGACAGTGAGAGGGAGGGGGAGAGCGTGGGGATGAGAGGGGTAGAGACAGAGGGGACGATGGGGGAGACAGACGGGTCAAGAGAGCCAGAGAAAGTACTATGGGAGAGAAAGAGGGGAGGATGGGGGAGAGAGAAGGGACGATGGGGCAGAGAGAGAGGACGATGGGGAGAGACAGGGGACGAGAGAGGGAGAGAGGGGATGATGGCGTGGAGAGAGGACGATGGGGGAGTTAGAGGGGTCGAATGAGGGATTGAGTGGGGAAGAGGGAGGGAGAGAGAGGACGATGTGGGGAGAGAGAGGAGACGAGAGAGGGGGACAGAGGGGAGGATGGGGGAGAGAGAAGGGACGATAGGGGAGAGAGAGGGCAAGATGGGGGCAGAGGGGGACAATGGAGGAGAGAGGGGGACGAGAGGGAGAGAGAGGGGACGATGGGGGAGAGGGGGAGAGAGTGGGAAAGAGAGGAGAGAGAGGAGACGATGGGGGAGAGCGAGGGGATGATGGGGAGAGAGAGGGGACGAAAGTGGGAGAGAGCCAGGATAACAGAGGGAGAGAGAGAGAACGATGGTGGAGAGAGAGGGGACGAGAGTGGGGGAGAGAGAGAGAAGGGACGAGAGATGGAGAGAGAGGGAGAGAAAGAGGATGATACGGGGAGAGAGAGACGACAGTGGTGGCGAGAGAATGAGAGCGCGGGGGAGAGAGCAGGGAGGAGAGAGGGAGAGAGAGGGGACGAATGAGGAAGAGAGAGGGGAGAATGGGGGCAAGAGAGGGAGAGGGAGGGGAAGAGCGCGGGGATGAGAGAGGGAGGGAGAGAGGGGACGATGGGGAGACAGAGGGGACGACGGGGGAAAAGCGGGGGACGATGGGGGAAAGAGAGGGGACGATAGAGGGAAATAGAGGGGAAGAGAGAGGGAGAGAAAGAATGAGAGGAGGACAGAGGGGGACAAGAGAGAGAGAGTAGAGAGTGAGTGGGTGAGAGAGATGGGGCGAGAGAGATGGTGGGAGAGAGAGGGGGATCAGAGACAGTGGGCGAGATAGGGAACAGGGGAAGAGAGTGGAGTTGAGAGAGTGAGTGGGTGAGAGAAAGAGGGGGAGAGAGAGAGACGGGTGAGAGAGAGGGCAGAGAGTGAGAGGTGAGAGAGATGGGGAGGGAGAGATAATGGGAGAGAGAGAGTGGGGGTGAGAGAGAGTGGGCAAGAGAGAGAGTGCTGGTGAGAGAGATTGGGCGAGAGAGAGAGTGGGTGTGAGAGAGTGGGCGAGATAGGAAATGGGGAAGAGAGTGGTGTTGAGAGAGTGAGTGGGTGAGAGAAAGAGGGGGAGAGAGAGAGAGGGGTGAGAGAGAGGGTAGAGAGTGAGGGGTGAGAGAGATATGGGGAGAGACAGAGGGGAGAGAGAGTGGGGGCGAGAGAAAGAGGGAGCGGGAGAGAGGGAACGAGAGGGGGACAGAGGGGACGAGAGCAGGAGAGAAAGGGGACGCGAGAGGGGACGAGAGAGAGAGGGGGGATGGGGAGTGAGAGGGGAAGAGATTGGATATGAGACGGGAAGGGAGAGGGGACAATGATGGGGAGAAAGGGGGAGCAAGAGAGGGGGGAGATTGCGAGAGAGAGAGAGGAGATGAGCAAAAGAGGGAGAGAATGACTGAGGAAGAGCAAGAGAGAGATAGAGCAAGAGCGAGAAAGCACGAGTGAGGTGGATAAGCGAGAGAGACGGGAGTAAGCGACAGAGGGTGCAAGTGAGAACAAAGGGCTGGAGAGAGTGAGGGTGGTGCAGGTGAGAGTGAGAGAGAGTGGGTGAGAGTGAGAAAGGGGGCGAGAGAGAATTTGGGCGAGAGTGAGTGAGGGGTCAGAGGGAGAGTGTGGGTGAGAGTGAGAGAGTGGGCGAGAGAAAGAGTGGGCGAGAGTGAGAGAGTGGGCGAGAGAGAGTGTGGGTGGTAGTGAGAGGGGGCAGAGGGAGATAGTGGGAGAGAGTGAGAGAATGGGCAAGGGAGAGTGGGCGAGAGAGAAAGTGGGCAAGAGAGAGAGTGGGCAAGAGTGAGTGTGGGTGAGAGAGAGAGCGGGCAAGAGAAAGAGTGGGCAAGAGAGAGAGAGCGGGCGAGAGAGAGAGTGGGCAAGAGAGAGACAGTGGGCGAGGGAGAGTGGGCGAGAGAGATAGTGGGCAAGGAAGTGTGGGCGGGAGAGAGAGTGGGAAAGAGAGAGAGTGGGTGAGAGAGAGAGTGAGCGAGGGAGAGAGAGTGGGCAAGGGGGAGAGTGGGTGAGAGAGAGTGGGTGAGAGAGAGAGAGGGCGACAGAGAGAGAGTGGGTGTGAGAGAGTGGGCGAGAGAGAGAGAGTGGGCGAGAGCGTGTGGGCAAGAGAGAGTGTGGGTGAGAAAGAGTGGTTGAGAGAGAGAGAGAGGGCAAGAGAGAGAGAGTGGGCGAGAGAGAGTGTGGGTGAGAAAAAGTGGGCGAGAGAGAGTGGGTGAGAGAGAGAGTAGATGAGAAAGAGTGGGCGAGAGAGAGTGGCCGAGAGAGAGAAGTGAGACGTGGGGGAGAGAGAGAGACGGGGTGAGATAGTGAGGGGGTGAGAGAGAGGGGCTGTGAGAGAGAGACATGATATGAGAGAGAGATGGAGTAAGAGAGAAAGGGACTGAGAAAGAGAGGGACTGAGAAAGAGGGAGTGAGAGTGAGAGTGACTGAGAGAGAGAGGGGTGAGAGATAGAGGTGAGAGAGAGAGTGGGCGAGACAGTGTGGGAGCGAGAGAGAGTGAGAGAGAGATGGGTGCGAGAAGAGTGAGACAGACAGGGTGAGAGAGTGAGGGTGTGAGAGGGAGGGTGTGGGAGACAGAGAGAGGAAGTGAGAGAGAGAGAGTCGGAGAAAGAGGGAGTGAGAGTGAGAGCGTGTGAGAGAGAGGGAGGAAGAGAGAGAGGGTTGACTGAGCGAGACTGAGAAAGAGGGAGTGTGAGTGAGAGCGTGTGAGAGAGAGGGAGTAAGAGAGAGGGGTGAGAGAGATGGGCGAAAAAGAAAGGGTGTTGAGAGAGGGGGTTTGAGAGAGAGAGTGGGTGAAAGAGTAGGCGAGAGAGGGAGGGGCTGAGGAAGAGAGGGAGTGAGGAAGAGAGGGGTTGAGAGAGAGAGAGGTGTGAGAGGGAGAAGGGCTGAGAAAGGGGGTAAGAGAGGGGGTGAGAGAGAGGGATGCGGGTGGGAGAGAGAGGGAGTGACGGAGAGAGAGGAGTGAGAGAGAGAGGGGCTGTGAGAGAGTAAGTGCGTGAGAGGGAGAGTGTGTGTGAGAGACCGTGGGAGATAGAGAGGCGGAGAGAGAGAGGGAAGAGAGTGAGGGGGTGAGAGAACGGTGCAGTGAGAGTGAGGGGAAGAGCGAGTGAGGGGTGAGAAATGAGTGGGTGAGGAAGAGAGGGGTTTGAGAGAGAGATAGAGGCTGACAGAGTGAGAGCATGAGTGAGAGGTGAGAGATGGGTGAGAGAGAGGCGAGAGAGAGAGAGATAGGGTGAGAGAAAGAGGAGGTTGAGAGAGAGAGAGAGAGGGGGTGAGAGAGAATGGGCGAGACAGAGAGTGGACGAGAGAGAGTGAGCGAGAGAGATTGTGGGCGAGAGAGAGAATGGGCGAGCAAGAGACTGGGGTGAGAGAGAGAGTGAGTGAGAGAGAGTGGGCGAGAGAGAGTGGGCGAGGGAGAGAAGTGAGAGAGAGAGGGAGGAGAGAGAGGTGGGGAAAGAGAGGGGGGAGAGAGAGGGGTGAGAGAGACGGGGTGAGATACTGAGGGAGTGAGAGAGAGAGGGTGTGAGAGAGAGACATGATATGAGAGAGAGAATGAGGGAGAGAGGGACTGAGAAAGAGACGAACTGAGAAAGAGGGAGTGAGCGTGAGAGTGAGTGAGTGAGAGAGAGGGGTGAGAGATATTTGTGAGAGAGAGAGTGGGCGAGAGAGAGTGTAGGAGAGAGAGGGGGGAGAGAGAGTGGGCGAGAGAGAGGGTGAGAGAGCGGGAGAGGGGTGAGAGAGAGGGTGAGTGCGCGATGGGTGCGAGAGGGGTGAGAGAGACAGGGTGAGATAGTGAGGGAGTGAGAGGGAAAGGGTGTGAGAGAGAGACAGGGCGTGAGAGAGAGGGAGTGCGAGCGAGGGGGTGTGAGAGTGAGAGGGTGTGAGAAAGAGAGGGATTGAGAGAGAGTGTGGGCGAGAGAGAGTGGGCGAGAGAGAGAGTGGGGAAGAGAGAGAGTGGGCAACAGAGAGAGAGTGCGCGAGAGAGAGAGGTGATAGAGAGGGTGTGAGAGCGCGAGAGGGGTGAGAGAGAGAGGGGAGAGAGAGATGGGTGTGAGAGGGGTGAGAGAGACAGGGTGAGATAGTGAAGGTGTGAGAGGGAAGGGTTGTGAGAGAGAGACACGGCGTGAGAGAGAGGGAGTGAGAATGAGAGGGTGTGAGACTGAGAAGGTGTGAGAGAGAGAGGGACTGAGAAAGAGGGAGTGAGAGTGAGCGCGAGAGGGGTGAGAGAGTGAGAGGGTGTGAGAGAGAGAGGGAGTGAGAGAGAGAGTGGCTGAGAGAGAGTGGGCGAGAGAGAGACTGGGCGATAGAGAGAGGGGTGAGAGCGACGGGGGGGTGAAAGAGAGAGGGTGAGAGAGAGGGCGTGTGAGAGAGAGGCGTGAGAGAGAGGTTTGAGAGAGAGGGAGAGAGAGGTGAGTAAGAGAGAGGGGTGAGAGAGAGGGGCATTTGAGAGAGACAGGGGTGAGACAGAGAGGACTGAGAGAGGGGGTGAGGGAGAGGTGTGAGAGAGAGAGGGTGAGAGAGAAAAGGAGTGAGAGAGAGGGGGTGAGAGAGGGAGAGAGAGGGCTGAGAGAGGGAGCGTGAGAGAACGAGGGGTGAGAGAGAGAGGGTGAGAGAGAGAGTGTGACGTATAGAGTGTGGGTGAGATACAGTGTGCGAGAGGGTTGGGCGAGAGAGATAGTGGGCAAAAGAGGGAGAGTGTGAGGAAGAGAGGGGGTGAGGAAGAGAGTGGATGAGAGAGAGGGGAGTGAGAGGGAGGGGGTCTGAGAGAGGGGTAAGAGAGAGAAGGATGCGGGTGGGAGAGAGAGGGGTTGACAGAGTGAGAGGGTGTGAGAGAGAGAGGGAGTGAGAGAGAGAGAGTGGCTGAGAGAGAGTGGGCGAGAGAGAGACTGGGTGATAGAGAGACGGATGAGAGCGACGGGGGGGTGAAAGAGAGAGGGTGAGAGAGAGGGCGTGTGAGAGAGAGGCGTGAGAGAGAGGTGTGAGAGAGAGGGAGAGAGAGAGGGGAGTAAGAGAGAGGGGTGAGAGAGAGGGGCATATGAGAGAGACAGGGGTGAGACAGAGAGGACTGAGAGAGGGGGGTGAGAGAGGTGTGAGAGAGAGAGGGTGAGAGAGAGAAGGAGTGAGAGAGAGGGGGTGAGAGAGGGAGAAAGAGGGCTGAGAGAGGGAGCGTGAGAGAACGAGGGGTGAGAGAGAGAGGGTGAGAGAGAGAGTGTGACGTATAGAGTGTGGGTGAGATACAGTGGGCGAGAGGGTTGGGCGAGAGAGATAGTGGGCAAAAGAGGGAGAGTGTGAGGAAGAGAGGGGGTGAGGAAGAGAGTGGATGAGAGAGAGGGGAGTGAGAGGGAGGGGGTCTGAGAGAGGGGTAAGAGAGAGAAGGATGCGGGTGGGAGAGAGAGGGGTTGACAGAGAGAGAGGGTGAGAGAAAGAGAGGCTGTGAGAGAGTAAGGCATGAGAGAGAGATTAGTTGAGAAACAGTGGGGAGAGAGAGGTGGAGAGAGTGTGGGGAGAGAGTGAGGGGGTGAGAGAGAGGGGCAGAGAGAGAGGGGTAGAGAGCGCGAAGGGGAGAGAGTGATGGTGTGAAAGATTGAAGGGTTGAGAGAGAGGGAGTGAGAGACAGAGAGGGAGTGAGAGAGAGTGTCGGATGAGGAAGAGAGAGGGTTGAGAGTGAGGGATGAGAGAGGTAGGGGTGAAAGAGAGAGAGGGGTGAGAGAGAGAGGGCATGAGAGATAGGGTTGAGAGAGAGGGGTGTGAGAGAGAGAGTGATGAGAGAGGGGGTGAGAGACAGAGAGGGAGTGAGACAGAGAGGGGTGAGACAGAGGGGTGAGAGAGAGAAGGGTGAGAGAGAGAGGTGAGAGAGAGAGGGGTGAGGGAGAGAGAGACAGGGGTGAGAGAGAAAGGGGTGAGACAGAGGGGCGTGAGAGAGAGAAGGGTGAGAGTGAGAGGGGGTGATAGAGACCGTGTGAGAGAGAGAGTGGGGGCTGAGAGAGAGAGAGAGAGAGGGAGGTGAGAGAGGGGTATAAAGACAGAGAGGGTGAGGGGTAGAGAGGGTGAGAGAGAGAGGGGTGAGAAATAGAGGTGTGAGAACAAGAGTACGAGAGGTGTGTAAGAGAGAGAGCGGGGTGAGAAAGAGATGGGTGTGAGAGAGAAAGGGTCGTGTGCGAGAGAGAGGGCTGAGAGAGAGAGGGTGAGGGAGATAGGGGTGAGAGAGAGAGGTGTGAGATAGAGAAGAGTGACAGCGAGAGAGAGTGTGTGTGTGTAAGAGAGAGAGAGAGGCGAGAGAGAGGGTTGAGAGAGAGAGGTGTAAGAGAGAGAGGCTGAGAGAGAAGGGTGAGAGGGAGATAGGGGTGAGAGAGGGGGCGTGAGAGAGCGATAGGGGTGACAGAGAGAGAGAAGGCCTGAGAGAGAGAGGTGAGAGAGAGGGTGAGAGAGCGCGAGAGGGGTAAGAGAGAGAGGGGAGAGAGAGATGGGGGTGAGAGGGGTGAGAGAGACAGGGTGAGATAGTGAAAGTGTGAGAGGGAAGGCTTGTGAGAGAGAGACACAGCGTGAGAGAGAGGGAGTGAGAATGAGAGGGTGTGAGAGTGAGACGGTGTGAGAGAGAGAGGGACTGAGAAAGAGGGAGTGAGAGTGAGCGCGAGAGGGGTGAGAGAGTGAGAGGGTGTGAGAGAGAGAGGGAGTGAGAGAGAGAGTGGCTGAGAGAGAGTGGGCGAGAGAGAGACTGGGCGATAGAGAGAGGGGTGAGAGCGACGGGGGGGTGAAAGAGAGAGGGTGAGAGAGAGGGCGTGTGAGAGAGAGGCGTGAGAGAGAGGTTTGAGAGAGAGGGAGAGAGAGGTGAGTAAGAGAGAGGGGTGAGAGAGAGGGGCATTTGAGAGAGACAGGGGTGAGACAGAGAGGACTGAGAGAGGGGGTGAGGGAGAGGTGTGAGAGAGAGAGGGTGAGAGAGAAAAGGAGTGAGAGAGAGGGGGTGAGAGAGGGAGAGAGAGGGCTGAGAGAGGGAGCGTGAGAGAACGAGGGGTGAGAGAGAGAGGGTGAGAGAGAGAGTGTGACGTATAGAGTGTGGGTGAGATACAGTGTGCGAGAGGGTTGGGCGAGAGAGATAGTGGGCAAAAGAGGGAGAGACTGTGAGGAAGAGAGGGGGTTAGGTAGAGAGTGGGTGAGAGAGAGGGGAGTGAGAGGGAGGGGGGCTGAGAGAGGGGTAAGAGAGAGAAGGATGCGGGTGGGAGAGAGAGGGGTTGACAGAGAGAGAGGGGTGAGAGAAAGAGAGGCTGTGAGAGAGTAAGGCATGAGAGAGAGAGTAGTTGAGAAACAGTGGGGAGAGAGAGGTGGAGAGAGTGTGGGGAGAGAGTGAGGGGGGTGAGAGAGAGGGGCAGAGAGAGAGGGGTAGAGAGCGCGAAGGGGAGAGAGAGTGATGGTGTGAAAGATTAAAGGGTTGAGAGAGAGGGAGTGAGAGACAGAGAGGGAGTGAGAGAGAGAGTCGGATGAGGAAGAGAGAGGATTGAGAGTGAGGGATGAGAGAGGTAGGGGTGAAAGAGAGAGAGGGGTGAGAGAGAGAGGGCATGAGAGAGAGGGTTGAGAGAGAGGGGTGTGAGAGAGAGAGTGATGAGAGAGGGGGTGAGAGACAGAGAGGGAGTGAGACAGAGAAGGGTGAGACAGAGGGGTGAGAGAGAGAAGGGTGAGAGAGAGAGGGCTGAGAGAGAGGGGTGAGAGAGGTAGGGGTGAAAGAGAGAGAGGGGTGAGAGAGAGAGGGCATGAGAGAGAGAAGGTTGAGAGAGAGAGGTGAGAGAGAGGGGTGAGGGAGAGAGAGACAGGGGTGAGAGAGAAAGGGGTGAGACAGAGGGGCGTGAGAGAGAGAAGGGTGAGAGTGAGAGGGGGGTGATAGAGACCATGTGAGAGAGAGAGTGAGGGCTGAGAGAGAGAGAGAGAGGGAGGTGAGAGAGGGGTATAAAGACAGAGAGGGTGAGGGGTAGAGAGGGTGAGAGAGAGAGGGGTGAGAAATAGAGGTGTGAGAACAAGAGTACGAGAGGGGTGTAAGAGAGAGAGCGGGGTGAGAAAGAGATGGGCGTGAGAGAGAAAGTGTCGTGAGAGAGAGAGAGGGCTGAGAGAGAGAGGGTGAGGGAGATAGGGGTGAGAGAGAGAGGGGCATGAGTGAGGGAGAGGGTGTGGAAGAGAGACAGGGGTGAGAGAGATAGTGAGGGGGTGAAAGAGAAAGGGTTTGAGAGAGTGGGCTGAGAGAGAGGGGAAGGGAAAGAGAGGGAGAGAGAGGGAGAGAGAGAGTAATGTAAGGGAGAGAGTGGTGAGAGTTTGAGAGGGCTGAGAGAGGTGAGAGAGAGAGGGGGGAGTGTAAGAGAGAGAGGGGTAAAAGAGGGATGAGGGAGAGCGGAGTGAGAGAGATAAGTGAGAGAGAGAGAGGCGGGGGAGAGAGAGAGACGGGGTGAGACAGAGGGGTCGAGAGAGAGGCAGTGTGTAAGAGAGGGCAGTGAAAGAAAGAGGGTGAGAGAGAGAGGAGTGAGAGAGAGAGAGGAGAGAGAGAGAGAGGTGTGAGATAGAGAAGAGTGAGAGCGAGAGAGGGAGTGTGTGTGTAAGAGAGAGAGAGAGGTGAGAGAGAGGGTTGAGAGAGAGAGGTGTGAGAGAGAGAGGCTGAGAGAGAAGGGTGAGAGGGAGATAGGGGTGAGAGAGGGGGCGTGAGAGAGAGATAGGGGTGACAGAGAGATAGAAGGGCTGAGAGAGAGAGGGCGAGGGTGAGACTGTGAGAGGGTGAGAGAGAGAGAGAAGGAGTGAGAGACAGAGAGGGAGTGAGAGAGAGAATCGTGTGAGGGAGAGCGAGGGCTGAGAGAGGGGTGAACGAGAGAGAGGGGGTGAGAGAGAGAGAGGGTGGGAGAGAGAGAGAGGATGAGAGAGAGGGGAGTGAGAGAGAGGAGTTGAGTCAGACATGGGGTTAGAGAGGGTGAGAGAGGGGTGAGAGAGAAAGGGATGAGAGAGAGAGGGGGATGAGTGAGAGAGCGTGTTGAGTGAGAGGCGGTGAGAGAGAGAGAGGGAGAGAGAGTGACGGGGTGAGAGAGTCAGGGGGTGAGTGACGGGGAAGAGATAGAGGGGGAGAGAGAAAGGTGGCGAGAGAGACGGGGGCGACATTGAGGGAGTGAGATTGAGAGGAGCGAGAGAGAGAGGGATGAGAGATAGAGGTGAGAGAGAGGGTGGGCGAGAGAGAGAGGTGAGAGAGAGGGTTAGAGAGCGCGAGAGGGGTGGCAGAGAGGGGGAGAGACGGGGTGAAAGAAAGAGGGTGAGTGAGAGAGGTGAGCGAGAGCACGGGGTGAGAGAGAGAGAGGGGTGCGAGAGAGACGGGCGAGAGATAGAGGGGGCGAGACAAAGGCGGCGAGAGAGACGGGGGCGAGAGAGAGGGAGTGTGTGACAGACGGGGTGAAAGAGAGCGAGGGTGTGGGAGAGAATGGGTTGCGAGAGAGAGGGGCGAGAGATAGAGGGGGCAAGAGAAAGGCGGCGAGAGAGAGAGAGGGGGCCAGATTGAGGGAGTGTGTGAGAGACGGGATGAAAGAAAGAGAGGGTGATGGAGAGGGGTGAGAGAGAGGGGTGAGCGAGATCATGGAGTGAGAGAGAAAGGGGCGAGAGAGATAGGGATGAGAGAGAAGGGTGAGAGAGAGGGGTCGAGAGTGAGGGAGTGTGTGAGAGAGGGGCGTGAAAGAGAGAGAGGGTGAGAAAGAGAGGTGAGAGAGAGGGGTGAGAGAGAGGGGTGAGAGAGAGAGAGAGGAGAGAGAGAGGGGGTGAGAGAGACGGGGTGAGATAGTGAGGGAGTGTGAGAGAGGGGGTGTGAGAGAGAGAGACATGATATGAGAGAGAGGGAGTGAGAGGGAGAGGGACTGAGAAAGAGACAGACTGAGAAAGAGGGAGTGAGATTGAGAGGAGCGAGAGAGAGAGGGATGAGAGATAGAGGTGAGAGAGAGAGTGGGCGAGAGAGAGAGGTGAGAGAGAGGGTTAGAGAGCGCGAGAGGGGTGACAGAGAGGGGGGGAGAGAGAGATGGGGTGCGAGAGGGTGTGTGAGAGACAGGGTGACATAGTGAGAGTGTGAGAGGGAAGGGGTGTGAGAGAGACAGGGCGTGAGAGAGAGGGAGTGAGAGTGAGTGGGTGTGAGAGTGAGAGGGTGTGAGTAAGAGTGGGATTGAGAGAGGAGAGTGGGCGAGAGAGAGTGGGCGAGAGAGAGAGAGTGGGCGAGAGAGGAGTGGGCAAAAGAGAGACTGGGCGAGAACGAGGGTGGGTGAGAGCGTGAGTTCGGGAGAGAGAAGAGTGAGTGAGAGAGAGAGTGTGTGAGAGAGAGTGGGCGAGAGAGTGTGTGGGAGAGAGAGAGGGCGAGAGAGAGTGGGCAAGAGAGAGAGTGGGCAAGAGAGAGTGGGCAAGAGAGAGAGTGAGCGAGAGAGAGAGGTCAGAGAGAGGGTGAGAGAGCGCGAGAGGGGTGAGAGAGAGGGGAGAGAGAGATGGGTGTGAGAGGGGTGAGAGAGACAGTGTGAGATAGTGAGGGTGTGAGAGGGAAGGAGTCTGAGAGAGAGACAGGGCGGTGAGAGAGAGGGAGTGAGAATGAGAGGGTGTGAGAGTGAGACGGTGAGAGAGAGAGAGGGACTGAGAAAGAGGGAGTGAGAGTGAGCGCGATAGGGGTAAGAGAGTGAGAGGGTGTGAGAGAGAGTGAGAGGGGGCAGAAGTAGAGAGTGGGCGCGAAAGAGAGTGGACAAGATGGAGTGGGAGAGTGTAGGGGGCGAGGGAGAGAGAACGTGTGAGAGAGGGAGGTGAGATAGAGAATGAGGGTGAGAGAGTGCGAGAGGGAGTGAGAGAGAGAATGTCGAGAGCGAGAAGGGTGTGAGGAAGAGAAGGGGTTGAGAGAGGGGGTTCTGAGAGAGAGGGGGTGAGAGAGAACGTTCATGGCGAGAGAGAGGGGGCGAGAGAGAGGGATGAGAAAGAGAGAGGAGTGAGAGTGAGAGTGAGGGGAGAGTGCGAGAGGGGTGAAAGAGATCCCGAATGGTGAGAGAGAGAGGCGTAAGAGAGGGGGTGTGTGAGAGAGGTCTGTGAGTGAGAGCAGGAGTGAGTGAGAGGGGGGAGTGAGTGAGAGAGTGCGAAACAGAGGGAGCCAGAAAGAAACGGAGAGAGAGAGGAAAGGGGGTGAGATAGAGAAGTGGGTGAGAGAGAGAGGATGAGAGAGAGAGGGTGTGGGAGAGAGAGGGGGGAGAGAGAGGGGGAGGGAGGCTGATGGGGCGAGAGAGTGAGGGGGTAAGAGAGAGGGGGGCTGAGAGACAGTGGGAGAGATGGAGGGGGGAGAGAGAGTGAAGAGGAAAGACATGGGGCAAGTGAGAGGGTGAGAGAGAGGGAGTGTGTGAGAAAGGGGGTGAAAGAGAGAGAGGCGTGAGAGAGAGGGGTGAGCGAGAGCATGGGGTGAGAGAGAGAGGAGTGAGAGAGAGGGCGTGAGAGAGAGAGAGGGGTGAGAGAGAGAAGGTTCGAGAAAGAGGGAGTGTGTGGGGGTGTGGGTGAAAGAGGGAGAGGGGTGTGAGAGAGAGAGAGGTTAGCGAGAGCATGGGGTGAGAGAGAGAGGTGAGAGAGAGAGGTGTGAGAGAGAGATGAGTGTGAGAGAGAGGGGAGAGAGAAAGGGGAGACAGAGTGAGAGAGAGGGTTTGGATAGAGGAGTGAGAGAGAGGGGGGTGAGAGAGAGAGGGGTGAGAGAGTCAGGGAGTGAGAGACGGGGAAAGAATGAGAGAGAGAGTCACGTGAGGGAGAGAGAGGGCTGAGAGAGGGGTGAGAAAGAGAGGGGTGAAAGAGAGTGAGAGAGTGTGTTGAGAGAGACGGTGAGAGAGAGAGGGTGGTGAGTGAGAGGAGGAGAGACAGACAGGGGATGAGACAGAGAGAGGGGGCGGGAGAGAGAGGGGGATGAGTGAGAGAGGGTGTTGAGAGAGAGGCGGTGAGAGAGGGGGAGAGAGAGTGAGGTGGTGATAGCGAAATGGGATAAGAGACGGGGGAGAGATAGAGGGGGGAGAGAGAGGTGAGAGACGGAGAGGAGGTGGAGAGCGTGAATGGGAAGGGAGAGAGGAGCGAGAGAGAGGGGGGGCGAGACAGTGCGGGGAGAGAGAGAGGCAGAGACAGAAACAGAGGGTGAGAGAGATGGAGTGTGTGAGAGACAGGGTGAAAGAGAGAGAGGGTGGCGGAGAGTGCTGAGTGAGAGGGGAGAGCGAGAGCATGGGGTGTGAGAGAGAGGAATGAGAAGAGGGAGTGTGCAAGAAAGGGGATTGAAAGAGAGAGAGGGCGAGTGGGAGAGGGTGTGAGAGAGAGGGGTGAGAGAGAGAGGGGTGAGAGAGACAGTGGTGAGAGAGAGGGGGTGAGAGAGAGGGGGTGAGAGCGAGAGAGAGCGAGGGTTGAGAGAGAGAGGGAGGGGAGTGTGAGAATGAAGAGTGAGACAGAGGGGTGAGAGAGAGGGATGAGAGAGAGGGGCGTGAGTGAGAGAGAGAGGGGTGAGAGAGATAGAGAGGGGATGTAAGAGAGAGGGGTGAGAGAGTGGGATGTGAGAGAGGGGTAGAGAGAGAGGGAAAGAGAAAGTGGTGTCAGAGCGGGGGGTGAGAGAATGAGAGGGCTGAGTGAGTGGTGAGAGAGAGAGGGGGTGAGAGAGAGGGGGTGAGAGAGAGGGAGGAGCGTAAGAGAGAGAGGGGGTAAGCGAGGGATGAGAGAGAGAGGGGTAGAGAGTGGAGGGGAGAGAGAGAGGTGTGAGAGAGGGGTGAGAGAAAGGGGGAGAGAGAGAGACGGGATGCGGGCGAGGGGGCGAGAGAGAAGCAGTGAGTGAGAGAGGGTGGTGAAAGAGAGAGAGGGGCTGATAGACAGGGGGAGAGAGAAAGGGTCATAGACAGTGGGAGAGAGGGAGGAGACAGAGACAGGGTGGAGAGAGAGAGGGGCGAGAGAGAGATGGGGCGAGAGAGACGATGTGTGAGAGATCGGGTTAAAGAGAGAGAGGGTGAGGGAGAGCAGTGAGTGAGAGGGGAGAGCGAGAGCATGGCGTGATAGAGAGAGGGGAGTGAGAGAGAGGGAGTGTGTGAGAGAGGGGGTGAAAGGGAGAGAGGGTGAGTGAGAGAGGATGAGTGAGGGGGGAGAGAGAGGGGTGAGACAGAGAGGGGTGAGAGAGAGGGGGTGTGCGAGAGAGAGAGAGGGTGAGAGAGAGAGGAGTGAGAGAGTGGGATGAAAGAGAAGAGTAGAGAGAGAGGGGAGAGAGAAAGTGGTGTAAGAGAGAGAGGGGTCAGAGTATGAGAAGGCTGAGAGAATGGTGAGAGAGAAATGGAGGGGTAATGGGTGAGAAAAATAGAGAGGGGAGTAAGAGGGAGGGGTGAGAGTTTGGGATGAGAGAGTGGGATGATAGAGAGGGGGAGAGAGAGAGCACGGTGTAAGAGAGAGGGGTGAGAATATGAGAGGGCTGAGAGAGGGGTGAGAGAGAGGGAGGAGTGTAAGAGAGAGAGGGAGGAAGAGAGGGATGAAAGAGAGGGGTCGAGAACGGAGGGGAGAGAGAGTGGTGAGAGAGGGCTGAGAGAGAGAGGGGGAGAGAGAGAGACAGGGTGCAAGAGAGAGGCAGTGTTTGAGAGAGTGCGGTGAAAATGAGAAAGGGGCTGAGAGACAGTGGGAGAGAGAGAGGGTGGAGAAAGAGAAAGTGTGGAGAGTGTGAAGGGGAGAGAGAGGCGGAGAGAGAGGGGGTGTGTGAGAGAGAGGGGTGAGAGAGAGGGTTAAGAGAGAGGGGCGTGAGTGAGAGAGAGAGGGGGAGAGAGAGAGAGGGTGAGAGAGGGGGATGAGACAGGGGTAGGAGAGATAGAGAGAGATGTAAGAGAGGGGGGTGAGAGAGTGGAATGAGAGAGAGGGGTAGAGAGAGTGGGGAGAGAGAAAGTGGTGTAAGAGAGAGGGGGGTGAGAGTATGAGAGGGCTGAGAGAGGGGTGAGAGAGAAATGGAGGAGTATAAGAGAGAGAGGGGGTAAGAGAGGAATGAGACAGAGAGAGAGATGTGAGAGAGAGAGCTGAGAGAGAGAGGGGGAAAGAGAGAGATGGGATGAGCGAGCGATGGGGCGAGAGAGAGGGGTGAGGGCGGGAAGGGTGAGAGCAAGAGAGAGACAGAGGGTGAGAGAGAGTGATGAGAGAGGCTGTGAGAGAGGGTGAGAGTTTGAGTGGGTGAGGGGGGTGAGAGAGAGAGAGAGAAGGGTGAGACCGAGAGAGTGAGGGTGAGAGAGAGATTGCTGAGAGAGAGAGAGGGATGAGAGATAGGGGTGAGAGAGAGGGGGGTGAGAGCGAGAGAGAGGGTGAGAGAGAGAGGCGTGAGAGAGAGGGGGTGAGAGCGAGAGAGAGGGCGAGAGAGAGAGCGGTGAGAGAGAGGGGGGTGAGAGAGAGAGAGATAGAGAAGTGTGAGAATGAGAGAGAGAGGATGAGAGAGAGGGCTGAGAGAGAGAGGGATGAGAGAGAGGGGTGAGACTGTGAGGGGGTGAGAGAGAGAGGAGTGAGAGACAGAGAGGGAGTGAGAGAGAGAGTCGGGTGAGGGAGAGAGGGGGAGAGAGAGGGGTGAGAAAGAGAGGGGTGAAAGAAAGAGAGGGGTGAGAGAGAGAAAGGGTGAGAGAGAGAGGGTGAGAGGGACAGATAGAGGGATGAGAGAGCGGTTTGAGAGAGAGATAGGTGAGTGAGATAGTGAAGTGAAACAAAGAGAATGGGTGAGAGAGAGAGATGTGTGAGAGAGAGGGTGAGAGAGATGGGATGAGTGAGAGAGGGTGTTGCGAGAGAGGCAGTGAGGGAGAGGGGTATGAGAGAAGGAGGAGGTGAGACAGACGGGGGTGAGAGAGAGGGAGTGAGAGATAGAGAGGAATGGGAGAGAGCGGAGGTGAGATAAACAGGTGGTGAGAGAGAGGGGGTGAGAGAGATGGGTGAGACAGAGAGAGGGGGGAAAGAGGTGGTTGAGTGAGAGAGGGTGTTGAGAGCGAGAGGGGGAGAGACGGTGACGGGGTGAGATAGTGAGAGGGTGAGAGAGAGAGGGACTGAGAGACAGGGGAGAGAGAGAGGGGGAGAGAGGGGGGAGAGAGTGAGGGGGAGAGAGAAAGGGACGAGGAGGCGGCGAGAGAAACAGAGACGGCGAGAGAGACAGGGGGCGAGAGAGAGGGAGTGTGTGAGTGACAGGGTGAAAGAGAGAGGGGGTGAGGGAGCGGGGTGAAAGAGAGGGGTGAGCGAGAGGGGGTGAGAGAGACGGCGAGAGAGACAGGTGGCGAGAGAGAGAGGGAGTGTGTGAGAGACGGGGTGAAAAAGTGAGAGGATGAGGGATAAGGGTGTTAGCAGGGGTGAGCGAGAGCATGGGGTGAGAGAGAGAGAGGGGTGAGAGAGAGAGTGGTGAGGGAGAGAGAGGGAGAGAGAGTGACGGGCTGAGAGAGTCAGGGGGTGAGAGACAGGGGGAGAGATAGAGGGTGGAGAGAGAGGGGGAGAGAGAGAGGGGAGAGAGAGGGTGGAGAGTGTGAGGGGGGAGTGAGACGGCCGAGAGAAAAAGGGGGCGACAGAGACGGGAGCAAGAGAGGGAGTCTGTGAGAGACGGGGTGAAAGAGAGAGAAGGTGAGAGAGGGGTGAGAGAGAGAGGGATGAGCGAGAGCATGAGGTGAGAGAGAGGGGTGAGAGAGAGGGGTAAGAGAGAGAGGGGGCGAGAGACAGGGAGTGTGTGAGAGACAGGGTGAAAGAGAGAGAGGGTGAGAGTGAGAGGGGCGAGAGAGAGGGGTGAGAGAGAGAAGGGTGAGAGCCAGAGAGAGAGAGAGGGTGAGAGAGAGAGAGAGGGCTGAGAGAGAGAGGATGTGAGAGAGGGGTGAGAGAGTGAGGGGGTAAGAGAAAAGCAGTGAGAGACAGAGAGGGAGTGAGAGAGAGAGTCGGGTGAGGGAGAGAGAGGGCTGAGAGAGGGGTGAGAAAGAAAGGGGTGAAAGAGAGAGAGGGGTGAGAGAGACGGGGTGAGGGAGAGAGAGGGTGGTAGTGAGATAGTGAAGTAAGATAGAGAGAACGGGTGAGAGAGAGGTGTGAGAGAGAGGGGGTGAGAGAGAGGGGGTGAGTGAGAGAGGGTGTTGCGAGAGAGGCGGTGAGAGAGAGGGGTATGAGAGAGAGGAGGTGAGACAGACGGGGTGAGAGAGAGGGGGTGAAAGGTAGAGAGGGGTGAGAGAGAGAGAGGATGTAAGACAGACAGGTGTGAGAGAGAGGGTGTGAGAGAGGGGGTGAGAGAGAGGGTGAGAGCGCGGGGTGAGACAGAAAGTGGGGTGAGAGAGAGGGGGATGAGTGAGAGAGGGTGTTGAGAGTGAGGCGGTGAGAGAGAGAGGGGGAGAGACAGTGACGGAGTGAGGTAGTGAGGGGGTGAGAGAGAGTGGGGCTGAGAGAGAGAGGGTGTGAGAGAGGGGAGAGAGAGTGAGGGGTGAGAGAGGGTGTGAGAGAGAGTGGTGAGAGAGAGGTAAGAGAGAGGGGTGAGAGCGAGAGGGAGAGAGGGATGAGAGAGTGGGCTGAGAGAGAGGGTAAAAGAGAGCGGGCTGAGAGAGAGAGGGTAAGAGAGAGAGGGGTGAGTGAGAGTGGGTGAGAGAGCGGGGCGTGAATGTGAGAGAGGGGTGCGAGACAGAGGTGTGAGAGTGTGTGGTGGATGATGCAGGGGTGAGAGAGATAGAGAGGGGTGTAGGAGAGAGGGGTGCAGAGAGTGGAATAAGAGAGAGGGGTAGAGAGAGAGGGTGTGAGAGAGAGGGGCGGGAGTGAGAGAGGGGGGTGCGAGAGAGAGAAGGGGATGAGAGAGGAGTGAGAGAGATATAGAGGGAATAAGTGAGAAGAGTGAGAGAGTGGGATGGGAGAGAGGTGTAGAGAGAGATGGTCGGAGAGAGAGATGGGTGAGAGTGAGAGAGAGAAAGGTGGTGAGATAGAGAGAAGGGGAGAGAGAGTGACGGGGTGAGAGAGCGAGGGCATGAGAGAGAGAGGCGTTGAGAGACAGGGAGAGAGATAGAGTGGGGGAGAGTGAGGGGGAGAGAGAGGGGCAAGAGAGAGAGGGGCGAGAGAGAGTCAGCGAGAGAGAGAGTCTGTGAGGGATGGGATGAAAGAGAGAGAGGGCGAGGGAGGTTGTGAGAGAGGTGGTTTAAGAAAGTGGGGGTGAGAGAGAGGGTGAGAGAGCGGGGTGAGAGAGACAGGGGTGATGGAGAGGTGGGGATGTGTGAGAGAGGGTGTTGAGAGAGTCGATGTGAGAGAGAGGGAGAGAGAGTGACGGGGTGAGAGACTGAGTGGGCTGAGTGAGGCGGAGAGAGGCGAGAGAGAGGGGGGGCGAGAGAGAGGGAGTGTGTGAGAGACCGGGTGAACGAGAGAGAGGGTGAGGGAGAGGGTGAGAGATAGGGGTAAGCGAGAGCATGGGGTGAGAGAGAGTGAGGGGTGTGAGAGAGAGGGGCGGCGATAGAGGTGTGAGAGAGAGGGGATGAGTGAGTGAGGGTGTTGAGAGAGAGGTGGTGTGAGAGAGAGAGGAGGTGCGACAGACGGGGGTGAGAGAGTGGGTGTGAGAGAGAGGGGGGATTGGAAGAGAGAGGAGGTGAGACAGACAGGGTGTTAGAGAGAGGGGTGAGAGAGAGGGTGAGGGAGAGAGAGGTCAGAGAGAGTGTGTAAGAGAGACCGGGGTGAGAGACAGAGGGGTGAGAGAGAGCGGGGTGAGAGCGAGAGAGAGAGTTGTGTGAGAGATAGAGAGGGGGTTGAGAGAGGGGTGAGATAGATAGAGAGGGGTGTAAGAGAGAGGGGTGAGAGAGAGAGTGGTGTAAGAGAGAGGGGTGAGAGTATGAGAGGGCTGAGAGGCTGGTGAGAGAGAGGGAGGACTGTAAGAAAGAGAGTGGTTAAGAGAGGGATGAGTGAGAGGAGAGAGAGAGCCGGAGAGAGAGTGGGAGAGAGAGAGGGCTGAAAGAGAGGGGGGAGAGTGAGGGAGTGAGACAGGGTGAGGGGGGGGCGAGAGAGAGGGAGCGTGCGAGAGAGGGGGGTGAAAGAGAAAGAGGATGAGAGAGAAAGGTGAGAGAGGGGTGAGAGAGAGAGGTGAGAGAGAGACGGTTGAGAGAGAGGGGGGGGTGAGAGAGAGGAGGTGAGACAGACACGGGGTGAGAGAGGGGGTGAGAGAGAGGGTAAGAGAGAGTTGTGAGAGAGGGAGAGGTAAGTGAGAGAGAGGTGAGAGACAAGGGTGAGAGAAGGCTGAGAGAGAAATGGGTGAGAGAAAGGGGTGAGAGAGAGAGATGGCAGAGAGAGAGAGGGGGTAAGAGAGAGCGAGGTGAGAGAGAGGGGTGAGAGAGAGAAGGGTGAGAGGTAGAGAGAGAGAGATGTGAGAGAGAGGGGTTGAGAGAGGGTTGAGAGATAGGTTGTAAGAGAGAGGGGTGAGAGAGTTGGTTGAAAGAGAGGGGCAGAGAGAGAGGGGAGATAGAGAGTATAAGAGGGATGAGAGACTGTTGAGAGTGAGAGGGAGGAGTGTAAGAGAGAGACTGGTTAAGAGAGGGATGAGTGAGTGGGAGAGTGTGTGGTGAGAGAGAGAGAGGGCTGTGAGAGAGGGGGGTGCAAGAGAGAGAGAGCGTGTGGGGGGGTGAAAGAGAGAGAGTGGTGAGAGAGAGAGGGGTGTGAGAGAGAGATGAGAGAGAGGGGTGAGAGAGAGGGTTGAGAGAGAAGAGGGGGCGAGACAGAGAGGGTGAGAGAGAGGGGTGAGGGAGATGGGTGAGAGAGAAGGGGCGTGAGCGAGAGAGAGGGCTGAGAGAGAGTGGGTTAGAGAGAGTGGCGAGAGAGAGGGGGTGAGAGACAGGGGCGTGAGACAGAGACAGAGGGGTGAGAGGGAGTGTGGGCGAGAGAGTGTGTGGGCGAGAGAGAGTGGGCGAGAGAGCGAGAGTGGGCAAGAGACGGAGGGAGTGAGGAAGAGAGGGGTGAGAGAGAGAGGGGTGTGACAGGGAGATGTTCTGAGAGTGGGGGTGAGAGAGAGGGGTAAGAGAGAGAGACGCTGTGAGAGACTAAGAGCGTGAGAGATAGTGAGTGAGAGACCGTGGGTGAGATGAGAGAGGGCAGAGAGAGAGGGGTGAGAGAGAGGGGTGAGAGAGGGAGGGGATGAGTGAGAGAGGATGTTGAGAGAGAGGTGGTGAAAGAGAGAGAGGGGAGTGAGAGAGAGGAGGTGAGACAGATAGTGGGTGAGAGAGGGTTTAAGAGAGAGAGGGGGTGGGAGAGAGCGGAGGTGAGAGACAGGGGAGAGATAGTGGGTAGAGAGAGGGTGAGAGAGAGAGAGTGGAGAGAGTGTGGGGGAGAGAGAGGAGCAAGAAAGAGAGGGGGTTAGAAAGACAAGGGTGAGAGAGAAGGAGTGTGTGACAGAGGAGGGTGAGAGAGAGAGAGACGGTGAGAGAGGAGTGAGAGGGAGGCGTAAGAGAGTGAGGGTGAGACAGAGGGGTGTACGAGAGCATGGGGTGAGAGAGCGAGAGGGGTGAGAGAGAGGGGGTGAGAGAGAGAGGGGCTGAGGGAGAGAGGGTGTGAGAGAGGAGTGCGAGGGTGGGGGGGTGAGAGAGGGGGTGAGAGAGAGAGCGGTGAGAGAGAGAGGGGTGAGAGAGAAGGGTGAGAGCAAGTGAGAGAGAGGGTGAGAGAGAAAGGGGTGTGAGAGAGAGAGGGTGAGAGAGAGGGTATGAGAGAGGGGTGAGAGAATTAGAGAGGGAAGTAATATAGAGCATTGAGAGAGTGGAATGAGAGAGAGGGGGAGTGAGAGCGGTGTAAGAGAGTGAGGGGTGAGAATATGAGTGGGCTGAGAGAGGGGTGAGAGAGAGAGGGAGGAGTGTAAGAGAGAGAGAGGGATTAGAGAGGGGTAGAGAGCAGAGGGGGAGAGAGAGGTGAGAGAGAGAGGATTGAGAGAGAGAGATGGAGAGAGAGAGAGACGGGGTGCGAGAGAGAGGTCGAGAGAGAGGCAGTGTGTGAGCGAGGGCGGTGAAAGAGAGAGAGATGGACTGAGAGACAAGGGGAGAGATAGAGGGGGTAGAGAGAAGGGGGAGACAGAGAGAGAGAGAGGCGAGAGAGAGGGGCGAGAGAGTGAGGGGGGCAGAAAGAGGTGGAGCGAGAAACAGGGGGCGAGAGGGAGGGAGTGTGTGAGAGACGGGGCGAAAGAGAGAGGGTGAGGGAGAGCGGTGAGTGAGAGGGGAGAGCGAGAACATGGGGTGAGAGAGGGATGAGGAAGAGGGAGTTTGTGAGAGAGGGGAGTGAAAGAGAGAGAGGGTGAGTGAGAGAGGATGACAGAGAGAGGGGTGAGATAGAGAAGGGTGAGAGAGTGAGGGGGTGAGAGAGAGAGGGTTTCGGAGAGAGTGAGGGGTGATAGAGAGAGGGGTGAGAGAGAGAGAGCTGAGAGAGAGGGGGAAAGAAAGAAATGGGGTGAGAGAGCGAGGGGGTGAGAGAGAGGGAGTGTGTGAGAGGTGGGTTGAAAGAGAGAGAGGGTGAGAGAGAGGGGTGTGGGAGAGAAGGGTGAGAGCGAGAGGGTGAGAGCGAGAGAGGGAGTGGGTGAGAGAGAGAGGGATGAGAGAGAGAGGGTGTGAGAGAGGGATGAGCGAGTGAGGTTTGAGAGAGGGGGTGAGAGAGAGAGAGAGGGATGAGAGACAGAGAGTGAGTGAGAGAGAGAATCGGCTGAGGGAGAGAGGGGGAGAGAGAGGGGTGAGAAAGAGAGGGGTGAAAGAGAGAGGGGGGTGAGAGATGGGGTGAGAGGGAGAGAGGGAGAGATTAAGGGATGAGAGAGAGGGTTGAGAGAGAGGGGTGAGTGAGATAGTGAAGTGAGATAGAGCGAACGGGTGAGAGAGGGGTGTGAGAGAGAGGGGGTGAGATAGAGACGGAGTGAGTGAGATAGGTGTTGCGAGAGATGCAGTGAGCGAGAGGGGTATGAGAGAGAGATGAGGTGACAGAGACGGGGGTGAGAGAGAGGTGGTGAGAGATAGAGAGGGGTGAGATAGAGAGGGGTGAGACAGAGTGGGGTGAGAGAGTGAGGGGGGTGAGGTAGAGAAGGGTTAGAGCGAGAGAGAGAGAGGGTGAGAGAGAGAGAAAGAGGGATGAGAGAGAGAGGGTGTGAGACAGGGGTGAGAGAGTGAGGGGGTGAGAGAGGGGGTGAGAGAGAGTGCGGTGAGAGAGAGAGGCGAGAGAGAGAGGGATGAGAGACAGCGACGGAGTGAGAGAGAGAGAGAGTCGGGTGAGGTAGAGAGAGGGGGAGAGAGGAGTGAGAAAGAGAGGGGTGAAAGAGAGTAAGGGGTGAGAGAGAGATGGGGTAAGAGAGAGAAGGTGAGGGGGGGAGATAGAGGGATGAGAGAGGGTTGAGAGAGAGAGGGGGGTGATTGAGATAGTGAAGTGAGATAGAGAGAACGGGTGAGAGAGAGGTGTGAGAGAGAGGAGGTGAGTGAGAGAGGGTGTTGCGAGAGAGGCAGTGAGAGAGAGGTGTCTGAGAGAGAGGAGGTGAGACAGACAGGTAGAAATATAGAGGGCGTGAGAGAGTGAGGGGGTGAGAGAGGGGGTGAGAGAGAGGGTAAGAGAGAGAGTGGTTTGACAGAGAGAGGGGTGAGAGACAGAGCGAGGCGGTGAGAGAGAGAGTGGGAGAGACAGTGACGGGGTGAGATCGTGAGGTGGTGAGAGATAGAGGGGCTGAGACACAGGGAGAGAGAGGGTGGAGAGTGTGAGAGGGGAGAGAGAAGGGCGAGAGAGGGAGAAGGCAAGAGAGAAAGGGGGCAACAGAGACAGGGGCGAGAGGGAGGGAGTGTGTTAGAGACGGGGTGAAAGAGATAGAGGGTGAGAGAGGGGTCAGAGAGAGAGGGGTGAGAGAGACGGGGCGAGAGAAAGAGAGGTGTGAGATAAAGCGGGGCCGAGAGTGAGGAAGTGTGTGAGGGGGGTTAAAAGAGAGGGTGAGAGAGAGAGGGGTGAGAGAGTGAGAGGGTGAGAGACAGAGGGGGATGAGAGAGAGGGGGCGAGAGGGAGGAGTGTGTAAGAGAGGGGGGTGAAAGAGAGAGAGGTTGAGATGGAGAGGGGTGAGAGAGAGGCGGTGAGAGAGAGAGGGGGAGAGAGAGAGGAGGTGAGGCAATCAGGGGTTGAGAGAGAGGGAGTGAGAGGGAGAGAGGGGTTGAGATAGAGAGGAGGTGAGACAGACACGGGGTGAGAGAGAGGGGGTGAGAGAGGGAGAGGTAAGAGAGAGAGAAAAGAGAGAGGGGTGAGAGAGGGCTGAGAGAGATGGGTGAGAGAGAGGGGTAAGAGAGAGAGATGTAAGAGAGAGGGGGGTGAGAGCGAGAGAGAGAGACGGGTAGGAAAGAGGGGTGAGAGGGAGACGGGTGAGAGAGAAGGGGTGTGTGAGAGAGAGAAGGGTGAGATAGAGAGAGGGCTGAGAGAGAGTGGATGAGAGAGAGTGGTGAGAGAGAGAGGGTTGAGAGAGTGGGGCGTGAGACAGAGAGAGATGGGTGAGAAAGAGAGTGTGGGCGAGAGAGAGAGAGAGTGGGCGAGAGAGAGAGTGACCGAGAGATTGTGAGCGAGAGAGAACGGGGGTGAGAGAGTGTTGGCGAGAGAGAGTGTGGGCAAGAGACAGAGGGAGGGAGGAAGAGAGGGGGTGAGAGAGAGAGAGAGCGGTGTGACAGGGAGAGGTTCTGAGAGTGGGGGAGAGAAGGGGTGAGAGAGAGACGTGAAAGTGGGGGGAGAGAGGGGGAAGAGAGAGGGGGTTGAGAGGGGTGAGAGAGAGAAGGAGAGAGAGAGTGGATGGGATGGGGAGAGAGTGGCAAGATAATGGGGAGAGAGAGGGGTAGAGAGAGGTATGAGAGAGAGGATTGAGAGAGTGGGGTGAAAGACCGGTGAGAAAGAGGGGAGTGAGAGAGGGGGAGAGATAAGGGGGAGAGAGGAGTGTGAGAGAAATGGGGTGAGATGGGTGGAGAGAGAGGGGGAGAGAAAGGGGGAGAGAGAGCGGGAGCGGGGAGACAGAGGGGGAGAGCGGGGGTCAGAGAGAGGGCGAGAGAGGGAGGGGTGAGGGAGGGGGAGAGATGTGGCGAGAGAGAGTGGCGAGAGAGGGGGAAAGAGATGGGGAGAGAAAGGGGGAGGGAGAGGTGAGAGAGAGGAATGATAGAGGAGAGAGAGAGAAGGGAAGGGGGGAGGAGGTGGTGAGAGAGGGGGAGAGAGGGGAGAGAGGGGGGGGTTGAGAGGGATGACAGAGATCGGCAGACAGATGGGAAAGGGGAAGGGGAGAGAGGGGGAGAGAAGGGGTAGAGAGAGGAGTAGGAGGAGTGGGTGGCAGAGAGACGGGTCAGAGAGAGGGGGGGAGAGCGGTGAAGGAGTGGTGAGAGAGAGGGGAGTGAGAGAGGGGTGTGAGAGGGGGGAGAGACGGGAGGAGAGAGGGGTGTGAGAGAAGGGTGAATGAGAGGGAGATGGGAGAGATGGTGTGAGAGAAATGGGGTGAGATGGGTGGAGAGAGAGGGGAGAGAGGGGAGAGACAGAGGGGAATGAGAGGAGGGAGAGAGGGGAGAGGTGGGGGAGAGAGAGGATGAAAGAGAGGGAGAGAGCGGGAGAGAGGGGGGAGACAGAGTGGGGAGGGCGGGGGGCAGAGAGAGGGGGAGAGGGGGGAGAGACGGGAGGAAAGAGGAGTGTGAGAGAAGCGTGAGAGAGAATGGGAGGGGAGAGAGAGTGTGAGAGAAATGGGGTGAGATGAGTGGAGAGAGAGGGGAAAGAGAGGAGGGAGAGAGGGGAGTGGTGGGGGAGAGAGAGGGGGAAGAGGGAGAGAGAGTGGGAGAGAGAGGGGGAGATGGGGAGAGTGGGGGTGCAGAGAGAGGGGGAGAGAGAAGGGGTGAGAGAGAGTGGGGAGGGAGGGGGAGAGATGTGGGCAAGAGAGAGTGTGGAGAAAGAGGTGGGAGAGAGGGGGAGAGAAAGGGGAGAGAGTGGTAAGAGAGAGGAATGAGAGAGGGGTGAGAGAGAGGGGAGAAGGGGAGTGAGGTGGGCGAGAGAGATGGGGAGTGTGATGGATGAGGGAGTGGTGTGAGACAGAGAGGGGTGAGACAGAGGGATGAGACAGAGGGGAGGGGGAGAGTGGCGGGCGAGAGAGGGGTGAGAGAGAGGGAGGGGAGAGAGGGTGAGGGAGGGGAGGGGGGAGAGGGGTGATGGGGAGAGAGGGGGAGAAAGGGGGAGTGAGAGAGGGGAAAGCGATCACAAGAGGGGCAGAGAAAGTCGACAGAGAGAGAGGCCGGGAGAGAGAGAGGGTGAGAGAGAGATGGATTGTGAGTGAGAGGGACTGTGAACGAAAGGTAAAAGAGAGGGGTGAGAGAAAGGGGTGAGAGAGAAGGGTGAGAGAAAGGGGTGAGAGAGGGTAGAGAGAGAGAGAGGGGAAAGAGGGAAGAGAGGGGGAGGGGGAGAGAGGGGGTTGTGGGAGAGTGGTGGGGAAGATTGGTGTGCGAGAGAGAGGGGTGAGAGAGAGGGAGAGTGGGGGGGAGAGAGGGGGGAGTGAGAGAGTTGGAGTGAGAGGGGAGTCGAGAGTACAAGAGGGGCAGAGATAGAGGGGAAGAGAGAGAGAGGTGGGGGGAGAGAGGGTGAGAGAGATGGGTTGAGAGTGAGGGGGGTGAGAGAGAGGTGTGAGGGAGTTGGGTTGAGAGAGGGGCGAGCAAGAGAGTGGGGCGAGAGAGGGGGCGAGTGAGTGAGAGAGAGAGAGGGGGCAAGAGAGAGAGAGGTGCAACTGAGCGGGAGGGAGCGGATGGAAATGAGAGAGTCTGAGAGAGCAAAAGAGCGCACGAGAAGGGAACGAGATAGAGAGAGAAAGATAGATAGAGAGGAGGCAGAGCGTGATCGGGAGAGATAGAGGGCAAGCAAGAGACAGAGGGATGAGGGAGAGAGGGACGCGAGGGAGAGAGAGAGTCGGGTGAGAGAGAGGGTTTGGGTGGAGCGTGAGTGAGTGGGAGGGAGAGAGAGAGAGAGGGTGAGAAAGAGAGAATGCGAGTGAGGTGGTGAGAGCAAGGGAGAGAGAGCGAGAGAGATGTCTCGGGTAGGACCAGTACAGAAGAGGTGAAACCAGGACCCTCACAAGATGGTGGGAGTGAAGCCAAGAATGTAGCTGTTCCATGCCAAGCTCTGTGTCTCTGTCCTGTCTTCCAGGTCTGAGTACAGAAGGTCACTAACCCCTCCCTGTGCTGTTTACTGTGAGTGATCTTACCGACTGCAGGATTTACTGAAGGCTCCAGATCTCCCTCTCCATCTATCTCTGGCTGACCAAGCGTCTTTGATGTGGTGAAGGACGAGACAGGAGTTAAGAATTCGGCTGAGACAGGAACATCCTGATGACCTACAGGAGACAGAGAAACAGACAGAATGGGAAATTAGACTGATGCCGTGAGGGTTACACATGGAGAATGGCCCTGAGTCCCACAGAGATCTGGAAAATCCCAGTCTCCTTCCTGGCCTATGCTGCTGTGTCTCTCTGGAATGGAGAATTCTGTTGGCTTCGGATGTGGAGGAGCTGTAAGTGTGCGAGACGCTGACAGGGTTAGACCCACACAGTGAGGAATACCACATGAAGAGAGACTGAGTGATATCTCCAGAGTGCAGGAAGGTATCAGGATCACACAATGCTCATGATGAAAGGGTTGGGATTCATGTTGCACAGGGATCCGTACTCAGTGACAGGTGAGCTACGAGTTGGACAGGTGATGGCCTCGTGCTATTCTCACCCGACTGTTCATCCAGATGCCGGTGTCCAGTATAACCCATCTAACTGCTTAATATCCTTTTAAGAAGGAAATCTATAATAGACAGCGGATCTGGCCTACACATGATCCAGACCCAGGTCTCTAAACTGCTCTCTGTAATGATCCAGCAAGGCACTCAGCTCAAGGGCAGCTCAGGGTGGGCATGCGATGCTGGCCAGCCAGAGACAGCATCATCCCATGAGTGAATTAAACACAACACTGCTGGGAGCAGTGTCCTGGCCAGTCATGTCGGTAAGCTCATGGGCAGGACTTTAAACTGACAGAGAGGATGCAGGGCCAGGGTTCAGGTGAAAGGAGCTTTCCAAATCCAAACAGAAATGGCAATGTATCTGAAGACAAGCAGAAAGGAACAGGAAGAGACAGAGTTTAACTGAAACTGTACTTCAGTGAATTGGACAGACAAGGAATTGTGGAAAGAGTCAGTCGTAATGTTCTTTTTTGGACTGGATAAAGTCTCTGCAATGAGGTGGATGGACTGTGGCACAGAGATAAATGAGAATTCGTGGTGACAGGGTGAACAAAAGGCAGAACATGAATATTTTATTGTACACCTCCTTGAGGGTTGTCAGGGCGTGCAGGATGGGTAACCCTGACAGTAATGGGTAACAAAGGCATTACAGAGAAAGCATTTGGCCTCAGATAATGAAGCTGAATCAGCCTGAATGCAGATTCTGGGTAACACGTGTCAAAAACATAAGCAGGAGAACAGTTTAGAGGCTGCCTAACAGCATTTCATTGCTTAACCCTGTTACACATTCCAAATGCAATCCTGTGTAATGCAAAGGCACTGTGATCATTTTGGGAGACTTCAGTCTTTGTATAATCTGGGACAGTCACATCGGCAAAAGTGATGTTCTCCGAACTCCTCTTTGAATGTTTCTGTCAGTGTTTCTTTGAATAACACATTGTGCAAATGGCCAGGGAGGTGAATATCTCAGATCGACCGTTGGATGATGATGCTGAGGGAAGGAGTAATGTCCCACTGAAATATCCTCTGGGAAATTGTAGTGTAGTGGAATTCAGCAAGATGATGGATTTTTAAAGTGACCATAAAGCACACCCAACAATCACAACCAAAGCCATTGACATGTGTTTGAGAGGAGAACTGACCAAGGTAAACAGAGGAAACAGTGAAGTGTATGGCTGGAAATGGACAGTGGAAAACATTTACAGTCATAGAGATGTACAGCACAGAAACAGGGCCTTCGCTCCAACTCATCCACGTCACCGATATATCCTAACATAATCTCATCACATTTGTTAGCACTTGGTCCAAATCCCTCTCAACCTTTCCTGTTCGTATACCCATCCAGATGCCTTTTAAATGCAGTAATTGTACCAGTCTCCACCACTTCATCTGTCAGGTCATTCCATACACACAACACCCTCCACATCAAAACGTTGTCCCTTATGTTCCTTTTATATCTTTCCCCTCTCATCCTGAACCTATACCCTCCAGTTCTGGACTACCCCACCCCAGGGAAAAGACCGTGTCTGTTAATCCTAACCATGCCTCTCATGGTTTTATAAACTTCCATATGGGTTACCCCTCAGCTTCAGACATTCCAGGGAAAACATCCCCAGCCCATTCAACCTCTCCCTTTAGCTCAAATCCTCCAATCCTGTCAGCGTCTTTGCAAATCTTTTCTGAACCCTTTCAATTTACACAACATCATTCCAATAGGGAGGAGACAAGAATTGCACGCAATATGCTAAAACTGGCTTATCCAATGTCCTGTACAGCCACAACATGACCTCCCAACTCCTCTACTCAATGCACTGATCAATAAACGCAAGCATACCAAACACCTTCTTCACTATCCTATCGATCCACAATTCTCCTTTCAAGGAACAATGAACCTGCACTCCAAGGTCTCTTTGTTCAGAAACACTCCCTGGGACCTTAACATTAAGTGTATCAGTCCTGCAAAGAGTTGCTTTTCCAAAATGCAGCACCTCCCATTTATCTAAATGAAGCTCCATCTGCCACTCTTCATCCCATTGGCCCATCAGTTCACCATCCCGTTGTCATGTGAAGTAACAATCTTCACTGTTTACTACACCTCCAATTTTGGTGTCATCTGTAAACTTACTAACTATACCTGCTATGTTCACATTCAAATTATTTATATCATTAATGGAAAGTAGTGGACGCAGCACCGATCCTTGTGGCACTCCACTGGTCACAGGTCTCCAGTCTGAAAAAAACACTCTCCACAACCACCCTCTGTCTTCGACCTTCGTGCCAGTTCTGTATCCAAATGGCTGGTTTTCCCTGTATTCCATGAGATCTATGCTTGCTCTCCAATCTCCCATGTGGAAACATTTCGAACACCTTACTGAAGTCCATATTACTCACATCCACCGCTCTGCCCTCATCAATCCTTTTGTTACTTCTTCAAAAAAATCAATATCTCGAAACATGATATCCCACGTACAAGGCAATGCTGACTATCCCCAATTAGACATTGCCTTTGTAAACGCATGAAATTCCTGTCCCTCATGTATCCATCTTTCCACGTGCACATGACGGACGTCAGGCAAACAAGTCTGTAGTTCCCTGGCTTGTCCTTACCAGCCGTCTTAAACAGTGGCACCACGTTAGCTCAACCTCCAGTCTTCTGGCACCTCACCTGTGTCTATCGATGATACAAATATTTCAGCAAAGGGCGCAGCAAACACTACTCTAGCTTCCCACAGAGATCTAGAGTATACCTGACAAGGTCTTTTAACCTTTAACCACTTCAAGAGATCCAACATCTCCTCCTCTGTAATATGGACATTTTGCAAGATGACATCATCTACTCCCCAATGCTATTTCACAAACCATCATTCTATTCGAAATCTTCCCGGTCCTTCTCTACAGGAAATACTTGTTCAGTATTTTCTCAATCTCCTGCAGCTAAACGTGCAGGCTGTCTTGATCTTTGAGGGCCCTATTGTCTCCCCAGTGACCCTTTGGCCTTTATGCATTTGTAAAGATCATTGGATTCTCCTTAACCCTAATTGTTAAAGCAATCTCATGTCGCCTTTTTGCCCTCCTGATTTCCCTCTAACCCTACAAAACACTGCAATGTCCCCCTCCCTGAGTGATCCGTACCCAACACTGCACTCAACCCCTCCCTGACTGATCTCTACACAACACTGCAATCTCCCTCTCCCTGACTGATCCCTACCCAACACTGCAATGTCCCCCTCCCTGAGTGATCCCTACCCAACACTGCACTCAACCCCTCCCTGACTGATCTCTACACAATACTGCAACCTCCCCCTCCCTGACTGATCCCGACCCAACACTGCAATCTCCCCCTCCCTGACTGATCCCTACTCAACACTGCAAACTCCCCCTCCCTGACTGATCCCTACCCAACACTGCAACCTACCCCTCCCTGACTGATCCCTATCCAACATTGTAATCTCCCCCTCCCTGACTGATCACTAGCCAAATCTCCCCCTGTCTGACTGATCCCTACTCAACACTGCAATATGTCCCGCCCTGACTGATCCCTCCCCAACACTGTAATCTCCCCCTCCCTGACTGACCCCTACCCAACACTGCAATCTCCCCCTCCCTGACTGATCCCTACCCAACACTGCAGTAGCCCCCTCCCTGACTGACCCCCACCCAACACAGTAATCTCCCCCTCCTGACCCATCTCTCCCACATCAGGTCATGGAAATGCAGGTATTAATAATTAATCCTGTCCTTTGTGTATTTGAGCTGAAAATGTGTTGCTGGAAAAGCGCAGCAGGTCAGGCAGCATCCAAGGAACAGGAGAAAAGACGTTTCGGCATCAGCCCTTCTTCAGGAAATTCCTGAAGAAGGGCTGATGCCCGAAACGTCGATTCTCACGTTTCTTGGATGCTGCGTGTCCTGCTGCGCTTTTCCAGCAACACATTTTCAGCTCTGATCTCCAGCATCTGCAGTCCTCACTTTCTCCTTTGTGTATTTGACTGTGGCAACATTGAGAGAACACTATGTGCTGTCAGTCTCCAGAGTGTTCGATGGGGGCACTTCGAGGAAGCTTTCCTCCAGATCTAAGTCCATTCTCAAACTAATCTGGAATATTTACATGAGAACCGTTTCAGTGATGATTCACTTTGAATCCATTCTGTGCCTTGTTGTAGTTAGCTGGGAACACTGATAACCTGGGCAGCACTGTTCCTGGGAATTTTGATAGGAGCCAGATTAAATGGGGATTTCTGGGTCTCATTCCTTCTCTTGGAAGTGATTAAGTCTCACAAGTGAATACTGAGATGCTGATGGTGATGTCCAGATATTTCTAAAAACAAGGTAAACAACCCAACCAGATTGTTCGCAGTGAGGTGACAGTGGAGGAGCTCTTGGAACCAGTGACCATAGGTCTATTAATATTGTAATCATTGTGGAGTGAGACAAAATGTTCCCCAGGTGTTAGTTCTACATTGGGGCAAAGCACATTCTGACGGAGTTAGAGAGCAGCTTGCAGGGGTTGGTTTGAGAAGTTTGTTTGCTGGCAAAGGGACCTCTGGCAAATGAAAGCTCTTTAAATGTGGGATAGCTACAGTTCAAGATCTGTACGTTCCTGTGAGTATGAAAAGCAAGGTTGGCAGGAATAAGGATCCCTGGATGACAAGAGACATTGAGACTTTAACCAGAGGAAAAAAAAGCATACATGGCTCAGGTACAGGCAGCTGGGGTCAAGGGAATCCCTGGTGATAAATAGGGGATACAAGCGTTTACTGAAGAAGGGAATCAGGAGGGCAGATGACCTTGGCTGAGAAAATTTGGGTGAATCCAAAGAGATTCTCGAAGTATATTAAAGGAAAAAGAATAACTAGAAAGAGACTAGGACTGTATATGCAGAATCGCAAGAGTTATTTCCCCTCTATGTTGACTGTGGAGAAGTTCAGGAAGGCTTGGGAACTTGGGGAAGTTAGTGATCATCTCTTGGGGACAGTCCATATCACAGAAGAGGATGTGTTGAATGTATTAGAATGTATGAACGTGGATAAATCTCCTGACCAAATATATCCAACAACACTGCAAGAGGCGAGAGAAGAAATTGTGGGGTCCCTGGCTGATCTTTTTGCATCAACATTACCTACGGGTGAGGTCCCAGATTTTGGAGGGCAGCAAATGTTGTGCCCTTATTCGAGAAGGGCTGCAAAGGAAAACCTGGGAACTATAGAACAGTAAACCCAACATCCATGGTAAGTAAATTACTTGAGAAGATGCTCTGCATTTGGAAATACAACTTTTGATTGGGTGTAGTCAGCATAGCCTTGTGTGTGGGAGACTAGGCCTCACAAATTTGTCAGCGTTCTTTGATGAAGTGATCTTTAAGTTTGACGACGGCAGGCCAGTACATGTAGACTCTACAGACTTCAGGAAGGCCTTTTAAAAGGTTCCACATGGTACCTTGCTCTGGAAGGTTAGATCGCATGGAATCCAGGGGGCGTTGGCAAACTGAGTACACAATTGGCTTGATGGTAGGAAGCAGAGGGTAACAGTCAGACTGGAGGCCTGTGGCGAGTGGTGTGCCTCAGCGGTCATAGGATCAAAGAATCCCTCCTCTGTGGAAACAGGCCCTTCGGCCCAACAATTCACTGGCCCTCTGAAGATTATTCCACCCAAACCTATTCCCGTTCCCTGTCACTCGACATTAACCCCTAACTAATGCAACTTACTTACACATCCATGAACACTATAGGCAATTGAGCATGGCCAATTTACCTGACCTGCACATCTTTGGACTGTGGGAGGAAACCGGTGCACCCAGAGGAAACCCAAGCAGACATGGGAAGAACATACAAACTCAGTTGGGTTGGCATGGTGTCTCAGTGGTTGGCACTGCTGCCTCACAGCGACAGGGACTCGGGTTTGACCCCAGCCTCGGGTGACTGTCTATGTGGAGTTTGCACATTCTCCCTATGTCTGCGTGGGTTTCCTCTGGGTGCTCCGGTTTCCTCCCACAATCCAAAAATGTACAGGTCAGGTGAATTGGCCATGCTAAGTTGTCCAGAGTGCTCGGTGCATTTGTCCAGGGTAAATATTGGGTAGGGAGAATGGCGCTGGATGGATTACTCTTCGGCAGGTCGGTGTGGGCATGTTGGGCCAAATGGCCTGTTTCCATACTGTCGGAACTCTAACCCTAACAGGATCTAACCCACACAGAGCATCCTGTGAGGTTGGAATTCAACCCAGATCGACAGTGCTGTAAGGCAGCAGTGCTAACCACTGAGCCATTGTGCCACTGAGCTGGTCAGTGCTAGGCCCATGGCTGTTTGTTATCTATCTCAATGATTTGGACGAGGATGTTTAAGGCATGATTAGAAAGTTTGCAAATTACACTAAAATAAGTGAGGAAGGTTCTCAGCAATTGCAACACGGCCTTGATCAGCTGGGGAATTGGGCTGAGAAATGGCAAATGGAGTTTAATACAGACAAGGGCGAGATCTTGCATTTTGAAAAGTCACATCAAGACAGGGGTTTCATGGTGAATGGTAGGGCCTGGAGGAGTGTAGCGGAACAGAGGGTCCTTGGATTCCAGGAGCACGGTTCTCTGAACTCAGGGAGACAGGGCAGTGAAGAAGGCTTTTGGCACACTGGGCTCTTCATCAGTCAGGGCATGGGATATCGACGTTGGGAAGTTCTGTTGTTGTTGTGCAGGATGTTGGTGAGGCCGCACTTGGAGTATTGTGTTCAGTTTTACCCACCTTGCTATAGGAAGGATGTTATTAAACTGGAAAGAGTGCAGAAGAATCTTACAAGGATGTTGCCAGAACTCAACTAGACAGATATAGAGAGAAGTTGGACAAGTTAGGGCATTTTCTTTAGTGCGTAGGAGACTGAGGGGGTGTCCTTATAGAGGTGTATAAGATCATGGGAGGCATGGATAGGGTGAATGCACTCAGTCTTTATCCAAGGCTTGGGGAATCAAGGATGAAAGGGCATCAGTTTAAGGTGAAAGGGGAAGATTAAAAGGGAACCTGAGGGACAATACTTTTACCCAGAGGGTAGTACACATACGGAATGAACTACCAGTGCAAGTAGTCGAGGAGGATACATTAAATAACATTTAAAATGCACTTGGACAAATACATGGAGAGGAACATATTGGAAGGATATGGGCCAAGTGCAGGGAAACCGGGTTGGTGTGGATGGACCAGTTTGGTCCAAAGAGCCTGTCTCCATGCTGTAGAACTCTATGACTCTATGAACATACTCAGGTGTCCCATAAAACCGAAGCAGCCAAAGCAATAGGAACACGAGCCGGTACAAATGTGAAACAGTCCTGCAGACTTCGGCAGGAAGCCAGCCTGGCCTTGCAGTGAAGGATTCCTGGTACAGGAACTGTGGTGAGAAGCCCATAGAGAACTGGGGAAGGAAGCTGGAAAGCTCACTCCACTGCCGATAGCCTGGAGGACCCCCGGCTGGGATAAGGCAGCTGGCATCCGGTCACCCCAGGGAAACCTATAGGCTGTGACAGAGCTAGGTCTCCGACACAATGAGCAGGACAGAACGTTGCAGGAAAATCTCACCCACATGGGACTACTCCAGTTACAATTGGAAAGAGCCCAATCCAGTGAAAGGAGAGTCTCTGGGGATGGGGAGGCAGCCTCAGGTTACATTGACAATCTGGAAGGACAGTGTATGAGCTCCTAGCAGTGGCATGTGTCCTCTACACGTGCAACACGGAGCAACACACATCAGGCCCTAGTAGGAGGTGCCAGGAGCAAATACAATCCCTAGGGAACCAGGGCTCCTCCCAGAATGGGAAAATGTGTGCCTTTGGGGTTCTACCTCCCCAGGGAGATAATGAAAGGCCCCACACTGACACATCCACACCCGCTCACAGATGGGGACTCACACTGCCTTTCTCTCAGGTAACTGCACCTTTTGCCCCCAGCGCTGACCCACACACGGACCGAGATTCCAGGAATCCTGTGGTTACCCAGTGTCAGACAGCTGATGGTCTCACTCCATACACAACAGCCGTTCCAGCCACCCAGCTGTTGGGCAGCACTAAAAAGGCTACTCTGTTTGATCCTGTCTCAAACTCAGATACATTTTTGGATGAGATAGACCGACAGTCGGTCATACACGGACTGGATGCTGACAAACAAATTAACTTAATCACCATGTGACTTTGTCTACCAGGCCATTCAGCCCTCCCTGAAGGACAACAGTGAGGGAGGGGCATCCATGATGAAATGAAGGCAGCGGTCCTCACTGTTCGAGAAAAGTCCCATCCCGGGTTAGTGACAAACAGCGTAAATATTTGTTCCAGGAGAACACCCACACTAACATGTCTCACTGTCAGTTACAGCAGCTCACCAAGGGCTGGGTTAATGACAGCTGCAAGGACACTTACGGTGGGGCACTGGGCTTGGTGCGAGGGATTCCAATTATCCCAAGTGACAAAGTTAGGATGGGGATCTTTGAAGTCGAAAGTATTGGAATTACATTAAAAAAGGCATTTGGATGAGTTATCATGGTTCCCTCCCACATGCTGTGGAGATAGAGGGGACATTGACAGGGTCCACACTTACATAAATGTGAAGGAACAGGCCATGCCACGGCATTCCCAACGCCTGTCATTAACCAATTCGGTTCCTCTCACATCAAGCTGTGGTCCTAACCGCACTCAGCTTGATATATCTCGGGATACCGGTGGTTAGGATTGCAGGCTGCAACAGATGGGTACGATCATGGTGAATGATGCCTGGATACACCCCCAGGGACTGGAAGGTAGATGGAACTCCCCGGGTGATCACCTTAGTTTCATTCATTTGCAGCGTTTGAGTGTTCCTGGCTGGGCCCAGTATTGATTGCCTGTCCGTAGCTGCTCGGGAGCTGGTTTTGGTGGTGAGCTGCCTCCTTGAACTGTTGCCGGTCTGTAGGGATTCTATGATATCACTTATCAGCCATATGACAATCGGTTTGACCAATGTACAAAATGGTTTTCGCTCAAACAGCAGGCGACTCTGACAACAATCATTACCAGCTTTTAAAATTAGGTTTTTGTAATTCGTTGTATAAGCTTATTTCTATTCAAAAGACTAGGTGGGGGAGGAGGAATGGTTGGAATGTTGCTGCCTCCTTGCTAAAACAAACATAGACAGCCAAGAGATGCTGGGTATATTGGACAAGTTATACTCCCAAATCACAAAGCCAGAGAGCAGCCAGATGGTTATACCATCAGCATAATGTAAAAGGCAACAGTTCCCCTGGGCAGACGTATCCCTAATAAATTCTCCACTGAACAAAGGAGGGCCCAGACAGGAAGATCCTGGTCCTGCTACACAAAGAAACTAACAGGAACAAGCCATCCAAATGATTAGCAACGCTTCAAACTATGAACTGATTCTCCGAATTGGCCAGAAGTATAGAAAGTTCTGGGAAACCATCCAGAAATGAACAAAACCAGGGATCACCTGCAGACTGATCTCTTGAATTTTCTGGAGGCTTTCTGAGGTGACCAACATGGCAAGGGACAAAGACCAGCTCACCATCCAGAGAGAGGGAGAGAGAGAGGGAGAGAGACAGCTGAAGGAAACCCCAGGAGCATGGGAGAGACGGAGTGTGAAAAACCATTGAGAGAGAGAGAGAGCTGGAACCAACTGGAATACTGAGTGTCACCCCTTCAGTCGGTCCATGCTTTAACGCCTGTTTGTCTCAGTCTGACTTCCCCTTCTCTCTTTGTCCTTCTCTCTCTCTGTCTGTCTCTTTCTCTCAATCTGTCTTTCTCTCACACCCACCCTCTCACTGTCTGTCTCTGCCCAATCTTTCTCTCATCCCCCTTCTCCATCCCCACTCTCTCTACCTCTCTCTCTTTTTCTCACCCTCTCTTTCTCTTTTTCTTTATTTCAGACCTGAAAGTGCTCACCCAATTTTGAACCCCCTAAAAATATTTTGCCGCTCATTTTCACTCTCCTCCCAAATTTATCCCCTTCCCCAAATACCTTCCCTCCCAAATAGCTATCTCACCAACTGTGCCTCCCTCAAATATTTTGATGCCCCCCCCCCCCACTCAACGTTGCTATGAGCCCCACTCCCTGGGGCAGAGGGAAATGAGTGGAAAAGTGTGGAGCTGGAAAAGCCCAGCAGGTCAGGCCTGAACCATCGACTCTCCTGCCTGACCTGCTGTGATTCCCCAGCTCCTCACTTTGTAACTCTGACTCTCCAACATCTCACCTTCTCACACCGGTAAATGAGTCTGGGTTGACTGACTCGCCTGTGACTGTTTTAATGTACAGCAAGATCCCAGTCCAACAATTACAGAAGGTTTGCATCACAGATGGAGTCCTTTCTGCCCATCATCCCCTCTTCCCCACTCAATGATCCTGGTCATGTTCAGGATCCTAAGGATTGGCCCCTGAATGGCCTCATTGACAATCCTTCCTGTGGAGACCTCTTCTCCACCCTGTCTCAGACTTTGCATCACATGCTATCTCTCTCTCCATCTCTCTCTGACAATAGCTCCTCCTTTCTCCACCAACCCCAAAGCCCCATCAAACCCTCCCCCTATCTCTGGCTGTCCCACTTCCTCCGTTTCTTCCACTCTCCCCCTTCCCATGCAGACTCACAACCCCTGTGCTCGAAGACATAGTGCAGAGACTAACTCGCCTTTTGACTGACTGCTGTAATGCACAGCAAGATCCCACTCTAAAACCATCGCCAAGAACACACACTGTCCTTCTCCCTCCTTATATGTCCTTCTCACTCTCTCTCTCTCTCTTCCTGTCTCTCGCACTCTGTCCTTTTCTCACTCCACCTCCTTAACTCTCACTGCCTATCTCTCTCTCTCCACTTCCTCCATCTCCACTCTCTCCATGTTTCTCTCTCTTTTTCTCTATTTCAGACGCACTCAGAAAAGTACTTCATGATTCTTCTTCTCACCCCCTCCCCACAGTGGGGGTAAAACCTGAGGGAGAGCAGGCACTGAGGCAAGCTCTTCCCAATGCCCCTTCCCCCAGTAACTGGGACAGAGCAGAGGGGTCCAGGGAGAAAGAGGGAGATAAACTACAGGAGAGAAAGAAAGATGGATGGAAAGACAGTGCAAGGGAGGGAGAACACAAGTGAAAGACAAGTTGGGGCCGTGCTGGAGAGGAAGTGAAAAGAATTGAGAGAGAGCAGAAGAGAGACAGACAGAGAGAGTGTGAAACTCCAGGAAATGAAATACAATGTCAGACAGATACAGGGTGAAAATGGGGAGAGAAAGACAGGGAGAGAAGTTCAGGCAGACAGCAAGACAGAAATCCCAGGGAGAGATATAGGACAGAGAGAGAGAGGAGTTACAACAGCAGAGAGATAGAGCTGAGAGAGTGGGGTGGTAGTGCGAGCTGACGTGATGTGGCTAGAGTGATGTACAGACAGGAATAGCAAAATCCCACAGAGCTGAGAGACAGATGCAGAGAGAGATGAGCAAGGTGTTAGTTTTGTGAAAGACTGATTAAGCATTCCTGAAAAACCTGGTGAGGTGACAAAGGGGGAAGGGAATCTCCTGGGAAATGTAAACAGGACAGAGATGTGAAGGATGTTGAGATAGGGATTGAAGGAAAGATGTCGGAGAGAGAACTGGGAACACAAAAATAGACATGAGAGCCGCAGAGAGAGAGTGAAGCAGTGACATCTGTGGGATCAGATCCCTCTCTAGCACTTTGCTCCTTTTTCTCTCCCCTTTCCCACAGACGGCCTGAATCTCCTGTTCCTATTTCGGATGGTCTTATGTTCTTAACACTACCTCCAGCTCTTGGCCCCCACACTGGAGGTTATGACTCCACAAGGGCCTGATCTGTAGAGTGCTGCACTCTTCCGTGACTCTCGGAGGGAACCAGTCTGATTTGTATTGGGTTTGCGGCCTCTCAGTGAGAAGTGAAATCTCCTCGAGATTCCCCTCAGTCTCTCACTGTAAGGTGGAGCAGGCCAGAGTCGGGGAAGCAAACAGCAGGCCAGGTCTGCTCTGTCCTCCAGCTCCATTTTAGATGGACACATGGGAGGGGCTTGTTTCCTTCATCAGCTTCCCGTTCTCCCCCTTCTGGGTTAGGGTGGGGGCCGAATGGCCTTGCTCCTGGCTCCTATTGAGGAGCAGGCTGGCTATGATTGGGTTATACACGGCATGCCCCTGGAGTGAGGTTGGTTAGCTCAGTTGACTGGTCAGGTAGCTTACCACACTAGCTAGAGTTCCTCTAAAGGACTCTCCTTCCCAACCTCTCCCCTCAGCTGGGACATGGTGACCCTCTGATTAATACACCACCAGACACTGCTCTCTGGTAAGACTACGGTGACATACATTGGTTTGTACCTGGAGCACTGTTTGCAGGACTAGTTACTGCATTGCCAGAGGGATGTTAGTATGTGGGGAAGGTTTACTGGATGAATCCCCACTGGAATGAGCAGCACTCTCTTTCCCCCAGTTAAGTCAATCTTGCAGCTTTTGTGTCTTTGGAGACACAAGGACCAATTCACCTGAAACAGCAGCTGGATTTTTTTTCATAGGCAACTGATAAGATTGGCTAGTTTACACACACACACACTCTCTCTCTCAGACAGACACTCACTCTCTCAAACACACACACACTCTCACTCCCTCAAACACATACACACACTCTCTCTCTCTCTCTCTCTCACACACACACACATTCCTCTCTCTCACACACATACATACAAACACACACTCTCTCTTTCAAACACACACTCTCACTCCCTCAAACACACACGCATTCCTCTCTCTCTCACATACACGCACACAAACACACACTCAGACAGACACATACGCAAACACATAATCCCTCTCTCACACACACAGACAGACACTCGCTCTCTCTCTCTCTCACAGAGATACACACACACAACCACGATTACTGTACAAACGTGGAGGAAGGTTCAATGGAGAGATTACTTCTCCTAGGACTGAACCCTGATCTCGCATGATGACTGCTCTAGGGAGACAGACAGCAACAGCAAATGACTTGTTGGATCTTCCTGTACACCACCTCTTGCATCGACAGCGTTGGTCTGTTTGGGTGCCTGCTTTTCTGAAGCATCTCCAAGCAACAAGTGACCATAGATTGACAACAGGTTTCCTCCAATCCATGTTTAAGACACATGGTGATGCTATTTTTCACTGATTGTTTAAAAAGATCTGAATCTTCTAAAATGGACGTGGCCTCCATCCCAAACTATTTCCACAAGCCATGCTGACCATCCTGAATCAATCCTTGCTTTTCTAAATGCATATAAATTGTCTCTCATAATGCCCTCCAACAGCTTATCCACCACTGCCATCAGGCTCACAACTCCATAGTTCAACGGTTGTTCCTTGCAGCCTTACTTCAATAATGGCCCATCATTATTTTGGGCAGCACGGTGGCACAGTGGTTAGCACTACTGTCTCACAGTGCCAGAGACCAGGGGTCAATTCCCAGCAAAAGCGACTCTGTGTGGAGTTTTCACATTCTCCCTGTGTCTGCGTGGATTTCCTCCGGCTGCTCTGGTTTCCTCCCACAATCCAAAAATGTGCAGGTTAGGTGAATTGGCCATGCTAAAATTGCCCATAGTGTTAGGTGAAGGGTTTAATGTAGGAGAATGGGTCTGTGTGGTTTGCGGGTCGGGTGGACTTGTTTGGCCGAAGGGCCTGTTTCCACACTGTAAGTAATCTAATAAAATTAATCACCCTCCAGTCTTCAGGCACCTCACCCATTGTCACTGATCGGTCCATCTGACAAGGCCATCTCCATCCTTCTGTAATCTAAGGCTATCATCCTCAGTATTTATCACCCAACCAATCTTCATATCATTCATGAACCCAATTATTAATACTCCACCATTCAAATCTAAATCTATTCTATCAACCACATCAGCAAGACCCAAACACTGAGACATGAACAGACAGAGATTTCTAATTGGGCCATCACTGTCTGCTTCCTGCCACTCAGCATTCTGCGCCAAATTCCTTGGATCTTGAGTTTTTATGTTCACTATCAGTTTCCAATATGGATCCTGATAAAAGCCTTACTGACCTCCAAGCAGATGTCAGGAAAGCATTGCCCTTATTTACACACGGGGTCACCTCCTTAAAAAGTGCAATCCCATTAGTCAGACCTGTCCTCCCCCTTAATAGAACCATTCTGACTGTTCTTCCTGAACTCCAGTCTCTTCAAATGCTGATTAATTCTCTCTCCCAAAATTGCTTCCAACAGACGTCCCACCCACGATATTAGGCTGACTGGCCTGGTATATCCCATGTCCCTTCTTGAATAACAGTACCACATGGTCAGCCCGCCGACACCTCTCCTGTGGCCAGAGGGGATTTGAAAATGTTTGCAAGTGTACCCGCTACTTCCTCCATCACCTCATTCTGTAAACTGAGCAGGGTATGAACGACGCAGAGGCAGAAATATACTGAACAATTTCAGATATTCCTCTTAGACAACAAGACATGGGAGCAGAAACTAGGCCATTCAGCCAATCTGATAGTGTGGCAGTCACTCAGTACTGACTCTCTTACAATGCAGGTATCCCCCAGACTGATGCCCTGACAGCACAGCACACCCTCCGTAGTGATCCCATGACAGTGCAGCACTCCCTCAGTAGTGACCCACTGACAGTGCAGCACTCTCTCAGTAATGACCCTCTGACAGTGAAGCCCTCCCTCAGACTGATCATCTGACAGACCATCACTCCCTCAGTACTGACCCTCTGACAGTGCTGCACTCTCTCAGTAATGACCCACTGACATTGCAGCACTCCCTCAGTAATGACCCTGTGACATTGCAGCACTCCCTTAGTACTGACCCCTCTGACAGTGTAGCACTCCCTCAGTATTGACCCCTCTGACAGTGTGGCACTCCCTCAATACTGACTCTCTGACATTACAACACTCCCTCAGAACTGACCGTCGGACATTGAAGTGCTTCCTCCGTCCTGACGCTCAGGCAATGCTGCACCCCTTGCATACTGATCCACAGACAGTGCAGCACTCCCTCAGTACTGAACCCTCTGACACTGCAGTACTCCCTCAGTACTGACCCTCTGATATTGCGGACCTCCCTCAGTACTGACCCTCTGATTGTGGAAAGCTCCCTCAGTACTGACCCTCTGACAGCGCAGCACTCGATCAGTAATGACCCCCTGGCAGTGTAGCACTCCCTCAGTACTGACCCTCTGACAGTGCAGCACTCCCTCAGTACTGACCTTCTCACAGTGCAGTACTCCCTCAGTACTGACCCTCTGAAAGTGCAGCAATCCCTCAGCACTGACCATCTGACAGTGCAGCATTCCCTCAGTACTGACCCTCTGGCAGTGTAGCACTCCATCAGTACTGACCCTCTGACAGTGTGGCACTCCCTCAGTCCTGACTCTCTGACATTACAACACTCCCTCAATACTGACGCTCTGACACTGCAGCACTCTCTCTGAACAGACCCTCTGACATTGCAGCACTCCCTCAGTACTGACTCTCTGACAGTGCAGCACTCCCTCAGTACTGACCCTCTGACAGTGCAGCACTCCCTCAGTACTGACACTTTGACAGTGCAGTACTCCTTCAGTACTGACAGTCTGACAGTGTGGCACTCCCTCCGTACTGACCCTCTCACAGTGCAGCACTCCCTCAGTACTGACAATCTGACAGTGCAGCGCTCCCTCAGTCCTGACACTCTGACAGTGCAGCACTCCCAGAGTACTGACAGTCTGACAGCGTGGCACTCCCTCAGCACTGACCCTCTGACAGTGCAGCACTCCCTCAGTACTGACCCACTGACAGTGCAGCACTTCCTCAGTACTGACCCTCTGACAGTGCAGCAATCCCTCAGTCCTGACACTCTGATAGTGCAGCACTCCCACAGTACTGATACTTTGACAGTGCAGAACTCGTTCAGTACTAACCTTCTGACAGTGCAACACTCCCTCTGTGCTGACCCTCTCACAGTGTAGCATTCCCTCATTACTGACCCTCTGACAGTGCACATTCCCTCAGTACTGAACTTCTGGCAGTGTAGCACTCGCTCAGTGCTGATTCTCTGACATTACAACACTCCCTCAATACTGTTGCTCTGACACTGCAGCACTCTCTCAGTACTGACATCTGACAGTGCAGCACTCCCTCAGTCCTAAACCTTGGACAGTGTAGCACCCCTGAGTACAGACAGTCAGGTAATGCAACATGCCCTCAATAGAGACTAACCAACAGTGAGGTGATCCCTCAGAACTGACCCTCTGACAGTGTGGCACGATCTCAGTACTGACCCTCTGGCAGTGTAGCATTCCTTCAGTACTTATCCTTTTATATTGCAGCACTCTCTCAGTACTGACCCTCTGACAGTGCAGCACTCCTTCAGTACAGACAGTCTGACAGTGTGGCACTCCCTCAGTACTGATACTCTGACAGTGCTGCACTCCCACAGTACTGATACTCTGACAGTGCAGAACTCCTTCAGTACTAACATTCTGACAGTGCAGCACTCCCTCTGTACTGACCCTCTGACAGTGTGGCACTCCCAAAGTACTGACCCTCTCACTGTGTAGCATTCCCTCATTACTGACCATCTGACAGTGCAGCATTCCCTCAGTACTGAACCTCTGGTAGTGTAGCACTCCCTCAGTACTGACCTCTGACAGTGCAGCACTCTCTCAGTATTAACCTTTGACAGTGCAGCACTCCCTCAGTCCTAAACCTTGGACAGTGTAGCACCCCTGAGTACAGATAGTCAGGTAATGCAACATGCCCTCAATAGAGACTAACCAACAGTGAGGTGATCCCTCAGTACTGACCCTCTGACAGTGTGGAACTATCTCAGTACTGACCCTCTGGCAGTGTAGCACTCCCTCAGTCCTGACCCTCTGACTGTGTGGCACTCCCGCAGTACTGACCCTTTGGCAGTGTCGCACTCCCTCAGCACTGACCCGCTGACAGTGTGACACTCCCTCAGTGCTGACCCTCTAATAGTGTGAAACTCCCTAAGTACTGACCCTCTGACATTGCAGCACTCCCTCTGTACTGACCATCTAACAGAGCAGCACTCCCTCAGTACTGACCCTCTGACAGTGCACACTCTCTCAGTACTGACGCTCTCACAGTTCATCTCTCTCACTAATTACACTCTGAATTTCTGCGCTTCCTGCGTCCCGACCCTCTGACAATGCTGCACTCCCTCTATACTGAGTCTCTGGCAGTGCAGGAATCCCTCAGTAATGACCCTCTGACAGTGCAGCAATCCCTCCGTACTGACCCTCTGACAGTGCAACACTCCCTCAGTACTGACCCTTTGGCAGTGTATCACTCCCTCAGCACTGACCCTCTGACTGTGTAAGACTCCCTCAGAACTGATGCCCTGACAGTGTGGCACTTACTTAGTATTAACCCCTCTGACAGTGCAGCACTTCCACAGTACTGACGCTGTGATAGTGCAGCAATCCCTCAGTACTGACTCTCTCACAGTGCAACACTCCCTCAGTACTGACCCTCTGACAATGCAGCACTCCCTCTTTATTGACCCTCTGACAGTGTGGCACTACCTCAGTACTGACCCACTGCCATTGCAGCACTCCCTCAGTGCTGACCCTCTGACATTGCAGCACTCCCTCAGAGCTGACCCTCTGACAGTGCAGCACTTCCTCAGCACTGACACTCTGACAGTGTCGCAGTCCCTCTGTACTGACCCTTTGGCAGTGTAGCACTCCCTCAGCACAGACCCGCTGACCGTGTGCCACTCCCTCAGTGCTGACCCTCTGAGAGTGTGACACTCCCGAAGTACTGACCCTCTGACATTGCAGCACTCCCTCTGTACTGACCATCTGACAGTGCAGCACTCCCTCAATGTGACCCTCCGACAGTGCAGCACTCCCTCAGTGCAGGCCCTCTGACAGTGTGACATTCCCCCAGTGCTGATAATCTGCAGCATTCCCTCAGTGCTGACCCCTCTGACAGTGTGGCACCCCCTCAGTACTGACCCTCTGGCAGTGCAGCACTCCCTCAGCACTGAACCTCTGACAGTGTGGCACTCCCTCAATGTTGACCCCCTGACAGTGTGACACTCCCTCAGTACTGGACCGCTGACAGTGCAGCACTCTCTCTGTACTGACCCTTTAGCACTGTCGCAGTCCCTCAGCACTGACTGTTTAGAAGTGTAGCGCTCCCTCTGTACTGATGCTCTGAAAGTGTGGCACTCGCTCAGTAATGACCCCTCTGATAGAGCAACACTATCTCAGTACTAACCCTCGGACAGTGTGGCACTCTCTCAGTGCTGGCCCTGTGACATTTCAGCACTCCCTCAGTACAGACCCTTTGGCAGTGCAGCATTCCTTTAGTACTTACCCTTTTATTTTGCAGCACACTCTCAGTACTGACCCTCTGACAGTGCAGCACGCCCTCAGTAATGACCCTTTGACAGTGCAGCACTCTCTAAATACTGACCATCTGACAGTGCAGCACTCCCTCAGTACTGACCCTCTGATATTGCAGCACTCCCTCAGTGCTGACCCACTGACAGTGCAGCACTCCCTCAGTATTGACCCTCTGGCTGTGTAACAATCCCGCAGCACTGACCCTCTAACAGGGCAGCACTCCATCAGTACTGACATTCTCACAGTGCAGCACTCCATCAGCACTGTCACTATGACAGTGTGGCACTCCCTCAGTACTGAACCTCTGACAGTGTGGCACTCCCTCAGAACTGACCCTCTGATAGTGTAGAACTCCCTCAGTACTGACTCTCTCACAGTGTAGCTCTCCCTCAATACTGTCACTCTGACAGTGTGGCACTCTGTCAGACTGACCCTCTGACAGTGTGGCACTCCCTCAGAACCGACACTCTGACAGTGGGCAGCACTCCCTCAGTACTGACCCCTCTGACAGTGTAGCACTCCCTCAGGACTGACTCCTCAGACAGCGCAGCACTTCCTCAGTACTAACACTCTGACACTGTGGCAATCCCACAGTTCTGACACTCTGAAAGTGCGGCACTCCCTCATTACTGACCCACTGACATTGCAGCACTCTCCCATTGCTGACCCTCTGTCATTGCAGCACACCCTCAGTGCTGACCCTCTGACAGTGCATAACTCCCTCAGTACTGACCCTCTGACATTCCAACACTCCCTCAGTACTGACTCTCTGACAGTGCAGCACTCCCTCAATACTGATCCCTCTGACAGTGCAGCACTCCCTCAGTACTGACACTCTGACAGTGCAGCACTCCCTCAGTACTGACCCTCTGACAGTGCACACTCTCTCAGTACTGACCCTCTCACAGTTCAGCTCTTTCACTAATTCCCCTCTTAATTTCAACGCTTCCTGCGTCCCAACCCTCTGACAGTGCCGCACTCCCTCAGTACTGACTCTCTAACAGTGTAACACTCCCTCAGAACTGGTACTCTGACAGTGTGGCACTCCCTCAGTAATAACCCCTCTGTGGGTGCAGCAATCCCTCAGTACTGACCCTCCGACAGTGCAACACTCCCTCAGTACTGACCCTCTGACAGTGTGGCACTCCCTCAGTACAGACACTCTGACAGTGCAGCACTCCCTCAGTACTGACAATCTGACAGTGCAGCACTCCCTCTGACAGTGCAGCACTCCCTCAATACTGACAGTCTGACAGTGTGGCAGTCCCTCACTACTGACTCTCTGACAGTGTAACACTCCCTCAGAACTGGTGGTCTGACAGTGTGGCATTTACTCAGTAATAACCATTCTGACAATGCTGCAATCCCTCAGTACTGACCCTCTGACAGTGCAGCATTGCCTCAGTCCTGACTCTCTCACAGTGCAACACTCCCTCAGTACTGGTACTCTGACAGTGTGGCACTCCCTCAGTAATAACCCCTCTGTGGGTGCAGCAATCCCTCAGTACTGACCCTCCGACAGTGCAACACTCCCTCAGTACTGACCCTCTGACAGTGTGGCACTCCCTCAGTACAGACACTCTGACAGTGCAGCACTCCCTCTGACAGTGCAGCACTCCCTCAATACTGACAGTCTGACAGTGTGGCACTTCCTCAGTACCGACACTCTGAGAGTGCAGCACTCCCTCAGTACTGACATTCTGACAGTGTAGCAGTCCCTCAGTACTGACACGCTGACAGTGCAGCACTCTCTCAGTACCGACAGTCTGACTTTGTGGCACTCCCTCAGTACTGACCTTCTGACAGTGCAGCACTCCCTCAGTACTGACTCTCTGACAGTGTAACACTCCCTCAGAACTGATACTCTGACAGTGTGGCACTCCCTCAGTAATAACCCCTCTGTGGGTGCAGCTATCCCTCAGTACTGACACTCTGACAGTGCAACACTCCCTCAGTACTGACCCTCTGACAGTGTGGCACTCCCTCAGTACAGACAATCTGACCGTGCAGCACTCCCTCAGTACTGACAGTCTGACAGTGTGGCAGTCCCTCAGTACTGACAATCTGACAGTGTAACACTCCCTCAGAACTGGTGGTCTGACAGTGTGGCACTTACTCAGTAATAACCACTCTGACAATGCTGCAATCCCTCAGTACTGACCCGCTGACAGTGCAGCATTCCCTCAGTCCTGACTCTCTCACAGTGCAAAACTCCCTCAGTACTGACCCTCTGACAGTGTGGCACTTCCTCAGTACAGACACTCTGAGAGTGCAGCACTCCCTCAGTGCTGACATTCTGACAGTGTAGCAGTCCCTCAGTACTGACACGCTGACAGTGCAGCACTCTCTCAGTACCGATAGTCTGACTTTGTGGCACTCCCTCAGTACTGAGACGCTGACAGTGCAGCACTCTCTCAGTACTGACTCTCTGACAGTGTAACACTCCCTCAGAACTGGTGCTCTGACAGTGTGGCACTTACTCAGTAATAACCACTCTGACCGTGGAGCAATGCCTCACTATTGACCCTCTGACAGTGCAGCAATCCCTCAGTACTGACTCTCTCACAGTGCATCACTCCCTCAGTACTGACCCTCTGACAGTGCAGCACTCCCTCAGTACTGACCCCTCTGACAGTGCAGCACTCCCTCAGTTCTGACACTCTGACAGTGTAGCACTCCCTCAGTACTGACACTCTGACAGTGCGGCACTCCCTCAGTACTGACACTGAGAGTGCAGAACTCCCTTAGTACTGACCCTCGATCGATGCATCACTCCGTCAGTACTGACCTTCCGGCAGTGCAGCACTCCCGCAGTGCTGGCCCTCTGACAGTGTGACACTCCCTCAGTGCTGATCCTCTGACATTGCAGCACTCCCTCAGAATTGAACCCTCTGAGAGTGTGTCACTCCCTCAGTACTGAAACTGAGAGTGCAGCACTCAATCAGTACTGACCCTCTGACAGTGTGACACTCCCTCAGTGCTGACACTTTGACATTGCAGCAATCCCTCATTATGGACCCCTGCCAGTGCGGTACTCCCTCTGACTGTGCACACTCTCTCAGTACTGACCCTCTCACAGTTCAGCTCTCTCTCACTAATTACCTTCTGAATTTCCGCGCTTCCTACGTCCCGACTATTCTGACTCTCTGGCAATGCAGGAATCCCTCAGTATTGACCCTTTGGCAGTGCAGCACTCCCACCGTCCTGACCCTCTGACAGTGCAGCACTCCCTCAGTACTGACCCTTTGGCAGTGTAACACTCCCTCAGAACTGATGCTCTGACAGTGTAGCACTCCATTAGTAATAACCCCTCTGATAGTGCAGCCATCCCTCAGTACTGACCCTCTGACAGTGCAGCATTTCCTCAGTACTGACTCTCTCACAGTGCAATACGCCCTCATTACTGACCCTCTGACAATGCAGCACTCCCTCTTTATTGACTCTCTGCCAGTGTGACACTCCCTCAGTACTGACCCACTGACAGTTCAGCACTCTCTCAGTAGTGACCCTCTGACAGTGCAGCACTCACTCAGTACTGACCCTCTGACAGTGCACAACTCTGTCAGTACTAACCCTCAGACCATGCAGCACTCCCGCAGTACTGACCCACTGACAGTTCAGCACTCTCTCAGTACTGCCCCCTGACACTGCAGCACTCCCTCATTCCTGACCCTCTGACATTTCAGCACTTCCTCCATCCCGATCCTCTGACAATCCGGCACTCCCTCAGTGCTGACTCTCTGGCAATGAAGAAGGCCCTTAGTACTGACTGTCCAACAGTGCGGTGATCTCTCATGACCGATTCATGACAGTGTGAGCCTGACTCAGTACTGACCCTCTGACAGTGCAGCTCTCCCTCAGTATTGACCCTCTGGCAGTGTGACAATCCCGCAGTACTGATCATCTGACAGGGCAGCACTCCCTCAGCACTTACTATTTCTCAGTGTAGCACACCCTCAGCACTCACGCTCTGACAGTGTGAGTCTCCCTCAGGACTGATCCTCCTACAGTGTGGCACTCCCTCAGTACTGACACCACTGACAGTGCAGCATCCCGACAGTGCTGACCCTCAGACAGTGCAGCAATCCCTCAGTACTGACCCTCTGACAGTGCAGCACTCCCTCAGTACAGATCCTCTGACAGTGTGGCACTCCCGCAGTACTGACCCACAGACAGTGCAGCACTCCCGCAGTACTGACCCTCAGACAGTGCAGCACTCCCTCAGTACAGATCCTCTGACAGTGCAGTGGTCCTTAAGTACTGAGCTTCTGACAGTGTGGCACTCCCTCAGTACTGATCGTCTGACAGTGCAGCATTCCCTCAGTACTCACCCTCTGACAATGTGTCAGTCCCACAGTACTGAATTTTTAGCATTGTAGCACTCACTCAGCACCGACTCTCTGACAGTGTAGCACTCCCTCAGTACTGACTCTTTGGCAGTGAAGCACTCACTCAGCACAGACACTTTGGCAGTGCAGAACTCCGTCAGTACTGACTCTCTGACAGTGCAGAACTCGGTCAGTACTGACCCTCACGCTGCGTAGCACTCCCTCAGTACTGACCATCTGACAGTGCAGCACTCCCTCAGTACTGACCCTCTGACAATGTGTTACTCCCACAGTACTGACTCTCTGACAGTGCAGCACTCCCTCAGTACTGACTCTTTGGCAGTGTAGCACTCACTCAGAACTGACACTTTGACAGTGCAGAACTCCGTCAGTACGGACCCTCTCACAGTGTAGCACTCCCTCAGTACTGACCATCTGACAGTGTGGCACTCCCGCTGTACTGATCATCTGACAGTGCACTACTCCCTCGGTATTGACCCTCTGACAGTGTTACACTCCCTCAGTACGGACCCACTGAAAGTGTGGCACTCCCACAGTACTGACCATTTGGCAGTGTAGCACTCACTCAGCACTGACTCTTTGGCAGTGTGGCACTCCCTCAGCGCTGACCCTCTGACAGTGTGACACTCCCTCAGTACTAATGCTCTGAGAGTGTGGCACTCCCTCAGTAATGACGCCTCTGACAGTGCAGCACTCCCTCAGTATTGACCCCTCTGACAGTGCAGCACTCCCTCAGTAGTGACCCACTGACAGTGCAGCACTCCCTCAGTACTGACCCACTGACAGTGCAGCACTCCCTCAGTACTGACCCACTGACAGTGCAGTACTCCCTCAGTACTGACCCTCTGGCAGTGCAGCAATCCCTCATTGCTGACCCTCTGACAGCGCAGAAATCAGTCAGTACTGACAGTCTGACAATGCAGCACTCCATCAGTACTGACCGTCTGTTATTGCAGCACTCCCTCACTACTGACCCTCTGACAGTGCACAATTCCGTCAGTACTAACCCTCTGACAGTGCAGTAATCCCTCTGACTGTGCACACTCTCTCAGTAGTGATCCTCTCACAGTTCAGCTCTCTCTCACTGATTATGCTCTGAATTTCAGCGCTTCCTATGTCCCAACCCTCTGACAATGCTGGACTCCCTCTCTTCTAACTCTCTGGTTATGCAGGAATCCCTCATTACTGACCCTCTGACAGTGCAGCACTCCCTCAGTACTGACCCTCTGACAGTGTGACACTCCCTCGGGACTGACCATCTGGCAGTGCAGCACTCTCTCAGTACTGACCCTCTCACACTTCAGCTCTCTCTCAGTAATTACCCTCTGACATTTCAGCACTTCCTGCGTCCCGACCCTCTGACAATGCTGCACTCCCTCTATACTGACTCTGTGGCAATGCAGGAATCCCTCAGTACTGACACTCCGACAGTGCAGGACTCCCTCAGTACTGACGCACTGACAGTTCCGCACTCCCTCAGTAGTGACATTCTGACAGTGCAGCACTCTCAGTACTGACCCTCTGACAGGGCGGCACTCCCTCTGTACTGAACCACTGACAGTGCAGCACTCTCTCAGTAATGACCCCCTGACACTGCAGCGCTCCCTCATTCCTGACCCACTGACATTTCAGCGCTTCCTCCGTCCCTACCCTCTGACAATGCTGCACTCCCTCAGTATTGACTGTCCGACAGTGCGGTGATCCCTCAGGACTGACCCTCTGACACTAAAGCGCATCCTCCATCCCGATCCTCTAACAATGCTGCACTCCCTCAATACTGACTCTCTGGCAATGAAGCAGGCCCTTAGAACTGACTGTCCAACAGTGCGGTGATCTCTCATGACCGATTCATGACAGTGTGAACCTGACTCAGTACTGACCCTATGATAGTGCAGCAGTCGTTCAGTCCAGCTATCCTGACAGTGCAGCACTCCCTCAGTACTGACCCCCTGACAGTGTGACACTCCCGCAGTTCTGACCAAAAGACAGTGTGACATTTCCGCAGTACTGACCATCTGACAGTACAGTACTCCCTCAGTACTGACCCTCTGACAGTGTGACACTCCCGCAGTTCTGATCATCTGGCAGTGTGGCACTCCCTCAGTACTGACCCTCTCACACTTCAGCTCTCTCTCATTAATTACCCTCTTACATTTCAGCACTTCCTGCGTCCCGACCCTCTGACAATGCTCGTCTCCCTCTATACTGACTCTCTGGCAATGCAGGAATCCCTCAGTACTGACACTCTGACAGTGCAGGACTCCCTCAGTAGTGACCCTCTGACAGTGCAGCGCTCCCTCAGTACTGATCCTCTGACAGTGCAGCACTCCCTCTGTACTGACCCACTGACAGTGCAGCACTCTCTCAGTACTGACACTCTGACACTACAGCGCTCACTCATTCCTAAACCTCTGTCATTTCAGCGCTTCCTCCGTCCCTACCCTATGACAATGCTGCACTCCATCAGTACTGAGTGCCCGACAGTTCGGTGATCCCTCAGGACTGACCCTCTGAAATTACAGCGCTTCCTCCATCCAGATCCTCTGACAATGCTGCACTCCCTCAATACTGACTCTCTGGCAATGCAGCAGGCCCTCAGTACTGACTGTCCAACAGTTCGGTGATCTCTCATGACCGATTCATGACGGTGTGAACCTGACTCCGTACTGACCCTCTGTTAGTGCAGCAGTCCCTCAGTCCAGCATTCCTGACAGTGCAGCATCCACTCAGTACTGACCCTCTGACAGTGCGACACTCCCACAGTACTGACCCTCTGACAGTGCAGCACTCCCTTAGAACTGATCCTCTGACATTGCAGCACTCACTCAGAACTGAACCCTCTGACAGTGGAACACTCCCTCAGTGCTGATCCTCTGACAGTGCAGCACTCCCTCATTATGAACCGCTGACAGTGCAGTACTCCCTCTGGCAGTGCACACTCTCTCAGTACTGACCCTCTCACAGTTCAGCTCTCTCTCACTAATTACCGTCTGAATTTCAGCGCTTCCTACGTCCCGACCCTCTGACAATGCTGCACTCCCTCTATACTGACTCTCTGACAATGCAGGAATGTCACAGTCCTGACCCTCTGACAATGCAGCACTTCCTCAGTATGAACCGCTGGCAGTGCAGTACAAACCCTGTGCTCACCATTTGGCAGTGTAGCACTTCCTCAGTACTGACCCTCTGACAGTGTGAGACTCCTTCAGCACTGACCCGCTGACAATGTGACACTCTCTCAGTACTGATAACCTGACAGTGAAGCACTCCCTCAGGACTGACCCTCTGACATTGCAGCACTCCTTCAGTGCTGACCCTCTGACATTGCAGCACTCCCTCAATGCTGACCCTCTGACAGTGCAGCACTCCCTCAGTACTGACACTCTGACAGTGCAGCACTCCCTCAGTACAGATCCTCTGACAGTGCAGCACTCCCTCAGTACTGACCGTCTGACAATGTGTCACTCCCTCAGTACTGACCCTCTGACATTGCAGCACTCCCTCAGTACTGACCCTCTGACATTGCAGCACTCCCTCAGTCCTGACCCTCTGACAGTGCGGCACTCCCTCATTACTGACACACGGACAGTGCAGACATCCCTCAGTACTGACACCTCTGACAGTGCAGCATTCCATCAGTACTGATCCTCAGGCAGTGCAGCACGCCCTCAGTCCTGACACTCTGACAGTGCAGCACTCCCTCAGTACTGACCCTCTGACAGTGCAGAACCCCGTCAGTACTAACGCTTGGACAGTGCAGCACTTCCTCAGTACTGACACACTGACAGTGCAGGAATCCCTCAGTACTGACACCTCTCGCAGTGCAGCATTCCATCAGTACTGATCCTCAGACAGTGCAGCACACCCTCAGTGCTGACCCTCTGACAGTGCAGCAAACACACAGTACAGATCCTCTGACAGTGTGGCACTCCGTCAGTACTGACAATCGGACATTCTGGCACTCCCGCAGTACTGACACTCTGACAGTGCAGCACTTGCGCAGTACTGTCCGTCTGACAGTGTGACACTCCTTCAGTACTGAAACTCTGACAGAGCAGCACTCCCTCAGGACTGACCCTCTGACAGTGCAGTGGTCCCTCAGTACTGACCGTCTGACAGTGCAATAGTTCCTCAGTATTGACCCTCTGACAATGTGTCACTCCCTCAGTACTGACTCTCTGACAGTGCAGCACTCCCTCAGTACTGACTCTTTTGCAGAGTAGCACTCCCTCAGCACTCACGCTCTGACAGTGCGACATTGCCTCAGTACTGACCCTCTGACAGTGTGGCACTCCCGCTGTACTGAGCATCTGACAGTGCACTACTCCCTCGGTATTGACGCTCTGACAGTGTGACTCTCCCTCATTACTGACACTCTGACAGTGTGTCACTCCCTCAGTAGTGAACCTCTGACATTGCAGCACTCCCTCAGTGTTGAACCTCTGACAGTGTGACACTCCCTCAGTACTGACCATTTGGCAGTGTAGCAATAACTCAGCACTGACTCTTTGGCAGTGTGGCACACCCTCTGTATTGAAGCCTCGGATAGTGCAGCACTCTCTCAGTATTGACACTCTGACAGTGCAGCACTTCCTCAGTCCTGACACCTCTGACAGTGCAGCACTCCCTCAGTACTGACAATCTGACAGTGCAGCAATCCCTCAGGACTGACCCTCTGACATTGCAGCACTCCCTCAGTACTGACCCTCTGACAGTGCAGCACTCCCTCATTACTGACACACGGACAGTGCAGGCATCCCTCAGTACTGACACCTCTGACAGTGCAGCATTCCATCAGTACTGATCCTCAGGCAGTGCAGCACGCCCTCAGTCCTGACACTCTGACAGTGCAGCACTCCCTCAGTACTGACCCTCTGACAGTGCAGAACCCCGTCAGTACTAACGCTTGGACAGTGCAGCACTTCCTCAGTACTGACACACTGACAGTGCAGGAATCCCTCAGTACTGACACCTCTCGCAGTGCAGCATTCCATCAGTACTGATCCTCAGACAGTGCAGCACACCCTCAGTGCTGACCCTCTGACAGTGCAGCAAACACACAGTACAGATCCTCTGACAGTGTGGCACTCCGTCAGTACTGACAATCGGACATTCTGGCACTCCCGCAGTACTGACACTCTGACAGTGCAGCACTTGCGCAGTACTGTCCGTCTGACAGTGTGACACTCCTTCAGTACTGAAACTCTGACAGAGCAGCACTCCCTCAGGACTGACCCTCTGACAGTGCAGTGGTCCCTCAGTACTGACCGTCTGACAGTGCAATAGTTCCTCAGTATTGACCCTCTGACAATGTGTCACTCCCTCAGTACTGACTCTCTGACAGTGCAGCACTCCCTCAGTACTGACTCTTTTGCAGAGTAGCACTCCCTCAGCACTCACGCTCTGACAGTGCGACATTGCCTCAGTACTGACCCTCTGACAGTGTGGCACTCCCGCTGTACTGAGCATCTGACAGTGCACTACTCCCTCGGTATTGACGCTCTGACAGTGTGACTCTCCCTCATTACTGACACTCTGACAGTGTGTCACTCCCTCAGTAGTGAACCTCTGACATTGCAGCACTCCCTCAGTGTTGAACCTCTGACAGTGTGACACTCCCTCAGTACTGACCATTTGGCAGTGTAGCAATAACTCAGCACTGACTCTTTGGCAGTGTGGCACACCCTCTGTATTGAAGCCTCGGATAGTGCAGCACTCTCTCAGTATTGACACTCTGACAGTGCAGCACTTCCTCAGTCCTGACACCTCTGACAGTGCAGCACTCCCTCAGTACTGACAATCTGACAGTGCAGCAATCCCTCAGGACTGACCCTCTGACATTGCAGCACTCCCTCAGTACTGACCCTCTGACAGTGCAGCACTCCCTCATTACTGACACACGGACAGTGCAGGCATCCCTCAGTACTGACACCTCTGACAGTGCAGCATTCCATCAGTACTAGTCCTCAGACAGTGCAGCACGCCTTCAGTCCTGACACTCTGACAGTGCAGCACTCCCTCAGTACAGATCCTATGACAGTGTGGCACTCCCTCAGTACTGACCATCGGATATTGTGGCCCTCCCTCAGTACTGACACTCTGACAGAGCAGCACTCCCTCAGGACTGACCCTCTGACAGTGCAGTGGTCCCTCTTTACTGACCGTCTGACAGTGCAATACTTCATCAGTATTGACCCTCTGACAATGTGTCACTCCCTCAGTACTGATTCTCTGACAGTGCAAAACTCTATCAGTACTGACCCTCGCTCAGTGTAGCACTCACTCATCACTGACACTTTGGCTGTGCAGAATTCCGTCAGTACTGACCCTCTGACAGTGCAGAATTCGGTCTGGACTGACCCTCTCACAGTGTAGCACTCCCTCAGGATTGACCATCTGACAGTGCAGTACTCCCTCAGTACTGACTCTTTGGCAGAGTATCACTCCCTCAGCACTCACGCTCTGACAGTGCGACACTCCCTCAGTACTGACGCTCTGACAGTATGGCACTTCCGCTGTACTGACCATCTGACAGTGCACTACTCCCTCGTTTTTAAGGCTCTGACAGTGTGACTCTCCCTCATTACTGACACTCTAGCAGTGTGTCACTCCCTCAGTAGTGACCCTCTGACATTGCGGCACTCGCTCAGAGCTGAGCCTCTGACAGTGTGACACTCCCTCAGTACTGATCATTTGGCAGTGTAGCACTCCCTCAGCGCTGACCCTCTGACAGTGTGGCACTCCCTCAGTAATGACGCCTCGGATAGTGCAGCACTCTCTCAGTATTGACACTCTGACAGTGCAGCACTTCCTCAGTCCTGACACCTCTGACAGTGCAGCACTCCCTCAGTACTGACAATCTGACAGTGCAGCAATCCCTCAGGACTGACCCTCTGACATTGCAGCACTCCCTCAGTACTGACCCTCTGACAGTGCAGCACTCCCTCATTACTGACACACGGACAGTGCAGGCATCCCTCAGTACTGACACCTCTGACAGTGCAGCATTCCATCAGTACTAGTCCTCAGACAGTGCAGCACGCCTTCAGTCCTGACACTCTGACAGTGCAGCACTCCCTCAGTACAGATCCTATGACAGTGTGGCACTCCCTCAGTACTGACCATCGGATATTGTGGCCCTCCCTCAGTACTGACACTCTGACAGAGCAGCACTCCCTCAGGACTGACCCTCTGACAGTGCAGTGGTCCCTCTTTACTGACCGTCTGACAGTGCAATACTTCATCAGTATTGACCCTCTGACAATGTGTCACTCCCTCAGTACTGATTCTCTGACAGTGCAAAACTCTATCAGTACTGACCCTCGCTCAGTGTAGCACTCACTCATCACTGACACTTTGGCTGTGCAGAATTCCGTCAGTACTGACCCTCTGACAGTGCAGAATTCGGTCTGGACTGACCCTCTCACAGTGTAGCACTCCCTCAGGATTGACCATCTGACAGTGCAGTACTCCCTCAGTACTGACTCTTTGGCAGAGTAGCACTCCCTCAGCACTCACGCTCTGACAGTGCGACACTCCCTCAGTACTGACGCTCTGACAGTATGGCACTTCCGCTGTACTGACCATCTGACAGTGCACTACTCCCTCGTTTTTAAGGCTCTGACAGTGTGACTCTCCCTCATTACTGACACTCTAGCAGTGTGTCACTCCCTCAGTAGTGACCCTCTGACATTGCGGCACTCGCTCAGAGCTGAGCCTCTGACAGTGTGACACTCCCTCAGTACTGATCATTTGGCAGTGTAGCACTCCCTCAGCGCTGACCCTCTGACAGTGTGGCACTCCCTCAGTAATGACGCCTCTGATAGTGCAGCACTCCCTCAGTATTGACCCTTTGACAGTGCAGCACTTCCTCAGTACTGACCCACTGACAGTGCAGGACTCCCTCAGTACTGACACTCTGACAGTGCAGGAATCCCTCAGTATTGACCCTCTAATAGTGCAGCACTCCCTCAGTACTGACCCTTTGACAGTGCAGCACTTCCTCAGTACTGACCCACTGACAGTGCAGGACTCCCTCAGTACTGACACTCTGACAGTGCAGGAATCCCTCAGTCCTGACACTCTAACAGTGCGGCACTCCCTCAGTACTGACACACTGACAGTGCAGGAATCCCTCAGTACTGACCCACTGACAGTGCAGGACTCCCTCAGTACTGACACTCTGACAGTGCAGGAATCCCTCAGTCCTGACACTCTAACAGTGCGGCACTCCCTCAGTACTGACACACTGACAGTGCAGGAATCCCTCGGTACTGACACCTCTGACAGTGCATCATTCCGTCAGTACTGATCCCCAGACAGTCCAGCACACCCTCAAAACTGACCCTCGGACAGTGCAGAACTCCGTCTGTACTGACCCTCTGACATTGCAGCACACCCTCAGTGCTGACCCTCTGACAGTGCAGCACTCCCCCAGTACAGATCCTCTGACAGTGTGGCACTCCGTCAGTACTGACAATCGGACAATGTGGCACTCCCTCAGTACTGTCCGTCTGACAGTGTGACACTCCCTCAGTACTGACACTCTGACAGAGCAGCACTCCCTCAGGACTGACACTCTGACAGTGCAGTGGTCCCTCAGTACTGACCGTCTGACAGAACACTACTACCTCAGTATTGACCCTCTGACAATGTATCACTCCCTCAATACTGAATCTCTGACAGTGCAGCACTCCCTCAGTACTGTCCCTCTGAGAGTGTGGCACTCCCTCAGTACTGACCCTCTGACAGTGCAGCACTCCCTCAGTACTGTCCCTCTGACTGTGCATAAATCCCTCAGTACTGACCATCTGACAGTGTGGCACTCCCTCAGTAAGGACATTATGACAGTGCAGCGCTCCCATAGTAAGGACCATCTGAGAATGTGGCACTCCCTCCGTACTGACCCCTCTGACAGTACAGCACTCCCTCAGTACTGACCCTGTGACAGTGCAGCACTCCCTCTGTTCTGACCCTCTGACATTACAGCACTCCCTCAGTACTCATTCTCTGACAGTGTGGCACTCCCTCAGTACTGACACTCTCCCAGTGCAGCACTCCCTCAGTGACGACCCTCTGACAGTGTGGCACTCCCTCAGTACTGTCACTCTGACAGTGCAGCATTCCCTCAGGACTGACCCTCTATCTGTGCAGCACTCCCTCAGTACTCACCCTCTAACATTGCAGCGCTCCCTGAACACTGTCTCTCTGACAGTGTGGCACTCCCTCAATGCTGTCCCTCTGACAGTGTGGCACTCACTCAGAACTGACCTTTTGGCAGTGCAGCATTCTCTCAGGACTGACCCGCTCACAGTTCAGCTCTCTCTCAGCAATTACCTTCTGACATTTCAGCGTTTCCTGTGTCCCGACCCTCTGACAATGCTGATCTCCCTCTGTACTCAGTCTATGGCTTTGCTGGAATCCCTCAGCACGGACACTCTGACTGTGCAGCACTCCCGCAGTACTGACACTTTGGCAGTGCTGCAATCCCTCAGTACTGACCCCTTTTACAGTGCAGCACACCCTCAGTACTGACACTCTGACAGTGCGGCACTCCCTCAGTACTGACACTCTGACAGTGCGGCACTCCCTCAGTACTGACACTCTGACAGTGTGGCAATCCCACAGTACTGACACTCTGACATTGCAACACTCCCTCAGTACAGACCCTTTGGCAGTGCAGCACTCCCTCAGTACTGAACTTCTGACATTGCAGCACTCCCTCAGTAATGACCCTCTGACAGTACAGCCCTCCCTCAGTACTGACCCTCTGACAATGCAGCACTCCCTCAGTAATGACCCTCTGACAGTGCAGCCCTGCCTCATTACTAACCCTTTGGCAGTGCAGCACTCCCTCAGTACTGAACTTCTGACATTGCAGCACTCCCTCAGTAATGACCCTCTGACAGTACAGCCCTCCCTCAGTACTGACCCTCTGACAATGCAGCACTCCCTCAGTAATGACCCTCTGACAGTGCAGCCCTGCCTCATTACTAACCCTCTGACAGTGCAGCACTCGCTTAGTAATGACCCTCGGACAGTGCAGCGCTCCCTTCAGACTTACTCTCTAACAGTGCAGCACTTCCTGAGACTGATCCTCTGATAGTGTGACACTCCCTCAGTACTGATCCTCTGACAGTGCAGCGCTCCCTCAGACTGACCCTCTGACAGTGCAGCCTTCCCTCAGACTGACCCTCTGACAGTGTGACACTCCTTCAGTACTGATCTTCTGACAGTGCAGCACTCCCTCAGTGCTGACCCACTGACAGTGCGGCTCTCCCTTAGTCCTGACCCTCTGACTGTGCAGCATTCCCTCAGTACTGACCCTCTGACAGTGCAGCACTCCTTCGGTACTGACCCTCTTTATTTCTTGGGAAATATGGAGACATAGGGTTTGCAGATTCTGAGGAAGCATGAGAGAGACACTCGAACCAAGCCCTGTCTGAAACTCTCTGCAATAGATTATTCAGAGGCCCAGAGTCACAGAGATGCACAGCATGGAACCAGTCCCTCCTGCCGATACCAACCAGATGTTCTCATCTCATTTCATTCCATTTGCTAGCACTTGGCTGATATCCCTCTAAACCCTTCGTATTCACATACTGATCCTGATGCCTTTGTAATGTCACAATTATACCAGCCCCCATCACTTCCTCTGTCAGCTACCTGCATGCCGTTGAATAAGTGCTCAAACATTCATACTGTCGATACAAACTCTAATAAACACCAACCTATGAAAGGCTATCATTGTCATTTTCAACCCACCCATAGCTTCTTCATTACGCTGATTTGAACAGAGGTAAAGAAACAGTCTTAGTGACCATCCAGTGTGACCCTGTAATAAAAGTTATTTTCAAATGTGGCTTGCATATTCTCACACCCTCTAATAGTTTCCTGGAAGGGCGCGGGGTGAGCTGTACTCTCCTGCTACAGTTCTTTGGTGTCCCACAGTGATGTTAGGGAGGGAGCTCCAGTCTTTTGACCTGAACCATGTAAAGAGCTCTCTTACTGGAGTGCCCTTTTAAAGTTGGGAAGTTATTATATACCAGGAAGACCCGAGAGCTGCTGTCTTGTCAGAGAGAGAGGCCTAGTGGGTCACACACCTCAGGTAAGGGGCGAGGGTGAGAAGCTGGGGGCTTCATGGTAATTTCAGACATGATAGAGATTGAATCAATAATGTTGGCATCACGAACCTGTTAGCTGATGTAACTGACCCCCCTTTGTAGCAGAGGGATTCAATACCTTTAATCGAGCATGCGTGCGAATTCAACACTAAAATCAATCTGTATGGACGCACTAGAGACCTGAAACATCAACACAGAGATTGCTGAAGAAGCTAAGCATGTCTGGCAGCATCTCTGAAGGGAGAGGGAGAAAGAGACAGAGAGAGAGTTCACCTTTCAATCCAGTGATTTCTGCGGGAATGTTCCTTCAGAACAGACCGTTTTGAGGAAGGGCCACTTGACAAAGGCACTTCAAAAAGATCCTGATCAATGTAACTTTGTGATGTTAGTTCAGAAGGAACAGCTCAGACCTAACATTTCAGTGTGCCTGTGTTCGGTATCTGTTCTCCCATGTAGCCCGCCCTCTGAATATAATACCTTACACAGCCTTAAACCTGTTTGTCAACTTTCAGCAGAAGCAGCCTCAGGGCATTGAACACAGAATGAATTACCCAGTGACGCTTGAATAAGATCAAGTTCTCAAGTCAACAGATGGTGGGGAAATTCAGCACAATTCAGCAGGTAGCAACGGTGAAGAGAGAGAGGAACCATTCGCATTTCAAGTGACTCTTCCTCAAAACGGCCTGTTCTGAAAGAACTTTCCCGCAGAAATCACTGGATTGAAAGTTGAAATCTGTCTGTCTCTTTCTCCCTCTCCCTACAGAGATGCTGCCGGACATGCTTAGCTTCTTCAGCAATCTCTGTATTGACGTTTCAGGTCTCCAGCGCGTCCGTACAAGTTGATTTTAGTGTTGAATTCTCAAGCTTGCTCTGTTCAAGGGATTGAATTCCTCTGCTACAAAGGAGGGTCAGTTACCACAGCTAACAGGTTCGTGATGCCAACGTTGTTGCTTCGATCTCTATCATATCTGAAATGACCATGAAGGCCCCAGCTTCTCAACATCGCCCCTCACCTGAGGTGTGTGACCCACCAGGCCTTTCTCTCTGAAAAGACAGCAGCTCTCGGGTCCTCCTGGTCTAAAAAACTTCCCAACTTTAAAAGGGCACTCCAGTAAGAGAGCTCTTTACATGGTTCAGGTCAAGCTCTTGGAGCTCCCTCACTAACATCACTGTGGGAGACCCAAGGACTGCAGCAGGAGAGTACAGCTCACCCACATCTTCCAAGCAACTATTAGAGGGTGTGGTAATCACATGTAAGCCACATTTGAAAATAACTTTTGTAACAGGGTCACGGTGAATTGTCACTAAGACTGTTACTTTACCTATATTCAAATCAGTAAAATGAAGAGGCAAAGGGTGGGTTGAAAATGGCAGAGGGTCAGTACTGAGGGAGCACCATACTGTCAGAAGGTCAGTACAGACAGAGTGCTACACTGTCAGATTGTCAGTACTGAGGCACTGCTGGACTGTCAGAGGTGCAGGACCGAGCACGAGGGTTAGTCCTGAGGGAGTGATACACTGTCAATGGGTCAGTACTGAGGGAGTGCTACACTGTCAATGAGTCAGTACTGAGGGAGTGCTGTACTGTCAGAGGATTTGTCCTGAGATTGGGCCACACTGTCGGAGGGTCAGTATAGGGCCACTTCCACACTGTCAGAGAGTCGGTACTGAGGGAGTGCATCACTATCAGAGTATCAGTGTGGAGGGAGTGCTGTATTGACAGAGGATCAGTATGGCGGGAGTGCAGCATTGTCAGAGGATCAGTGTGGAGGGAGTGCAGCATTGTCAGAGAGTCAGAATGGAGGGATTGCTGTGCACTGAGAGGGTCAGTAATGATGAAGTGTGCACTCTCTGATGTTCAGTACTAATGGATGGCCATGCTGTCAAAGTGCCGCACTGTGATAGTGTTACTACTGAGGGAGCACTGCACAGTGAAAGGGTTAGAACTGAGGGAGCACCACACTCTGAGGGGATTAGTACTGAGGGGTCACCGCGCTGTGAGGGGGTCAGTACTGAGGGAACTCCACACAATGTATCGGTCAGTCAGTACTGTGTGATTGCTGCATTGCCAGAGGGTCAGTACTAAGAGAGTGATGCACACTCAAAGGGTCATTACTGAGGGAGCGCTACACGGTCAGTGTGTCAGTTCTGAGGGAGTGTTGTTTCAGGGGGTCAGTACAGAGGGAATGCTGCACTGACAAAGGGTCAGTACTGCGGGAGTGCTACACTGCCAAAGGGTCAGTGCTGAGGCATTGCTGGACTATCAGAAGTGCAGGAATGAGGCAGTGCCGCACTGTCAGAGTGTCAGTACTGAGGGAGTTCTGCTCTGTCAGAGGGTCAGTAACGAGGGAATACCACACTGTAGAAATGTCAGTGCTGAGGGAATGCTATTTTGTCAGAATGTAATTTCTGAGGGTGTGCTGCAGTGTCAAAGGTGCAGTGCTGAGGGAGAGCTGCACTGTCAGAGGGTCAGTACTGAGGGATTGCAGCACTGTCAGAGGGTCAGTACTGAGGGATTGCAGCACCGTCAGGGGCCAAGAGGCTGTTGCACTGTCAGAGGGTCAGTTCTGAGGGAGTATTAATGATCAGAGGATGCGCCGCACTATCTTAAAGTCAGTATGAAGGTGCGCCACACTGTGGGAGGGTCAGTATACGTGCAATGCCTCACTGTCAGAGGGTCAGTACAGAGGGAGTGCTGCAGTGTCATAGGAACAGTACTGAAGGGGAGTCGCACTGTCAGAGGGCCAATACCAAGGGAGTGCTGCATTGTCAAAGGGTCAGTACTGAGGGAGTGCTGCACTGTCAGAGGGTCAGTACTGAGGGAGTGCTGCACTGTCAGAGGGTCAGTACGGACGGAGTGCTGCGCTGTCAGAGGGTCTGTACGGATGGAGTGCTGCACTGTCATAGGGTCTGTAAGGAGAGTGTGCTGCACTGTCAGAGGGTCTTTACTGTGGGAGAGCTGCATTGTCAGAGAGTCTGTACTGAAGGAGCACTGCACTGTCAGAGGGTCAGTACTGAGGGAATTCTGCACTGTCAGAGGGTCAGTACTGAGGGAATTTTGCACTGTCAGAAGGTCAGTACGGAGGGAGTGCTGCACTGTAAAAATGTTAATACAAAGAGAGTGCTGCAGAGTCAGAGGGTCAGTATTGAGGGAATGCTGTGGCGTTAGCAGCTCACTTCTGAGGGAGTGTTGCAGTGTGAAAGGATCAGTGCTGAGGGAGTGCTGCACTGTTGGAGTGTCAGTACAGAGAGATCGCGGCACTATCAGGGGCGCAGGACCAAGGGAGTGCTGCACTGCCACAGGGAGTGCTGCACCATCAGATGGTCAGTACTGAGGGAGTGCTGCACTGTCAGAGGATCAGTACTGAGGGAGTGCTGCACTGTCAGTGGGTCAGTACGGAGGAAGTGCTGCACTGTCAGAGGATCAGTACTGAGGATATACTGCACTGTCAGAGGATCAGTACTGAGAATGTAATGCAATGTAAGAGGGTCAGTACTGAAGGAGTGCTGGACTGTCAGAGGGTTAGTCCTGAGGGAGTACTGCACAGTCAGAGGGTCAGAACTGAGGGAGTGCTGCACTGTCAGAGGATCAGTACTGAGGATATAGTGCACTGTCAGAGGATCAGTACTGAGAATGCAATGCAATGTAAGAGGGTCAGTACTGAAGGAGTGCTGGACTGTCAGAGGGTTAGTCCTGAGGGAGTACTGCACAGTCAGAGGGTCAGAACTGAGGGAGTGCTGCACTGTCAGAGGATCAGTACTGAGGATATAGTGCACTGTCAGAGGATCAGTACTGAGAATGCAATGCAATGTAAGAGGGTCAGTACTGAAGGAGTGCTGGACTGTCAGAGGGTCAGTACTGAGGGAGTACTGCACAGTCAGAGGGTCAGAACTGAGGGAGTGCTGCACTGTCAGAGGGGTCAGTACTGAGGGAGTGTCGCACTGTCAGAAGGTCAATTCTGAGGGAGGGCCGGACTGTCAGAGGGTCAGCACTGCAGATGTGCCGCACTGTCGGAGGGTCAGTAGTGTGGAAATGCTGCATTGTCTGAGGGTCATTACTGAGAGAGCACAGCACTGTCGGAGGGTCATTACCGAGGAAGTTCTGCGCTATCAGGGGGTCAGTAATGGGTCGTTACTGCAATGTCAGAGGGTCAATCTGTGGGCAATGCTGCACTTTCAGAAGGTCAGTACTGAGGGAGTGCCACACTGTCAGAGGGTCATTACTGAGGGAGCGCTGTACTGTCAGAGGTTCAGTACTAAGGGAGTAATGCACTGTCAAAGCGTCAATCTGGGGGATACCTGCATTTTAAGCGAGTCAGTACTGAGTGAGTGCCATCCTATCAGATGGGCTGAATGGCCTAATTTTTGCTCCTATGTCTTGTGGTATAAGAGGAATATCTGAAATTGTTCAGTATATTTCTGCCTCTGCATCCTTCATACACTGATCATTAATGATTCCCATGTCCAGGTTCCAGACACTGTGTTCAAACAGACCATTTTTAATTGGATATTGAACCTGAAGATGTTCCACCCATTTTTCCCAGGGATCGAGTTTTTTGTTTTATTCCTCAGCTTCTGCGTGCTCATCCCAAATTAATCCCACTGCGCCGCACTCAGCACAGTCGTGTGTTCCTTATTTCTGAGCTTCCCAATGCTCATCTACATCCAGAATGACATCCCACACTCCTCCAAATCGTATCGCAAGCTAATTGCCTGGGAGAGAGGAGTGCTAAGAGGGGAAATAGAATTCTGAATGTACCTTAAAGTGACATTAAGGGTGAATTGATAATGAGAGAAACACAGTGAGAATTTGTGCATGGACCCAGAGGCTATAGTGAATGGATGCATTTTGTCAATGCTCATTGGGACAGGGTTGATATGAAATCGTGGAGATGCTCTGTGATACAATCAAATGAATTAGCATATATAGAGAGAGAGATGGTTCTACGTGGTCTTCTTAAAACGCGATAAATCTCCAAAGACGGTCGAAATGTATCTCAGTTTACCAAATGACATGATGGAGGAAGTAGCAGGTACACTTGCAAACATTTTCAAATCCGCTCTGGCCACAGGAGAGTTTTCGTCGGACTGACCATGTGGTACTGTTATTCAAGAAGGAACATGGGATATACCAGGCAGCTACAGGCCAGTCAGGCTAATATCGTGGGTGGGACGTCTGTTGAAGCAATTTTGGGAGATAGAATTAATCAGCATTTGAAGAGACTGGAGTTCATGAAGAACAGTCAGAATGGTTGTGTTAAGGGGAGCTCGGGTCTGACCAATGGTATTGCACTTTTTAAGGAGGTGACCCCATATGTAAATAAGTGCAATACTTTCCTGTCGCCTGCTTGGCTTTTATCAGGACCCATACTGGAAACTGATAGTGAGCATAAAAACTCAAGATCCAAGGAATTTGGCGCAGAATGCTGAGTGGCAGGAAGCAGACAGTGACGGCCCAATTAGGAATCTCTGTCTGTTTATGTCTCACTGTCGGGGTCCTGCTGATGTGGTTGATAGAAAAGATTTAGATTTGAATGGTGGAGGGTTAATCATTGGGATCATGAATGATATGAAGATTGGTTGGGTGATAAATATTGAGGATGATAGCATTAGATTACAGAAGGATGGAGATGGCTTTGTCAGATGGACCGATCATTGGCAACGGGTGAGGTGACTGTAGACTGGAGGGTGATTATTGATGTGCCATTGTTGAAGTAAGGCTGTAAGGAACAGCCATTGAACTATGGAGCTGTCAACCTGAGGGCAGTGGTGGGTAAGCTGTTGGAGGGCATTCTGAGAGACAATTTACATGCATTTGGAAAAGCAAGAATTCATTAGGGATGATCAACATGGCTTGTGGAAATAGTTTGTCCAACTTGATAGAGGTTTTGAAGGGTTCACTGAGAAGATAGATGAGAAGGTTTCACATGGGAGACTGGTTAGTAAAAGGTTAGATGACATGACATCCAGGGAGAGAGAATAGCACGGTGCCTCAGTGGTTAGCACTGCTTCCTCACAGCACCAAGGATGCAACTTTGATTCTAGCTCCCGGCCACTGTCTGTGTGGAGTTTCCACATTCTCCCTGTATCTGTGAGTTTCCTCTGGGTGTTCCGGTTTCTACACACAAACCAAAGATGTGCTGGTTAGGTGGGGTGGCCATGGGAAATGCAACATTACAGGGATAGAATCGAGAGTGTGAGTGTAGGTGGGATGCTTTCCAGACGGCCGATGCGGACCTGATGGGACGAATGGCCTGATTTTACACTGTAGGAATTCAATGATTAATCAAGAGACCCAATAATGTTCTGAGGACCAGGGCTCCAATCTTGGACTGCGGTGGAGGTGGGTCCTTACAATCTGAAGGGGTTTGCGGATGAATGCAGGTTGAGAGTTGGGCTGGACTGTGTTCTGAGGTGTTAAGGGTGTGAATATTTTGTGGAGGAACTGTATGAGGGGCATTGTGGGTAAACACAATGCATTGGTGCTTTCTCAGGTATGAGGGAGCACTATCTGGTGGTACAAGGTGCAGAATGTAGGAATGTACAGATACACTTCACTGATCATTCCCTCATGGTCCGCAAGGCACACCGGTTGTCGTAATTTGGGATGGAGGCCACGTCCATTTTAGAAGATTCAGATCTTTTCAAATAATCACTGAAAAATATCATCACTATGTGTCTTAAACATGGATTGGAGGAAAACTGTTGTCAATCCATGGTCACTTGTTGCTTGGAGACTCTCCAGAAAAGCAGGCACCCAAACAGACCAACGCTAACGATGCAAGACGTGGTGCACAGGAAGATCCAACAATTCATTTGCAGTTGCTGCCTGTCTCCCTAGAGCAGTCATCATGCGAGATCAGGGTTCAGTCCTCGGAGAAGTAATCTCTCTATCGAACGTTTCTCCACGTTTGTACAGTAATCGTGGTTGTGTGAGTATGTGTGTGTATCTCTGTGTGTTTGTGTGTGAGAGAGAGAGAGAGAGACAGAGAGCGAGTGTCTGTCCGTGTGTGTGAGAGTGCATGTGTGTGTATCTCTGTGTGTCTGTGTGTGAGAGAGAGGGAATGTGTGTTTATGTATGTGTCTGAGTGTGTGCTTGTGTGCGTGTGTGTGAGAGAGAGAGGAATGCGTGTCTGTTTGAGGGAGTGAAAGTGTGTGTTTGTGTGCGTGTGTGAGAGAGAGAGGAATGTGTGTGTTTGAGGGAGTGAGAGCGTGTGTTTGAAAGAGAGGGTGTGTTCGTGTGAATGTGTGTGAGAGGATTGTGTGTGTGTGTTTGTGTGTGTGTGTATATGTTTGAGGGAGTGAGTGTCTGTGAGAGAGTGTGCGTGTGTGTTTGTGTGTGTGTGTTTGTGTGTGTGTGTGTGTGTAAACTAGCCAGTATTATTGTGTGCCCAGCTGCTGTTTCAGGTGAATTGGTCCTTGTGTCTCCAAACACTCAAAATATGTCAGGGTGGCGTAACTGGGGGAAAGAGGGTGCTGTTTATTCCAGTGCGGATTCATCCAGTAAACCTCGCCACACACTAACATCCCTCTGGCAAAGCAGTGACTAGTCCTGCACACAGTGCTCCAGTTACAAACCAATGTAATGTCACCATAGTCGTACCAGAGCATGGGACAGCTCCTCAACAGAGATCTCTCCCTGGGATTTCTGTCTTGCTGTCTCCCTGATCTTTCTTTCGCTCCTGTAGTTTCTCTCCCTCTTTCTCCCTGGACCCCTCTGCTCTGTCCCAGTGAGTGGGGGGAAGGGGTATTGGGAAGAGCTTGGCTCAGTTGCTGGCCTCTCTCAGGTTTTACCCCCACTGTGGGGAGGGGGTGAATGGAAGGAACATAAAGTAATTTTCTGAGTGCGTCTGAAATAGAGAAAAAGAGAAAGAGAAAGGGAGAGTGACAAAAAGAGAGAGACATGGAGAGAGTGGAGATGGAGAAAGTGGAGAGGGAGAGATGGGCAGTGAGAGTCATGGAGGTGGAGTGAGAAAAGGACAGAGTGAGAGAGACAGGGAGAGAGAGAGAGAGAGAGCGAGAAGGACATATATGGAGGGAGAAGGACAGTGTGTGTACTTGGCGATGGCTTTTGAGTGGGATCTTGCTGTGCATTACAGCAGTCAGTCAAAAGGCGAGTTAGTCTCTGCACTATGTCCTCCAGTCCATGGGCTTGAGTCTGCATTGGAAGGGGGAGAGTGGGAGACACGGAGGGAGTGGGACAGCCAGAGAGAGGTGGAGGGTTTGATGGGGCTTTGTGGTTGGTGGAGAAAGGAGGTGCTGTTGTCAGAGAGAGATGGAGGGAGGGATAGCATGTGATGCAAAATCTGAGACAGGGTGGAGAATAGGTCTCCACAGTAAGGATATTCAATGCGGCCATTCAGGGGCCAATCCTGAGGATCCTGAACAGGTCCAGGATCATTTAATGTTGGAGGGGGGATGACGGGCAGAAAGGACTCCATCTGTGATGCAAACCTTCTGTAATTCTTGGACTGGGATCTTGCTGTACATTAAAACAGTCACAGGCCAGTCAGTCAACCCAGACTCATTTACCGGTGTCAGAAAGTGAGGACTGCAGATGTTGGAGAGTCAGAGTTACAAAGTGAGGAGCTGGGGAAGCACAGCGGGTCAGGCAGGAGAGTCGATGGGGTAAAAACAAGAACTGCAGATGCTGGAAACCAGATTCTGGATTAGTCGTGCTGGAAGAGCACAGCAGTTCAGGCAGCATCCAAGGAGCAGCGAAATCGACGCTTCGGGCAAAAGCCCTTCATCAGGAATAAAGGCAGTGAGCCTGAAGCATGGAGAGATAAGCTAGAGGAGGATGGGGGTGGGGAGAGAGTAGCATAGAGTACAATGGGTGAGTGGGGGAGGAGATGAAGGTGATAGGTCAAGGAGGAGAGGGTAGAGTGGATAGGTGGAAAAGAAGATAGGCAGGTCGGAGAAGTCCGGACAAGTCAAGGGGACAGTGCTGAACTGGGAGTTTGAAACTAGATGAGGTGGGGGAAGGGAACCCCCTCTCTCTACTCTTTTCTATCTCTCATCTCCCCTCTCTGCCCCCTCTCTCTCACTCTCTCTTTACCTCTCACCCCCTCTCTCTCACCCCCTCTCTCTCAAACCCCCTCTCACTCAGCCCACTTTCTCTCTCAATCCCCCTCACCCCGCTCTCTCTCTCATCTCTCCCCTCTCTCTCTCACACACACTCTCTCTCTTACCCCCTCACTCTCTCTCTCTCTCACCCCCCTCAACCCCCCTCTCCCTACTCTCACGCCCTCTCTCTCTCACTCCCCTCTCTTTCACCCCCCTCCCCCATCTCTCACCACCTCTCTCTCACACCCTTCTCTCTCACCCTCTCTTTCCCACCCCCTCACCCCCCTCTCATACCTGCTCTCTCTCGCTCTCTCAAACCACCTCTCTCTCTTGTCCCCCTCTCTCTCCCACGCCCTCTCTCCCACCCCCTCTGTCTCACCTCCACTCTTTCTGTCCCCTTTTGTTTCTCCCCTTTCTCTCTCACCCCCTCACATCACCCACTCTCTCTCACCCCTCTCTCTCACTCACCTGCGCGCTCTCTCTCACCCCACTCGCTCTCACCCTCGCTTTCTCACCCCCTTCTCTCTCCATCACAATCTCATCTCACCCTCTCTCTCTCACTCCCCTCTCAACCCCTCACCCACTCTCTCTCTCACCCCTCTCTCTCGCTCTCAAACCTCCTCTCTCTTACCCTTCTCTCTCTCCCTCCCTCCCTCTCTCCCACTCACTGTCTCTCTCTCACCGCATCTCACTCACACCGTCTCTCTCTCTCTCAACCCCACTCTCTCGCACGCCCTCTCTCCCAGCCCCTCTCTGTCTCACCTCCACTCTTTCTCTGGCCCACTCTCACACACCCTTTGTCTCTCCCCATTTGTCTCTCCCCTTTTCCCACGGTGGCACAGTGGTTAGCACTGCTGCCTCACAGCGCCGGAGACCCGGGTTCAATTCCCGTCTCAGGCGACTGACTGTGTGGAGTTTGCACGTTCTCCCCGTGTCTGCGTGGGTTTACTCCGGGTGCTCCGGTTTCCTCCCACAGTCCAAAGATGTGCAGGTCAGGTGAATTGGCCATGCTAAATTGCCCGTAGTATTAGGTAAGGGGTAGATGTAGATGTAGGGGTATGGGTGGGTTACGCTTCGGCGGGGCGGTGTGGACTTGTTGGGCCGAAGGGCCTGTTTCGACACTGTAAGTAATCTAATCTAATCTAATCTAATCTTTTCTCTCTCATGCCCCTCACATCGCCCTCTCTCTCTCTCACCCCACTCTTTCACTCACCCGCTATCTCTCTCACCACACTCTCTCTCCCTCACTCCACTTTCTCTCCCACCCTCTCTCTCTACCACCCACTCTCTCTCACCCCTCTCTCTCATCCTTCTTTCTCTCTCCCTCTTTCTCACTCATGTACTCTCTTGCACTCACTCTCTCTCTTTCTCACACCCTCTCTCTCTCCTTCCCCTCTCTCTCTCCCTCCCCCCCTCTCTCCCTCCCGTCTCCCTCCCTCCCCTCTCTCGCTGTCGCCCCCTCTCCCTATTCCCCCCCACTCACCGCTCTCTTGTCCGCCTCTATCTGTCCAGCTCTCTCTGTCCCCCCTCTCTCTGTCCGCCCCTCTCTTGGCAGCGTCTCTCCCCGCTCTCACTACCCCGCTCTCTGTCTCCCCTCTCTCTATCCCCTCTCTCTGCACCCCCTCTCTCTGTCCCCGACTCTCGGTCCCCCCCTCTCTCTGTCTCCCCCTCTGTCCCCGTCTCTCTGCCCCTCTCTCTCCGTCCCCCCTCTCTCTGCCGCATCTCTCTGTCCACCTCTCTCTGTAGCCCTCTCACTGCCCCCTCTCTCTGTCCCCCTCTCTCTGACCCCCTCTCTCTGAGCCCCTCTGTCTCCCCCTCTCTCTGTCCCCACTCTCTGTCCCCCCTCCCACTGTTCCCCTCGCTGTGTCGCCCTCTTTTTGCCCGCTCTCTTTCCCCCCACTCTGTCCCCGTCTCTCTGTCCCCGTGCTCTCCCTGTCCCCATCTCTTACTGTCCCTCCTCTCTCTGTCCACTCCCTCTCCGTCCACGCAAACCCCCCTCTGACCCCCACTCTCTCCATCCCCCCACTCTCTGTCCCTCTCTCTGCCCCCCTCCCTCTGACGCTCTATCTCTGACCCCCTCTCTCTGACACCATCTCTATCCCCGACTCTGTAACCCTCTCTCTGTCCCCCACTCCCTGTCCCCACTCCCTTTGGCTCTCTCTCTCTGTCCCCCTCTCTCTGTCCCCCTCTCTCTGACCCCCTCTATCTCCCCCACTCTCTGTGCCCTCTCTCTGTTCCCCCCCCTCTCTGTCCCCCTCTCTCTGTCTCTCTCTCATTGTCCCCCTCCTCTCTGTCCCCGTCTCTCTGTCCCCGTGCTCTCTCTGTCCCCATCTCTTACTGTCCCCCCTCTGTCCCTTCTCTCGCTGTCCTCTCCCTCTCCGTCCACCCCAACCCCCCTCTGTCCCCCACTCTCTCCATACCCCCACTCTCTGTCCCCCTCTAACTGTCCCCCTCCCTCTGACCCTTTCTCTCTGACCCCCTCTCTCTGACACCCTCTCTACCCCCGACTCTGTAACCCTCTCTCATGTCCACCACTCTCTGTCCCCACTCCTTCTGACTCCCTCTCTCTGTCCCCCTCTCTCGGTCCCCCTCTCTCTGACCCCTCTCTCTGTCCTCCTCTCTCTGTAGCGCTATCTCTCCCCCTCTCCCTCCCCCACTCTGTCCCCTACACTCTGTCCCACCTCTCTCTGACACCCGCTATCTCTCCTGCACTCAGTGCCCCTCTCTCTGTCCCCCTCTCGCTGGCCCCCCTCTCTCTGTCCCCTCTCTTTGTCCTCCTCTCTCTATAGCCCTATCTCTCCCCCTCTCCCTCCCCCACTCTGTCCCCTACTCTCTGTCCCACCTTTCTCGGTCCCCCTCTCTCTGGTCCCCCTCTCTCTGTCCCCTCTCTCTGTCCTCCTCTCTCTGTAGCCCTATCCCTCCCCTCTCCCTCCCCCACTCTTTCCCCTGCTCTCTGTCCCACCTCTCTCTGACACCCTCTATCTCCCCTGCTCTCTGTCCCCCTCTCTCGGTCCCCCTCTCGTGGTCTCCTTCTCTCTGTCCGTCTCTCTCAGTCCTCATCTCTCTCTGACCTCCTATCTCTGACCCGCTCTGTGTCCACCTCTCCCTGTCGCCCTCTCTGTCCCCTACTCTCTGTCCACCTCCCTATCCCCCACTCTCTGTCCCCCTCTCTCTGTCTCCTCTCTCTGTCCCGCTCTCTCTCTGTCCCCCTCTCTCTACACCCTCTCCCTCCCACCCGACTCTCACTGTCCCCCTCTCTCTCTGTCCCCCTCTCTCTCTGGCCGCCCTCTCTGTCCCCCACACTCTCTGCCCCCTCGCTCTCTGCCTCCCCACTCAGTTCCCCCTCTCTCTGCTCCCCTCTCTCTATCCCCCTCTCTCTGTCCCCCTCTCCCTCTGTTCCCCCCTCTCTCTGTCCCCGTCTCACTGTAGCCCTCTCTCTGTCCCCTCTCTCTGTCCCCTCTCTCTCTGCCCCCTCTCTCTGTCCCCCTCTCTCTTTAGCCCTCTCTGTCCCCCTCTATCCCTCACTCTGTACCCCACTCTCTGTCCCCCAATCTCTGTCCCCTCTCCCTCTGACACCCTCTATCTGTCCCCTCTCTGTCTCCATCTCTCTCTGTCCCCCTCTCTCTCTCTGTCCACCCTCTCTCTGTCCCCCTCTCTCTCTGTCCCCTCTCTCTATGTTCCCCCCCTCTCTCTGTCCCCTTCTAAATCTGTTTCACCCTCTCTCTGTCCATCGCTCTCTGCCACTCTCTCTGTCCCCCTCTCTCTGTCCCCCTCTCTCTACCCCCTCTGTCTCTGCCTCCTCTCTCTGTTCCCCTCTCTCTGTCCCCCTCTCTCTCTGGCGGCCCTCTCAGTCCCCCACACTCTCTGCCCCCTCGCTCTCTGCCTCCCCACTCTGTCCCCCCTCTCTCCGCTCCCCTCTCTCTGTCCCCCTCTCTCTGTCCTCCTCTCCCTCTGTTCCCCCCTCTCTCTGTTCCCATCTCTCTGTCCCCTCTCTCTGTCCCCTCTCTCTGTCCCCTCTCTCTCTGCCCCCTCTCTCTGTCCCCCTCTCTCTTTAGCCCTCTCTGTCCCCCTCTCTCCCCCACTCTGTACCCCACTCTCTGTCCCCCAATCTCTGTCCCCTCTCCCTCTGACACCCTCTATCTGTCCCCTCTCTGTCTCCATCTCTCTCTGTCCCCCTCTCTCTCTCTGTCCCCCCTCTCTCTGTCCCCCTCTCTCTCTGTCCCCTCTCTCTATGTTCCCCCCTCTCTCTGTCCCCTTCTAAATCTGTTTCACCCTCTCTCTGTCCATCGCTCTCTGCCGCTCTCTCTGTCCCCCTCTCTCTGTCCCCCTCTCTCTACCCCCTCTGTCTCTGCCTCCTCTCTCTGTTCCCCTCTCTCTGTCCCCCTCTCTCTCTGGCGGCCCTCTCAGTCCCCCACACTCTCTGCCTCCCCACTCTGTCCCCCCTCTCTCCGCTCCCCTCTCTCTGTCCCCCTCTCTCTGTCCCCCTCTCCCTCTGTTCCCCCCTCTCTCTGTTCCCATCTCTCTGCCCCCCTCTCTCTGTCCCCTCTCTCTGTCCCCTCTCTCTCTGCCCCCTCTCTCTGTCCCCCTCTCTCTTTAGCCCTCTCTGTCCCCCTCTCTCCCCCACTCTGTACCCCACTCTCTGTCCCCCAATCTCTGTCCCCTCTCCCTCTGACACCCTCTATCTGTCCCCTCTCTGTCTCCATCTCTCTCTGTCCCCCTCTCTCTCTCTGTCCCCCCTCTCTCTGTCCCCCTCTCTCTCTGTCCCCTCTCTCTATGTTCCCCCCTCTCTCTGTCCCCTTCTAAATCTGTTTCACCCTCTCTCTGTCCATCGCTCTCTGCCGCCCTCTCTGTCCCGCTCTCTCTGTCCCCCTCTCTCTACCCCCTCTGTCTCTGCCTCCTCTCTCTGTTCCCCTCTCTCTGTCCCCTCTCTGTCACCCTCTCTCTCTGTCCCTTCCCTCTCTGTCCCTCTCTCCCTCTGTTTTCCCCTCTCTCTGTCCCCCTCTCTCTGTCCCCTCTCTCTCTGTCCCTCTCTTCCTCTGTTTTCCCCTCTCTCTGTCCCCCTCTCACTGCCCCCTCTTTCTGTCCCCCTCTCTCTGTCCCCCTCTCTCTGTCCCCCCTCTCTCTGCCCCCTCTCTTTGTCCCCCTATCTCTGTAGCCCTCTCTGTCCCCCTTTCTCTCCCCCACTCTGTACCCCTCTCTCTGTCCCCCAATCTCTGTCCTCTCTCCCTCTGACCCCCTCTATCCCCCCCATCTCTGTCCCCATCTCTCTCTGTCCCCCTCTCTTTGTCCCCCTCTCTCTCTGTCCCCCCTCTCTCTCTGGCCCCTCTCTCACTCTTCCCTCACTTTGTACCCCCACTCTATGTCCCCCCTCTCTCTGTCCCCTTCTCTCTCTGTCCCCCTCTTTCTCTGTCTACCTCTCTCTATGTTTCCCCCCTCTCTCTGTCCCCCTCTCTATCTGTTTCCCACTCTCTCTGTCCCCCTCTCTCTGCCCCATCTCTCTCCCCCTCTCTCTGTCCCCCTCTCCCTCTCCCACTCTGTACCCCTCTCTCTGTCCCCCACTGTCTGTCCCCCATCCCTCTGACTCCCTCCACACTCTCTGTCCAGCTCTCTCTCACCCCGTCTACCTCCCCCTCTTTCGTCCCCCTCTTTCTGAACCCCTCTATCTCCCTCACTCTCTGTGTCTCTCTCTCTCTGTCGCCCTCTCTCTCTGCCCACCTCTCCCACCCACCCGCCTCTCTCTGTCCCCCCACTCTGTCTCCCTCTGTCTGTCCCCCTCTGACTCTGTCCCCCTCTCTCACTCTGTCCCCCTCTCTCTATCCACCATTCTCTCTCTGTCCCACCCTCTCTGTCCCCCTCTCTCTCTGTCCCCCTCTCTCTCTGACCCCCTCTCTCTGTCCCCTTCTCTCGGTCCCCCTTCTCTCTGTCCCCCTCTCTCTCGCACCCGTCACTTTCTGCCCCTCTCTCTACCCCACCCGCCTCTCTCTGTCCCTCCATCTCTCTGTCCACCTATCTCTGTACCCCTCTCTCTCTGTTCCCCTCTCTCCCACCCGCCTCTCTCTGCCCCTCTTTCTCCCACCCGCCTCTCTCTGTCCGTCCCTCTCTCTGCGCCACTCTCTCTGCCCCCTCTCTGTCACCTCTCTCTGTGTACCCGTCTCCCTGTCCCACTCTCTCTGTCCCATCTCTCTCTCTGTCCCCGTGCTCTCTCTATCCCCATCTCTTTCTGTCCCCCCTCTCTATCCCTCCTCTCTCTGTCCACTCTCTCTCCGTCCACCCCTGCCCCCTCCCATCTCCCACTCAGTGCATCCCCCCCTCTCTGTCCCATTGTCTCTGTCCCCCGCTCTCTGACTCCCTCTGTCTCTCCCTCTCTCTCTGTCCCTCTCTCTCTGTCCCCCCTCTCTGTCCCCCTCTCACTGTCCCCGTGCTCTCTCACTCCCCATCTCTTACTGTCACCCCTGTGTCCCTCCTCTCTCTGTCCTCTCCCTCTCCATTCCCTCGCCCGCCCCCTCTGTCCCCCACTCTCTCCATCCCCCACACTCATGTCCACCTCTCTCTGTCCCCATCTCTCTGTCCCCCTCTCTCTGACCCGTCTCTCTGTCCCCCTCTCTCTGTCTCCCTCTCTCTGTCCCCCCTCTCTCTGCCCCCTCTCTCTGTCCCGCTCTCACTGTAGCCCTCTGTCTCCCCACTCTCTCCCCACTCTGTACACCTCTGTCCCACTCTCTCTGACCCCGTCTCTCTGACCCCTTCTATCACCCCCGCTCTCTGTCCCGCTCTCTCTGTCCCACACTCTCTGTCCCTCTCTCTCTGTCCCGCTCTCTCTCTGTCCCGCTCTCTCTCTGTCCCCCTCTCTCTGTCTCACTCTCTCTGTCCCTCTCTCTCTGTAGCCCTCTCTCTCCCCCACTGACCCACTCTCTCTGACCCCGTCTCTCTGACCCATTCTATCTCCCCCGCTCTCTGTCCAGCTCTCTCTGTCCCCCTCTTTCTGTCCCGCACTCTCTGTCCCTCTCTCTCTGTACTCCTCTCTCTGTCCCCTCTCTTTCTGTCCCCCTCTCTCTCTGTCCCGCTCTCTCTCTGTCCCCCTCTCTCTGTCTCCCTCTCTCCGTCCCCCCTCTCTCTCTGCCCCCTCTGTCTGACCCCCTCTCTGTCCCCCTCTCTCTGTCTCCCTCTCTCTGTCCCCCCTCTCTCTGCCCCCTCTGTCTGACCCCCTCTCTCTGTCCCCCTCTCTCTGTCCCCGTCTCTCTGACCCCTATCTATGTCCCCGTCTCTCTGTGTCCCCCTCTCTGTCCCCCCTCTCTCTGCCCCCTCTCTCTGTCCCCGTCTCACTGTAGCCCTCTCTCTCCCTCTCTCTGCCCCACTCTGGACCCCTCTGCCCCCCTCTCTCTGCCCCCTCTCTCTATGGTCCTCTCTGTCCCCTTCTCTATCCCGCACTCTGTGCCCCTCTCTCTGTCCCCCAATCTCTGTCCCCCCTCCCTCTGACCACCTCTATCTCCCCCATCTGTCCCCCTCTCTCTGTCCCTGTCTCTCTCTGTCGCCCTCTCTCTGTCTCCCCCACTCTCTGTCCCCCACTGTCTGTCCCTGTCTCTCTCTGTCCTCCTCTCTCTGTGTCCCCCCTCGCTGTCCCCCTCTCTCTCTGTTGCCCCCTCTCTATCCCTCTCTCTCTCTGGCCCCTCTCTCTGTGTCCCCCCACTTTGTCCCCCCTCTCTCTGTCCCCACTCTCTTTGCCCCCCCCTCTCTGTCCCTCTCTCCCTGTTCCCCCCTCTCTCTGTCCCCCCTCTCTCTGTTACCCCCTCTCTCTGTCGCCCTCTCTCTGCCCACTCTCTGTCCCCCTCTGTGTCTCCCACTCTGCACCCCTCTCTCTGTTCTCCACTCTCTCTCCCCACTCCCTCTGACTCCCTCCAACGTCTCTGTCCAGCTCTCTCTGACCCCGTCTACCTCCCCCTCTATTCGTCCCCCTCTTTCTGACCCCCTCTATCTCCCTCACTCTCTGTGTCCCTCTCTCTGTCGCCTTCTCTCTCAGACCCCTCTCCCACCCACCCAACTCTCTCTGACCCCTCTTTCTGTCCCCCTCCCTCTCTGCCCCCTCTCTCTTTGTACCCCTCTCTCTGTCCTCCTCTCTCTGTCCCCCTCTGTCTCTGTCCCCTCTCTCACTGCCCACTCTCGCATTCTAACACTCTCTCTGCCCCCCCTCTCTTTCCCACTCTCTCTCTCTGTCCCCCCTCTCTCTGTCCACTCTCTCTCTGTTCCCCCCTCTCTGTCCTTCTCTCCTTGTTCCCCCTCTCTCTGTCCTCCTCTCTCTGTTACCCCCTCTCTCTGTCGCCCTCTCTCTGCCCACTCTCTGTCCCCCTCTGTCTCTCCCACTCTACACCCCTCTCTCTGTTCTCCACTCTCTGTCCCCACTCCCGCTGACTCCCTCCAACCTCTCTGTCCAGCTCTCTCTGACCCCGTCTACCTCCCCCTCTATTCGTCCCCCTCTCTCTGACCCCCTCTATCTCCCTCACTCTCTGTGTCCCTCTCTATGTCGCCTTCTCTCTCAGCCCCCCTCTCCCACCCACCCAACTCTCTCTGTCCCCTCTTTCTGTCCCCTTCCTCTCTGCCCCCTCTCTCTTTGTACCTCTCTCTCTGTTCTCCTCTCTCTCTCCCCTTCTGTCTCTGTCCCCTCTCTCACTGCCCACTCTCGCTTTCTACCTCTCTCTCTGCCCCCCTCTCTTTCCCACTCTCTCTCTGTCCCCCTCTCTCTCTGTCCCCTCTCTCTCTGTCCCCCGTCTCTCTGTCCCTCTCTATCTCCCACCCGCCAATCTCTGCCCCTCTCTCTACCCCACCCGCCTCTCTCTGTCCTCCATCTGTCTGTCCCCCTCTCTCTGTCCCCCACTCTCTGCCCCCCTCTCTCTGTCGCCTTATCTCTCCCCTCTCTCTCCCCCAATCTGTACCCCTCTGTCCCCCTCTCTCTGACCCCTTCTATCTCACCCCCTCTCTGTCCCCCCTCTCTCTGTCCCCATCTCTCTCTGACTTCCTCTCTCTGACTCGGTCTCTGTCCCTCTCTCTCTCTCGCCCGCTCTGTGTCTGCCACTCTCTGCCACCACCCTCTGTCACTCTCTCTCTGTACCCGTCTCTCTGTCCCCCACTCTCTGAACTCTCTGTCTGTCCCCCTCTCTCTGACCTAATCTCTCTCTGTCCCCCTCTCTCTGTTGCCCTCTCTCTGTCCCCCTCTCTCTCTGACCCCCTCTCACTGATGTCCTCTATCTCCCCTGCTCTCTGTCTCCATCTTTCTGTCCCCCACTCTCGGTCCCTCTGTCGCTGTCCCCGTCTCTCTGTCCCCCTCTCTCTGTCCCCCTCTCTCTCTGTCCCCCTCTCTCTCTGCCCCCTCTCTCTGTTCCCTCCTCTCTCTGTCCCCTTCTCTCTGCACCCCCTCTCTCCCCTGCTCTCTGTCCCCTCTTTCTGTCACCCACTCTCTGTCCCTCTCTCTCTGTCCCGCTCTCTCTCTGTCCCGCTCTCTCTCTGTCCCCCTCTCTCTGTCTCACTCTCTCTGTCCCTCTCTCTCTGTAGCCCTCTCTCTCCCCCACTGTCCCACTCTCTCTGACCCCGTCTCTCTGACCCATTCTATCTCCCCCGCTCTCTGTCTCTCTCTCTCTGTCCCCCTCTTTCTGTCCCCCACTCTCTGTCCCTCTCTCTCTGTACTCCTCTGTCTGTCCCCCTCTCTCTCTGTTCCCCTCTCTCTCTGTCCTGCTCTTTCTCTGCCCCCCTCTCTCCGTCTCCCTCTCTCTGTCCCCCCCTCTCTCTGCCCCCTCTGTCTGACCCCCTATCTCTGTCCCCATCTCTCTGTGTCCCCCTCTCTGTCCCCCCTCTCTCTGCCCCCTCTCTCTGTCCCCGTCTCACTGTAGCCCTCTCTCTCCCCCTCTCTCTGCCCCACTCTGGACCCCTCTGTCCCCCTCTCTCTGCCCCCTCTCTCTATGGCCCTCTCTGTCCCCTTCTCTATCCCGCACTCTGTGCCCCTCTCTCTGTCCCCCAATCTCTGTCCCCCCTCCCTCTGACCCCCTCTATATCCCCCCTCTGTCCCCCCCTCTCTGTCCCCCTCTCTCTGTCCCTGTCTCTCTCTGTCGCCCTCTCTCTATCTCCCCCACTCTCTGTCCCCCACTGTCTGTCCCTGTCTCTCTGTGTCCTCCTCTCTCTGTGTCCCCCCTCTCTGTCCCCCTCTCTCTCTGTTGCCCCCTCTCTATCCCCCTCTCTCTCTGGCCCCTCTCTCTGTGTCCCCCCACTTTGTCCCCCCTCTTTCTGTCCCCCCTCTCTGTTACCCCCTCTCTCTGTCGCCCTCTCTCTGCCCACTCTCTGTCCCCCTGTGTCTCTCCCACTCTGCACCCCTCTCTCTGTTCTCCACTCTCTGTCCCCACTCCCTCTGACTCCCTCCAACCTCTCTGTCCAGCTCTCTCTGACCCCGTCTACCTCCCCCTCTATTTGTCCCCCTCTCTCTGACCCCCTCTATCTCCCTCACTCTCTGTGTCCCTCTCTCTGTCGCCTTCTCTCTCAGCCCCCCTCTCCCACCCACCCAAATCTCTCTGTCCCCTCTTTCTGTCCCCCTCCCTCTCTGCCTTCTCTCTCTTTGTACCCCTCTCTCTGTCCTCCTCTCTCTCTCCCCCTCTGTCTCTGTCCCCTCTCTCACTGCCCACTCTCGCTTTCCACCTCTCTCTCTGCCCCCCCTTTCCCACTCTCTCTCTGTCCCCCTCTCTCTCTGTCCCCTCTCTCTCTGTCCCCCTTCTCTCTGTCCCCCCCTATCTCCCACCCGCCAATCTCTGCCCCTCTCTCTACCCCACCCGACTCTCTCTGTCCTCCATCTCTCTGTCCCTCTCTCTCTGTCCTCCATCTCTCTGTCTCCATCTCTCTGTTCCCCTCTCTCTGTCCCCCTCTCTCTGTAGCCCTATCTCTCCCCTCTCTCTCCCCCAATCTGTACCCCTCTGCCCCCCTCTCTCTGACCCCTTCTATCTCACTCCCTCTCTGTCCCCCCTCTCTCTGTCCTCATCTCTCTCTGATTGCCTCTCTCTGACTCGCTCTCTGTCCCTCTCTCTCTCTCTCTCGCCCGATCAGTGTCTGCCACTCTCTGCCACCACCCTCTGTCACTCTCTCTCTGTCCCCGTCTCTCTGTCCCCCACTCTCTGAACTCTCTGTCTGTCCCCCTCTCTCTGACCTAATCTCTCTCTGTCCCCCTCTCTCTGTTGCCCTCTCTCTGTCCCCCTCTCTCTCTGACCCCCTCTCACTGATGTCCTCTATCTCCCCTGCTCTCTGTCTCCCTCTTTCTGTCCCCCACTCTCGGTCCCTCTGTCGCTGTCCCCGTCTCTCTGTCCCCCTCTCTCTGTCCCCCTCTCTCTCTGTCCCCCTCTCTCTATGTCCCCCTCTCTCTGTCCCCCTCTCTGTCCCCCTCTCTCTCTGTCCCCTCTCTCTGTTCCCCCCTCTCTCTGTCCCCCTCTCTCTGCCCCCCCTCCCCTGCTCTCTGTCCCCTCTCTCTGTTGCCTTCTCCCTGCTCTGTGTCCCCCTCTCTCTGTTGCCTTCTCTCTGCCCACTCTCTCTCCACCTCTCTCTGCCCCCCTCTCTCTCTCCCACTCTGTACGCCTCTCTCTGTCCTCCACTCTCTGCCCCCCTCCGTCTTACCCCCTCTATCTCTCGCCTCTCAGTCACGCTCTCTCTGACCCCGTCTACCTCCCCCTCTTTCCGTCTCCCTCTCTCTGAATCCCTCTATCTCCCTCACTCTTTGTGTCCCTCTCTCTGTCGCCCCTCTCTGTCCCGCTCTCCCTCCCACCCGCCTCTCTCTGCCCACCCTCTCTGTCCCACTCTCTATCTCCCCCCCTCTCTCTCTCCCCCTCTATTTCTGTCCCCCTCTCTTTCTGTCCCCCTCTCTCTGTGTCCTCTTTCTCCATCGGCCTCTCTCTCGCACCCGCCTCTCTCTGCACCACTCTCTCCCACCCGCCTCTCTCTGCCCCTCTCTCCAACCCGCTTCTCTCTGTCCCTCTCTCTCTGTCGCCCTCTCTCTGCCCCCTCTCTGTCACATATCTCTCTGTCCCCGTCTCTCTGTCCCACTCTCTCTGTTCCCTCTCGATCTGTCCCCGTGCTCTCTCTGTCCCCATCTCTCTCTGTCCCCTTCTCTCTCTGTCCCCCTTTCTGTCTGTCCCCCACTCTCTGTCATCCTCTCTGTCTGTTCCCCCTCTCTATCCCCCTCTCTTACTGGCCCCTCTCTCTCTGTCCTCCCACTTTGTCTCCCGTCTCTGTTTCACCCCTCTCTCTGTCCCCCCCTCTCTGTTTCCCTCTCTCTCTGTTCCCCCCTCTCTCTGTCCCCCTCTCTCTCTGTTCCCCTCTCTCTCTGTCCGTCTCTCTCTGGCCCCTCTCTCTGTCCCCTTCTCTCGGCCCCCTCTCTCTCCCGGTCTCTGTCCCCTTCTCTCTGTTGCCTTCTCTCTGCACCCCTATCTCAGTCCCCCACTCTCTGTCCCCCCTCCCTCTGACTCCCTCCACCCTCTCCGTCCAGCTCTCTCTGACCCCGTCTACCTCCCCCTCTTTTCGTCCCCCTCTCTCTGGCCCCCTCTATCTCCCTCACTCTGTGTCCCCCTCTCTGTCGCCTTCTCTCTCAGCCCCCCTCTCCCACCCACCCGACTCTCTCTGTACCCCCTTTCTGTCCCCCCTCTCTGCCCCCCTCTCTTTGTACCGCTCTCTCTGTCCTCCTCGCTCTGTCCCCCTCTGTCTCTGTTCCCCTCTCTCACTGCCCACTCTCTCTTTCCCCCTCTCTCTCTGTTCCCCTCTCTCACTCTGTGTCCCACTCTCTCTGTCCCCCCTCTCTGTGCCCCTCTCTCTCTGTCCCCCTCTCTCTCTGACCCACTCTCTCTCTGTCCCCCTCTCTATCCCACCCGCCACTCTCTGCCCCTCTCTCTACCCCACCCGCCTCTCTCTGTCCCTCCCTCTCTCTGTCCCCCTCTCTCTGTCCCCTCTCTCTGTCCCCCTCTCCCTGATCCGCTCTCTCTGAAGCCCTGTCCTTCCCCCACTCTGTAACCCTCTCACAGTCCGCCACTCTCTGTACCCACTCCCTCTGACCCCCTCTCTCTATCCCCCTCTCTCTGTCCCTTCTCTCTGTCACCCCTCTCTCTGCCCTCTCTTTCTGTCCCCCTCTCTCTGTAGCCCTCTCTCTCTCCCACCTCTCTCCCCATTCTATACCCCTCTGTCCCCCTCTCTCTGTAGCCCTCTCTCTCTCCCCCCTCTCTCCCCCATTCTGTACCCCTCTGTCCCCCTCTCTCTGACTCCGTCTCTCTGACTCGCTCTCTGTCCCTCTCTCTCCCTGTCGCCCTTTCTCTGTCTGCCACTCTCTGCCCCCACCCTCTGTCCCTCTCTCTCTGTCCCCACTCTCTGAACTCTCTCTCTGTCCCCCTCTCTCTGATCCCCTCTCCCTGTCGCCTCTCTCTGTTGCCCTCTCTCTGTTTCCCTCTCTCTCTGACCCCCTCTCACTGATGTCCTCTATCTCCCCAGCTCTCTGTCTCCCTCTTTCTGTCCACCGCTCTCTGCCCCTATGTCGCTGTCCCCCTCTCTCTCTGTCCCCCTCTCTCTATGTCCCCCCCACTCTGTCCCCCCTCTCTCTGCCCCCTCTCTCTCTGTTCCCCCTCTCTCTCTGTCCCCTCTCTCTGTCCCCCCTTTCTCTATCCCCTCTCTCTCCCACCCGCCTCTCTCTCTCTCTCCCTCCCTCTGTCTGTCGCTCTCTCTCTGCCCACTCTCTGTCACCTCTCTGTCACATGTCTCTCTGTCCCCGTCTCTCTGTCCCACTCTCTCTGTTCCCTCACTCTCTCTGTCCCCGAGCTCTCTCTGTCCCCATCTCTTTCTGACCCCCTCTCTATCCCTCCTCTCCCTGTCCACTCCCTCTGCATCCACCCCAGGCCCCCCGTCCCTCACTCAGTCCATCCCCCTCTCTCTGTCCCCCTGTCTCTGTTCCCCGCTGTCTTACCCCCTCTCTCTGACGCACTCTTTCGCCCCCACTCTATACCCCTCTCTGAGTCCCCCACTCTCTGTCACCCTCTCTCTGACCCCGTCTCTCTGTCACCCTCTATCTCCCCCACTCTCTCCCCCACTCTGTACCCCTCTGTCTGTCCCCACTCTCTGTCCCCCCTTTCTCTCTCTCCCTCTCTCTCCCACCCGCCTCTCTCTCCCACCCGCCTCTCTCTGCCCCTTTCTCTCCTACCCGCCTCTCTCTGCCCCTCCCTCTCTGTGTCACCCTCTCTCTGCCCCCTCTCTGTTATCTCTCTCTGTGTCCCCGTCTCTCTGTCCCACTTTCATGTTCCCTCACTCTCTCTGTCCCCCCTCTCTGTCCCCCACTCTCTGTCTCCCCTCCGACTAACCCCCTCTAACTCCCGCCTCTCTGTCACGCTCTCTCTGACCCCGTCTACCTCCCCCTCTTTCCGTCCCCCTCTCTCTGACCCCCTCTATCTCCCTCACTCTCTGTGTCCCTCTCTCAGTCGCCCTCTCTCTGCTGCGCTCTCCCTCCCACCCACCTCTCTCTCTGTCCCACCTCTCTGTCCCACTCTCTCTCTCTCCCCCTCTCTCTGTGCCCCTCTCTTTGTCCTCCTCTCTCTGTTCCCTCTCTCTCTCTGTCCCCATCTTTTCTGTCCCCCCTTTCTATCCCTCCTCTCCCTGTCCACTCCCTCTCCATCCACCCCAGCACCCCCGTCCCCCACTCAGTCCATCCCACTCTCTCTGTTCCCCTGTCTCTGTCCCCCGCTGTCTGATCCCCTCTCTCTGACGCGCTCTCTCTCCCCCACTCTGTACCCCTCTCTCAGTCCCCCACACACAGTCCCCCTCTCTCTGACCCCGTCTTTCTGTCACCCTCTTTCTCGCCATCTCTCTCCTTCACTCTGTACCCCTGTCTGTCCCCCACTCTCTGTCCCCCCTTTCTCTGTCCCCCTCTCTCTCCCACCCGCCTCTCTCTGCCCGTATCTCTCCCACCCGCCTCTCTCTGTCCCTCCCTCTCTTTGTCGTCCTCTCTCTGCCCCCTCTCTGTTACCTCTCTCTGTGTCCCCGTCTCTCTGTCCTCCTCTCTCTCTGTCCGCCTCTCTCTGCCTCCTCTCTGTCCATCGCTCTCTGTCCCCCTCTCTCTGTGGCGCTCTCTCTGCCCACTCTCTGTCCACCTCTCTCTGCCCTCACAGTCTGTTCCCCGCTCTCTGTCCCCCCCATCTCTCTCTACCTCTCTCTGCCCCCTCTCTGTCCCTCTCTCTCTGCCCCCTTTCTCTGTTCCCCTCTCTCTGTCCCCCCCCTCTCTGTCCCCTAATTCTATGCCCTGGTCTCTGTCGCCCTCTCTCTCTGCCCCCTCTCAGTCACCGTTTCTCTGTCCCCCATCGTCCCCCCATCTTTGTCGCCCGCTCTCTGTCCCTCTCTGTCCCCCTCTCTCTGTCCCCCTCTCTCTGTCGCCCTCTCTCTGAACCCCTCTCTGACCCCTCTCTCTGCCCCCTTTCTCTGTTCCCCTCTGTCAGTCCCCCCCCCCCTCGCTGTCCCCCATCTCTCTGTCCCCCAATTCTGTGTCCCGGTCTACGTCGCCCTCTCTCTGCCCCCTCTCAGTCACCGTCTCTCTGTCCCCTCCCGTCCCCCCATCTCTGTCGCCCGCTCTCTGTCCCCTCTCTGTCACCGTCTCTCTCTGTCCCCCTCTCTCTGTCCCCCCCCACTCTCTGTCACACCATCTCTCTGTCCCCCAATTCTGTGTCCCGGTCTCTGTCGCCCTCTCTCTGCCCCCTCTCAGTCCCCCGCTCTCTGTCCCTCTTTCTCTGTCCTCTCTCTCTGTCCCCCTCTCCCTGATCCGCTCTCTCTGAAGCCCTGTCTTTCCCCCACTCTGTAACCCTCTCTCTGTCCCCCACTCTCTATACCCACTCCCTCTGACCCCCTCTCTCTGTCCCCCTCTCTCTGTAGCCCTCTCTCTCTTCCCCCTCTCTCCCCCATTCTGTACCCCTCTGTCCCCCTCTCTCTGACTCCGTCTCTCTGACTCGCTCTCTATCCCTCTCTCTCTCTGTCGCCATTTCTCTGTCTGCCACTCTCTGCCCCCACCCTCTGTCACCCTCTCTCTGTCCCCCTCTCTCTGTCCCCACTCTCTGAACTCTCTCTCTGTCCCCCTCTCTCTGTCCCCCTCTCTATCTGACCCCCTCTCACTGACGTCCTCTATCTCCCCTGCTCTCTGTCTCCCTCTTTCTGTCCACCACTCTCTGTCCCTATGTCGCTGTCCGCCTCTCTGTGTCACCCTCTCTTTATGTCCCCCCCTCTCTGTGTCCCCCTCTCTCTGCCCCCTCTCTCTGTTTCCCCTCTCTCTCTGTCCCCTCTCTCTGTCCCCCCTTTCTCTATCCCCTCTTGCTCCCACCCGCTTCTCTCTGCCCCGCTCTCTGTTCCCCCATCTCTATCGACCTCTCTCTGCCCCCTCTCTGTCACCCTCTCTCTGTACCCTCTCTCTCTGTCCTACTCTCTCTGCCCCCTTTCTCTGTTCCCCTCTCTCTGTCCCCCCTCCCCCTCTCTGTCCCCCAATTCTGTGCCCTGGTCTCTGTAGCCCTCTCTCACTGCCCCCTTTCAGTCACCGTTTCTCTGTCCCCCATCGTCCCCCCCATCTTTGTCGCCCGCTCTCTGTCCCCTCTCTGTCCCTCTCTCTCTGTCCACCCTCTCTCTGTCGCCCTCTCTCTGAACCCCTCTCTCTCTGACCCCTCTCTCTGCCCCCTTTCTCTGTTCCCCTCTCTCTGTCCCCCCCCCCCTCTCTGTCCCCCATCTCTCTGTCCCCCAGTTCTGTGTCCCGGTCTCTGTCGCCCTCTCTCTGCCCCCTCTCAGTCACCGTCTCTCTGTCCCCTCCCGTACCCCATCTCGGTCGCCCGCTCTCTGTCCCCTCTCTGTCACCATCTCTCTCTGTCCCTCTCTCTCTGTCCACCCCTCTCTCTGTCACCCCATCTCTCTGTCCCCCAATTCTGTGTCCCGGTCTCTGTCGCCCTCTCTCTGCCCCCTCTCAGTCCCCCGCTCTCTTCCCCCCTCTCTCTGTCGCCCTCTCTCTGCCAAATCTCTGTCCCTACTCTCTCTGCCCTCTCAGTCTGTTCCCGCTCTCTGTCCCCCCAACTCTATCGCCCGCTCTCTGTCCCCTCTCTGTCCCTCTCTCTCTGTCCACCCTCTCTCTGTCGCCCTCTCTCTGAACCCCTCTCTCTCTGACCTCTCTCTCTGCCCCCCTTCTCTGTTCCCCTCTCTCTGTCCCCCCCCCTCTCTGTCCCCCATCGCTCTGTCCCCCAGTTCTGTGTCCCGGTCTCTGTCGCCCTCTCTCTGCCCCCTCTCAGTCACCGTCTCTCTGTCCCCTCCCGTACCCCATCTCGGTCGCCCGCTCTCTGTCCACTCTCTGTCACCATCTCTCTCTGTCCCTCTCTCTCTGTCCACCCCTCTCTCTGTCACCCCATCTCTCTGTCCCCCAATTCTGTGTCCCGGTCTCTGTCGCCCTCTCTCTGCCCCCTCTCAGTCCCCCGCTCTCTGCCCCCCTCTCTCTGTCGCCCTCTCTCTGCCAAATCTCTGTCCCTACTCTCTCTGCCCTCTCAGTCTGTTCCCGCTCTCTGTCCCCCCAACTCTATCGCCCTCTCTCTGTCCACCTCTCTCTGCCCCCTTTCTCTGTTCCCCTCTATCTGTCTCCCCCTCTCTCTGTCCCCCAATTCTGTGCCCCGGTCTCTGTCGCCCTCTCTCTGCACCCTCTCAGTCACCCTTTCTCTGTCCCCCCTTTCTCTGTCCCCCTTTCTCTGCCCCCGTTCTTTGTTCCCCTCTCTCTGTCACCCCCTCTCTCTGCCCTCAATTCTGTGCCCCGGTCTCTGTCGCCCTCTCTCATCCCCTCTCAGTCACCGTCTCTCTGTCCCCCCCCCCCGTCCCCCCATCTCTGTCACCCGCTCTCTGTCCCCTCTTTGTCACCATCTCTCTCTGTCCCCCTCTCTTTGTCGCCTTTTCTCTGACCCCCCTCCCTCTGTTTTCCCCACTCTCTCTGTCCCCCTCTCTCTGCCTCCTCTCTGTCCCCCTCTCTCTGTCCCCCCTCTCTGTTGTACTCTCTCTGCCCACTCTCTGTTCCCCTCTCTCTGCCCTCTCAGTCTGTTCCCCGCTCTCTGTTCCCCCATCTCTATCGCCCTCTCTCTGCCCCCTCTCTGTCACCCTCTCTCTGCTCCCCTCTTTCTGTCACCGTCTCTCTGATCCACTCTCTCTATCCCCCCACTCTCTGTCCCCCTCTCTCTGTCGCCTTCTCTCTGCCCTCTCTGCCACCGTCTCTCTTGCCCTCCCTTCGTCTCACTGCCCCCTTTCTCAGTTCCCCTCTCTCTGTTCCCCCCTCTCTCTGTCCCCCAATTCTGTGCCCCGGTCTCTGTCGCCCTCTCTCTGCCCCCTCTCAGTCACCGTCTCTCTGTCCCCCCGTCCCACCATCTTTGCCGCCCGCTCTCTGTCCCCTCTTTGACACCGTCTCTCTCTGTCCCTCTCTCTCTGTCCCCCTCTCTCTGTTGCCTCTCTCTGCCCACTCTCTGTCCCCATCTCTCTGCCCTCTCAGTCTGTTCATCGCTCTCTGTCTCGCCATCTCTATTGACCTCTCTCTGCCCCCTCTCTGTCACCTTCTCTCTGTCCCCCCTCTCTCTGTCCCTCTCTCTCTGCCCCCGTTCTCTGTTCCCCTCTCTCTGTCCCCCCCCACTCGCTGCCCCCAATTCTGTGCCCCGGTCTCTGTCGCCCTCTCTCTGCCCCCTCTCAGTCACCGTCTCTCTGTCCCCCCCGCCCCCCATCTCTGTCGCCCGCTCTCTGTCTCCTCTTCGTCACCGTCTCTCTCTGTCCCCCTCTCTTTGACCCCCTCTCTCTCTGCCCCCTTTCTCTGTCCCCCTCTCTCTGCCTCCTCTCTGTCCCCCGCTCTCTGCCCTCTCAGTCTGTTCCCCGCTCTCTGTTCCCCCATCTCTGTCGCCCGCTCTCTGTCCCCGCTCTCTCTGCCCCTTCTCTCTTGTCCCCCCTGTCCCACTCTCTGCCCCCTCTCTGTCACCGTCTCTCTTTCCCCCCTCCATCTGTTCTCCTCTCTCTGCCCCACCCTGTCTCTCCTCTCTGTCCCCCTCACTCTGTCCCCGCTCTCTCTGTCGCCCTCTCTCTGACCCCCTCTCTCTCTGTCCCCCACTCTCTGTCCATCTCTCTCTGTCTCCCTCTCTCTGTCGCCCTCTCTCTGTCCCACTCTATCACCCCCTCTCTGTCCCCCTCTCTCTGATCCCCTCTATCTCCCCCACTCTCTGTCCCCCTTTCTCTGTCACCCTCTTTATGCCCCCCTCTCTCTCCCACCGGCCTCTCTCCCCCTACTCTCTGCCCCCCCACATTCTGTCACCCTCTCCCTCTCCCCCATTCACTGTCCCCTCTCTCTCTGTACCCCCTCTCTCTGTCCCACTCTTTCTGACCCCATCTATCTCACCCACTGTCTGTCCCCGATCTCTGTCCCCCACTCTCTGTCCATCTCTCTCTGTCCCCTCTCTCAGTCCCCCTCTATCTCTGTCCCCACTCTATCTCTGTCCCCACTCTGTGTCCCCCCTTTACTGTCCCCATCTCTCTCTGTCCTTCTCTCTATGTCCCCGTCTCTCTCACCCCCCTCTCTCCCCCACTCTGTACTCCTCTCTCTGCCACCCTCTCTCTGTCTCCTCTCTCTGACCCCATCTCTCTCTGCCCCCTCTCTCTGTGTCCCTCTCTCTCTGTCCCCCTCTCTCTGTAGACCTCTCTCTGCCCAGTCTCTGTCCCCCTCTCTCTGCCCACTCAGTCTGTTCCCCGCTCTCTGTCCCCCATCTCTATCGCCCTCTCTCTGCCCCCTCTCTGAACCCCCTCTCTCTGTCCATCTCTCTCTGCCCCCTTTCTCTGTTCCCCTCTCTCTGTCCCCCCTCTCTCTGTCCCCCAATTCTGTGCCCCAGTCTCTGTCGCCCTCTCTCAGCCCCCTCTCAGTCACCGTCTCTCTGTCCCCCCCGTCCCCCCATCTCTGTCGCCCGCCCTCTGTCCCCCTCTGACACCGTCTCTTTCTGTCCCCCACTCTCTGTCCCCCCATCTCTGTCCCCCTCTCTCTGCCCACTCTCTGTCCCCTTCTCTCTCCCCTCTCAGTCTCTACCCGCTGTCTGTCCCCCATCTCTATCGCCCTCTCTCTGCCCCCTCTCTGTCACCCTCTCCCTAACCCCGTCTCTCTGCCCCCCTCTCTCTCTGTCCCCCTCTCTCTATCCCCACCCTCTCTGCCCCCTCTCTCTCTATCCCCCTCTCTCTGCCTCCTCTCTGTCTCCCGCTCTCTGTCGCCCTCTCTCTGTTGCCCTCTCTCTGCCCACTCTCTGTCCCCCTCTCTCTGCCCTCTCAGTCTCTTCCCCGCTCTCCGTCCCCCATCTCTATCGCCCTCTCTCTTTCCCCTCACTGTACCCCACTTCTCTGCCCCCTTTCTCTGTTCCCCTCTCTCTGTCCCCCCCTCTCTCTGTCGCCCAATTCTGTGACCCGGTCTCTGTCGCCCTCTCTCTGCCCCCTCTCAGTCACCGGCTCTCTGTGCCCCCCCCGGCCCCCATCTTTGTCGCCCGCTCTCTGTCCCCTCTCTGTCACCGTCTCTCTCTGTCCCCCACTCTCTGTCCCCCCCTCTCTGTCGCCCTCTCTCTGACCCCATCTCTCTCTGCCACCTCTCTCTGCCCCTCTCTCTCTGTCCCCCTCTCTCTGTTGCCCTCTTTCTGCCCACTCTCTGTCCCCCTCTCTCTGCCCTCTCAGTCTGTTCCCCGCTGTCTGTCCCCCATTTCAATTGCCCTCTCTCTGCCCCCTCTCTGACCCCCCACTCTCTGATCCCCTCTCTCTGCCCCCTTTCTCTGTTCCCCTCTCTCTGTCACCCCTCTCTCTGTCCCCCAATTCTGTGCCCCGGTGTCTGTCGCCCTCTCTCAGCCCCCTCTCAGTCACCGTCTCTCTGTCCCCCCGTCCCCCCATCTCTGTCGCCCGCCCTCTGTCCCCTCTCCGTCACCGTCTCTCTCTGTCCACCACTCTCTGTCCCCCCTCTCTGTCGTCCTCTCTATGACCCCCTCTCTCTCTGTCCCTCTCTCTCTGCCTCCTCTCTGTCTCCCGATCTCTGTCCCCCTCTCTCTGTTGCCCTCTCTCTGCCCACTCTCTGTCCCCGTTCTCCGCCCTCTCAGTCTGTTCCCCGCTCTCTGTCCCCCCCTCTCTGTTGCCCTCTCTCTGTCCCCCTCTCTCTCGGTCCCCCTCTCTCTGCCTCCTCTCTGTCTCCCGATCTCTATCCCCCTCTCACTGTTGCCCTCTCTCTGCCCACTCTCTGTCCCCCTTCTCCGCCCTCTCAGTCTGTTCCCTGCTCTCTGTCCCCCCATCTCTATCGCCCTCTCTGTGCCCCCTCTCTTTCACCCTCGCTCTGCCCCCTCTCTCTGCCCCCCCTGTCCCCCTCTCTCTGTCCCCCACTCTCTCTGTTCCCTCTCAAACACCGTCTCTCTTTCCCCCCTCCATCTGTCCCCCTCTCTCTGCCCCCCCTCTCTATCCCCACTCTCTGTCCCCCCTCTCTCTGACGCCCTCTCTCTCTGTCCCCCTCCCTCTGTGGCCATCTATCTCGCCCACTCTCTTTTCCCCGCTCTCTGTCACCCCCTCTCTGTCCCCCACTCTCTGTCCATCTCTCTCTGTCCCCCTGTCTCTGTCGCCCTCTCTCTCTGTCCCCCTCTATCTCCCCCTCTCTGTCCCCCTCTCTCTGATCCCCTCTATCTCCCCCACTCTCCGTCCCCCTCTCTCTGTCAACCTCTTTCTGCCCCCCTCTCTCTCCCACCCGCCTCTCTCTCTCTCCCCTACTCTCTGCCCCCCACTCTCTGTCTCCCTCTCCCTCTCCCCCTCTCACTGTCCCCTCTCTCTCTGTACCCCCTCTCTCTGTCCCCCACTTTCTGACACCGTCTATCTCACCCACTGCCTGTCCCCGCTCTCTGTTCCCCACTCTCTGTTCAGCTCTCTCTGTCCCCCTCTCTCTGTCCACCTCTCTCTCTGTGCCCACTCTCTCTCTGTCCCCAATGTCTGTCCCCCCGTCTCTGTCCCTATCTCTCTCTGTCCCGCTCTCTCTGACCCCCTCTCTCTCCCCCACTCTGTACACCTCTCTCTGTCCCCCACTCTCTGTTCACCCTCCCTCTGACCCCCTCTATATCCCTCTCTCTCTCTGTTCCTCTCTCTCTGACCGCCTCTATCTCTCCTACTGTCTGTCCCCTCTCTCTCTGTCGCCCTCTCTCTCTGTCCCCCCCTCTCTCTCTCTTCCCCCTGTCTCGGTCCCCCCCATCTCTGTCTCCCCCTCTCTGTCCCCCTCTCTCTGTTCCCCTCTCTCTGACCCCCTCTATCTCCCCCACTTTCTGACCCTCCTCTCTCTGTCACCAACTCCCTGTCCCTCTCTCACTGTCCCCTCTCTCTCTCTGTACTTCGTCTCTCTGTCCACCTCTCTCTGTCCCCCCTCTCCGTCCCCCTCTCTCTGTCCCCCCTCCCTCTGTCCCCCCCTCTCTGTCCCCGCTCTCTCAGCCTTCTCTCTCTCTGTCCTCCTCTGTCTGACCCCCTCTCTCTGACCCCATCCCTCTCTGCACCCTCTCTCTTTCCCCTCTCTCTCTGTCGCCCTCTCTCTGCCCCCTTCTCTCTCTGTCCACTTCTCTCACTGTCCCCCTCTCTCACTACTCCTCTCTCTGACCCCCTCTATCTCGCCCACTCTCTGACCACGCTCTCTGTCCTCCTATTTCTGTCCCCCACTCTCTGTCCATCTCTCTCTGTCCCCCTCTATCTCCCCCTCTCTCTGTCCCCTCTCTCTGAACCCCTCTATCTCCCCCACTCTCTGCCCCCCTCTCTCTACCACCCTCTCCCTTTCCCCCTCTCACTGTCCCCTCTCTCTCTGTACCCTCTCTCTCTGACCCCTCTCTCTGTCCCCCTCTCTCTCTGCCCCCCTCTCTCCGACCCCCTCTATCTCCCCCCCCCTCTATCTCCCCGACTTTCTGTCCCCTCTCTCTGTCCCCCTCAATCTCCCCCACTCTCTGTCCCCTCTCTTTGTCCACCCTCTCTGTCCCCTCTCTCTGTCCCCTTTCTCTGTCGCCCTCTCTCTGTCCCCCTCTCCGTGTCCCCCCTCTCTCTGCCCCCACTCTCTCTGCCCCCTCTCTCTCTGTCCCCTTTTCTCTGTCACCCTCTCTCTGTCTCCCTCTCTCTCTGTCCTCCTCTCTCTGTCCCCCTCCCTCTGTCCCCATCTATCTCCTCCAATCTCTGTCCCCTCTCTCTGTCCCGCCTATATCTGTCCACCCTCTCTGTCCCCTCTCTGTGTCCCCCCTCACTCTGTCCCCCTCGCTCTGTCCCCCTCTCTCTGTTCCGCTCTCTCTGTCCCCCATCTCTCTGTCTCCCCCTCTCTGTCCCCCTCTCTCTCTCGCTCCCCCCTCTCTCTCAGTCCCCCCTACTCTGTCCCCCTCACTCTGACCGCCTCTCTCTGTCCCCCCTTTTCTCTGCCCACCCTTTTCTCTCTCCCCCCTTACTCTGTCCCCCTCTCTCTGTCGCCCTTTCTTTGCCCCCTCTGTCACCGTCTCTCTGTCCCCCTCTCTCTGTCGCCCTCTCTCTCTCCCCTCTCTGTCACCGTCTCTCTCCCACCTCCCTCTGTCCCTTCTTTCTGTCCCCCCTCACTCTATCACCCCTTTCTCTGCCCCCTCTCTGTCCACCTCTCTCTGTCCTCCCTTTCTCTGCACCCCTCTGTCATCCTCTCTCTCCCCCTCTCTGTCACTATCTCTCTGTCACCCCTCCCTCTCTCTGTCCCTCCCTCTCTCTGTCCCCCTCTCTGTCACTGTCATACTTTCCCCCTCCCTCTGTCCCTCTCTCTCTGTCCCCCCTCCCTCTGTCACTCTCTCTCTGTCACACCATCTCTCTGTCACACCATCTCTCTCTCACCCCTCTCTCTCTCCCCCTCTCTCTCTCTACCCCCCACTCTCTGTCCCCCCTCTCTCTGCCCCATTTCTCTGTCACCCCTCTCTGTCGCCCTCTCTCTGTCCCCTCTCTCTCTGTCCCGCCCCTCTCTGTCCCCTCTCTCTCTGTCCCGCCCCTCTCTGTCCCCCCTCCCTCTCTCTCTGTCCCCCTCTATCTGTCCCCCTCACTCTGACCGCCTCTCTCTGTTCCCCCTTTTCTCTGCCCACCCTTTTCTCTCTCCCCCCTTACTCTGTCCGCCTCTCTCTGTCGCCCTTTCTTTGCCCCCTCTGTCACCGTCTCTCTGTCCCCCCTCCGTCTGTCCCCCTCTCTCTGTCGCCCTCTCTCTCTCCCCTCTCTGTCACCGTCTCTCTCCCACCTCCCTCTGTCCCTTCTTTCTGTCCCCCCTCACTCTATCACCCCTTTCTCTGCCCCCTCTCTGTCCACCTCTCTCTGTCCTCCCTTTGTCTGCCCCCCTCTGTCATCCTCTCTCTCCCCCTCTCTGTCACTATCTCTCTGTCACCCCTCCCTCTCTCTGTCCCTCCCTCTCTCTGTCCCCCTCTCTGTCACTGTCATACTTTCCCCCTCCCTCTGTCCCTCTCTCTCTGTCCCCCCTCCCTCTGTCACTCTCTCTCTGTCACACCATCTCTCTGTCACACCATCTCTCTCTCACCCCTCTCTCTCTCCCCCTCTCTCTCTCTACCCCCACTCTCTGTCCCCCCTCTCTCTGCCCCATTTCTCTGTCACCCCTCTCTGTCGCCCTCTCTCTGTCCCCTCTCTCTCTGTCCCGCCCCTCTCTGTCCCCTCTCTCTCTGTCCCGCCCCTCTCTGTCCCCCCTCCCTCTCTCTCTGTCCCCCTCTATCTGTCGCCCTCTCTCTGACCCCCTCTCTCTCCCCCCACTCTGTACCTCTCGCTCTGCCCCCCCATTTTCTTTCCCCCTCTATCTCCCCCTCTCTCTGTCCCGCCTCTCTCTGCCCTCCTCTCTCTGTACCCCTCTCTCTGTCCCCCTCTCTCTCTCTGCCCCCCTCTCTCTCTGCACCCCTCTCTCGGTACCCCTCTCTCTCTGCCCACTCTCTGCCCCCACACTCTCTGTGCCCCCTTTCTCTGTCACCCCTCTCTATCGCCCTCTCTCTCTGTCCACTCTCTCTCTGTCCTGCCCCTCTCTGTCCCCTTTCTCTGTCCCCCTCTCTCTGTCCCCCTCCCTCTCTCTCTGTCCCCCTCTATCTGTTCTTCTCTCTCTGACCGCCTTTCTCTGTCCCCCCTTTTCTCTGTCCCCCTTTCTCTGTCCCCCTCTCTCTGACCCCCTCTCTCTCCCCCACTCTGTACCTCTCGCTCTGCCCCCATTCTCTTTCCCCCTCTATCTCCCCCTCTCTCTGTCCCGCCTCTCTCTGCCATCCTCTCTCTCTGAACCCCACTCATAGTACCCCTCTCTCTCTGCCCACTCTCTGCCCCCACTCTCTCTGTCCCCCCTCTCCGTCCCCCTCTCTCTGTCCCCCTCTCTCTGTGTCCTCTCTCTCTCTCCCGCTCTCTGACCCCCTCTCTGTCGCCCTCTCTCTGTTCCTCTCTCTCTCTCTGTCCCTCACTCTCTCCATCCCCCCACTCTCTTCCCCCTCTCTCTGACCACCCCTCACCCCCACTCTGACCCCTCTCTCGGACCCCCTCTACCTCCCCCTCTCTCTTTCCCCCTCTCTCTCTGCCCCCCTCACTCTATTCCCCTCTGTCTGCTCCCATCTCTCTCTCTGCCCCCCCTCTCTGTCCCCGTCTCTCTCTGTCTCCCTCTATCTCCCCCACTCTCTGTCCGCCACTCTCTCTGCACCTCTCTCTCTGCCCCTCTCTCTCTGTCCCCCTCTCTCTCTGTCCCCTTCTCTCTCTGTCCCCCTCTCTCTGGCGCACTCTCTCTCCCTCCTCTCTCTCTGTCCTCCTCTCTCTCTGACCCCTCTCTGTCGCCTCTTTCTGCCCCCTCTCTCGTTGACCAATTCTCTCTCTCTGACCCCCTCTGTCTCCCCCATTCTCTGTCCCCCTCTCTGTCACCCTCTCTCTGATACCACTCTCTCCCACCCGCCTCTCTCTGTGCCCCCTCACTGTTCCCCTCTCTCTCTGTCACCACTCTTTCTGTCGCGCTCATTCTGTCCCCCTCTCTCTCTTTCTATCTCTCTCTCTGTCCCTCTCTCTGTCCCCCACTCTCTCTGCCCCCTCTCTCTCTGCACCCTCTCTCTCTGACCCCTTCTCTCTGCTCCCTCTCTCTCTGTCCCTCTCTCCCTGTCCCCCTCTCTCTCTGCCCCCTCTCTATCTGCACCCTCTCTATCTGCACCCTCTCTCTGTCCTCGTCTCTCAGACCCCCCGTCCCCCTCTCTCTGTCCCCCTCTCTCTGTCCCCTCTATCTCTCCGCCGGTCTCTGCCCCCCCTCTGTCGCCCTCTCTCTGCTACCTCTCTCTCTGCACCACTCTCTCTGTCTGTCCACTCTCTCCATCCCCCTACTCTCTGTCCCCTCTCTCCCTGTCCACCTCTCTCTGTCCCCCTCTATCTTCCCCACACTCTGTCTCCCCTCTCTCTATCCCCCTTCCTGTCTGCCCCCCTCTCTCTCTGTCCCTCTCTCTCTGTCCCCCCCTCTCTCTGTCTCCCTCTCTCTGCCCTCTTCTCTTTCTGTCCCCCTCTCTCTCTGTCGCCCTCTCTCTGTTCCCCCCTCTCTCTGTCCCCCTCTCTCTCTGTCCCCCTCTCTCTGTTGCCCTCTCTTTGCCACCCTCTCTCTCTGCCCTCATCTGTCTCTGTCCCCCTCTTTCTCTGTCCCCTCTCTCTCTCTGTCACCCTCTCTCTGTCGCCATCTCTCTGATCCCCTCTCTCTCTGTTCCCCTCTCTCTCTGACCCCCTCCCTCTCTGACCCCTTCTATCTTTCCCACTCTCTGTCCCCCTCTCTCTGTCCCCTTCTCTCTGACTCTCTCTATCTCCCCCTCTCTCTGTCACCCTCTCTCTGCCCAACTCTCTCTGTCCCCTCTCTCTCTTACCTTTCTCTCATATGTCATCCTCTCTTTCTCTCTCTCCCTCTCTCACCTTATCTCTCCATTCCCTCTCTCTCTCCCTCTGTCTCTCCCTGCTCCTTCGCTCTCTCTCCATCTTCTTTTACTCTCGATCCCCAACCTTGGTCTCTCTCTCCCCACCTCCCTCCGTTTCTATCTGACTGAATCTCTCTCTCTCCTGTCCTGCCCTTCCTCACTCTCTGACACAATCTGTCTCCCTGGTCCTTCCCTCTCCCTCTGACACAGAGACTGTGGGTTGGTGGTGAGGCTGCGTGTGGGGGGTGAGATGATCGAGAGATGTGGTAAGTGGGAGATGGGGATAATGGGGTAGAGACGGAATTGCGGGAGGGAGACAGAGATGGCAGGAGAGAGTGAGTGAGGGTGAGGGGGAGAGAGAAGAATGCAGGCAGGTGGAGAAATTAATGTTGGGGGTGTGAGAGAGAGAGGGGGAGAGTGAGGCAGAAAGAATAGTGGAGGCAGGTGGAGAAACCGGGGTTTGGGGGGGGGGGTGTCTGAGAGGGGACGAGAGAGAGTGAAATGGAGAGGTGGTGAGAAAGAGACAGTGTGCAGAAAGAGAGAGAGAGGGAGAGAACGGAGGAGGAAAAATCGGGGAGTGGAAATGGGGAGGCCAGGTTGGAGTGGGGTGTCAGGGGGAGTTAAACCCAGCTCCTGAGCTCGGGGCGCGGTGCCCTCCCCTTCCCTGAGGACCAGGACTTGGGGCTGAGTCTGTCTCTCTCCAGCTCAGCTTCTCCAACACAAAGACACACAACAACGTCGGTCACTCTGCTGCGCGGCACGCTTTAATCAACATTTTTATTGGTTACAAATGGAAGTGATGCATACAATCAGTGGGATGGTGCCTTTTCTCACTGGCCCCTGAGTTGTGAGAAACATTGAAATATTTCCCTGTAACACCCCTGTGGGATAAGGAGGGACAAACCAGCGCTATCCCCAGTCTGTTACCATAGTGACAGGCTGCTCCATCGCTGAAACACTGAACTAAAATGAGAAAATCCCGGATGGATTGATTAATGAGGGAAGTTGATGGATGGATGGAGTTGGGTGAAGGGATATTTCAGCACATTCTTCAGCTGCTGCCTGAACTTAGTCTGGGTCACGGCATAAATCGCGGTGTTTGTGCAGCAACTGAGGAGCTGCAGCATGAAGCCCAATTCCCCCACAAAGCGATCGAGGTTCACAGACTGATACCCAATATCATCCATCCGGTACCATATAGAATACAGCATTAACGTTGACCATAACAGGATGAAATTGGCCGAGATCACAAACAGTAAAATGATGGATTTTTTTCGGTTTCTCATTTCAGTGTCAGACTGAGCGTTCCCATTGGTGTGAGCACGGAGTCTCCTGCGGGCTCTGCTGGTCACTAAAATGTGTCTGACGGTGAGACCATTGAGCAGCAGAATCAGGAGAAATGGGACACACGGGGTTAGAATGTGGTGGAGGAACTCGATTGTGACCCAGACACTGGAGTCACGAACACCGTCTGTTACATCACAAAACCAGGGAGCGTTCCACAGCCAATACCGAGCCGTGAACATAAAATACCAGAAAATGTTCTTTAAAAAACTCAGGACAGTCACTCCTCCCAGAACCACAGCCGCCGTTTCCTCACTGCAATATTTAATTTTCAGCTTCTGGCAACAAATGGCCACAAACCGATCAAAGGTGAAAGTGACGGTGAACCAGACAGAGCAGTCAGTGGCTGCATAAAGCAGGACGGCGTGGATATTACACACGGGGACGGAGTCCTTCAGGAAATAAAACTGTTCCTGATAAACAATGGGAATGTGTCTCAGGATCAGGTCAAGGATAATGACCAGGAGATCCGCCGCTGACATGGCCCCCAGGTAACGTCTGACACATGGAGACAATCCACAATCTTTATAAAGCAGGACGTAGATGGTCACTACGTTAACTGTGAGGAAGGAAAACAAACCCATTATCCATCAGCCTGGAGGCAAACGGACCCGTTTGATCGGGGGCCCAGTGAGATTTTCAAATGTGTCCCTGTATTCAGGGATTTATTATAATAATTGGAGCTGGAATAACAAATGGGAAAATCGGAATTACTGACAAAAATGTGACATAAATCACAAGAAACCCTCCATCCCCAAACACACAGAGACACATCCATAAGGACAGATGGTTTCTAGAACATTCTCACACACTCGATCACTCGAGAGTAGACACAGGTCACTCCTTCCCAGTTCCTAATATGGAGGGTGGAAACGTTGCTGTCCTGAAGGATTCTCTCCCAGTTTCCTGAAGACAAACGGAGTTTGGGAATTTCTGTATTTTGGTCTGAATTGTGGTCAATCCTGTGTCGTGAAGAAATGTAAACGCAGGGAAAACGTATTCACCCCTTTAACTGCCTGAGGGGCCTTCGGAACAGTGTCTCCTTCTCCCTGGAACGGGATCTCTTCCCTCGGGATCTTATCATTTTTTCAATTCATTGACGTCCGGCCATTCACAAACAATGTCAGGGACGGAACGTTCTGCGGAATGTCAGTTATAGAATGTCAGGGATAGAACGTTCCGGGGAATGTCAGTTATGGAATGTCGGGGACGGAACGTTCCAGGGAACGTCAGTCATAGAACCTCACAGAACCAGCCCAGATACTATACACCCAGGGGAGATATCTGTTCACCGTGGAACACTGTGTAGACCAGGCCAGTGGACTGCTCAGTACGACCCAGCAATCTATCCAGATTCATTGCTGGTCAGTACAATCCAGCAATCTGTCCAGAGTGGAACACTGTGCAGATCACAGCAGTGCATTGATCTATAAAACCAGACCATATATCTGTCCAGCACCGGAGCTGTGTAGACCACAGCAGTGCATTAATATATAAACCCGGACTAGATATCTGTCCAGGATGGGGAGCGGTGCAGACCAGAGCAGTGCATTGATCTATAAACCCTGACTAGATATCTGTCCAGCACGGGGAGCTGTGCAGACAACAGCAGTGCAGTATCTATAAACCTCAACCAGAATGACTGACCAGCACAGCGAACTGTGCAATGATCACCCGTGAATTAATTTGCAAACCTGGAGCAGTTACCCTCGAAGTGAGTCGGACTGTGTGCCCCACCCCACTGCATTGATCTGTAAACCAGGAGCAGTTACCCTCCCAGAATGTAGAGCTGTGTACCCCACCCCAGTGCAATGCTCAGTAACACTGTGTTAGATCACTGCCCACTGTGGGGAAACTTGCAGCCCATGCTGGAAGTGACAGGATGTTCAGCTCCATATCTGCATTGTGCCCTGACAAGCGTGTGCTGTAGGTGTGAACATCACTGCCAGAGATAGATGGCGGGGGAATCAGTTTAAATATCACCACATGGGAGGGGTTTGGGGTATAGACAGAGAGGGGATGATGGAGAGACAGTATCATGGAAGGATGTGGTCCCTGGTTGTAGAACACTGAAATGTAGACAGTTCGATATAATCCTGTAACATGAGCCTTGTTTGCCAGGAAAGATGGGAAAAAGGTATATTTGTGTGAAGTCAGATGATGGAGAGTTTTTGATGAGCATTTGTTCTACAGCTTTTTAAATGGAGTCCTTCATGGCTGGAGGTACACACCATCACCCAGATGCTCCTGGATATTCCGTGATCCCTGGCACTGGTGCCATCTTTAAAAGCACAATGGCAACATGATTAATCTTTCTCAGGTTGAAGCTGCCCTGCACAGTTTACCCTGAGCATTCCAGATAAGGGACAATTACACCACGGTTTGTCAACAGGGGCACGGAGGTCCTGGTGGATGGGCGAGTACAGAGGGGGACCATTCCCTTCCCAGAGGGGACGACACCACCACACCCACTGAGCGTGGTCTGAGCTCACCACCCAGCTCAGTACAGTATCTGCAGTCTCAAGAAATTTCCAGCAATACAGAACAAGCATCAATAACCTTCCCCTCTCTGTAGGGATAAGGGTCAACGTATTCTCTCTGCTCCCTCACACTCACTGTATATCTGTTATAGCACCAACCCCCGAACAAGGCTCAAAGTCAACCACTCTCACTGCCGCATGCTGCACCTTTCCTCTCTGTCTCTGTCTCTCTGTCTCTCTGCCTCTCTCTCCCTCTCTCTCCACCCCTCCCTCCACTTCACCCCCACACTAATAATACTGCATGGATAAAGGACTGTGGACTGACTCCCTCCGGACATCCCACCATGACTCCCTCCCCACCTACACGAACACTTACAGTAGGACCACACCCACTCCCTCCCACTTTCCCTCCCTCTCTTCCTCCCATTCCACGAGGAACAGCCTGGAATAGGACAGAAAGGGCCAAGCCGGGTGGTGAAGTGACCGATATCCGTTCCCTCACCCCCCTCCCCCCGTCATGTGGGGAGGTCCCAGGTACGAGCCGGAGAGGATGGGGACGCCTCGTGTGAAGATGCTGAAACATCCACGTCCCACCGACCGAATAAGGAGCAATGTTCAGTGAAGGGCAATTCTCACTTTAAACCCACTGGGAGCTCCGTTTCCCCCCAGCACAACTTAGAAGCCATGGCCCTGATGCCATCTACCTTTTGAGTAGAGCTGGTACAAACGGGATCCCCACAGTCTCGCTGGGCAGGAGGGTTAGGTCACCACACATCGTCACCACCATTTCCCAGGAAGGGAGCACCGAGACTCCCTCCTACACCTCCCCCTATAAACAGCTCAGATACTGAAACTAATCTGTGATAGTTACTGCTCTCCCCACTTGTCCTGATATCTTCAATAATCTGTGCTCATACACCCCCAGCTCTCTCTGCTCCTGCAGCCCCTTTATAGTGGCACAGCCTGTTTTAAACTGTCTTTCATTGTCTTTCCTACCAAAGTGTTTCACCTCACACTGCTCTGCACTGATCCCCGTCTGCCATAAACCTGAACACGACACCAACGTGTGATTGACCTGTTTCAGTTCCACACTCTCCATAGACTTCAGAGTTCTTCCAGTTTCGGTACCAGCTACAAACATTGAGATTGTTATAGCGTCACAGTTCCCATGAAACAACTGAAATCCTGCCCCATACTCACGAGTGTGAGGAAGTGAAATACTGATATATTCCTATGGACAAAGTCGAATAATGACATGCTGTCAATGGAGCAACAAAACTCCTGACGCACACCAGACGGAGCGAATGAAATATTGACAAACCACAGAGCAAGAGAAATCCGGATAGGTACCACTTATCGATATTCATCAGGGTATAATGTGGTGAAGTTGAAAGTGTGTAGTATACCTTTAAGAGAGAGAGGGAATGCTGTTCTGAACTGAGAGCTTACAAGCCCCTGTGATATGAGAAGATGGCAGACCCAGACACAGTATATTGCTGTAGAGCTGGAGTCGGGTAATAAGCAGTTAATAGAAAGTGGGTCCCAGAGTTGTGAATAGTTGATGTAAAATGTTCACTTTCAGAGTGAAAAAAATAAATTGATGTTTTTATTTAAACAGTGGAATTTGGGAGTTCTCTGTCTCTCATATTTTAATAGTTTAAGAGGCGAATTGAGCATTTCTTTATTTTTCATTTAAATTACCAGATGAGCTTCACGCCTTACCATTCCCATGTGTATATATGTGTGTGTCTCTGTGTGGGGCAGATCTGGCAGTCTCTGTGGCGCTTAAAGTGATGCAATGCCACCCTCTCCTGGCCTCGACACGCCACTGCACGGGCATTGGCTGAGGGTGAAAACCAACAGGGAGTCATTCAGAGATGGGGAGGGAGAGGGCAGCTGCTCACAGCACCATCCAAACTGATGTCTTATCCATGGACTGATCTAAATGTCCTTTAATCGTTGTAAGTGTCCCTGCTTTCGCCACTTCCTCAGGAAGTTCACTCCACACACAAGCCAGCTTCTGTCTAACATAATTACCTCTCATGACTTTCGTAAATCTTTTTTCCTCACACCTTAAAAATCCCTCAGTTTTGAATCCGCAACTCTAGAGAAAAGACACCAGCCCTTCAAATTCTCTGTAACCCTCATTATTTTATAAACCTCTGTAAAGTTACTGCTTAATCTCATATTCTTCAGTGAAAAAAGTCCCAGCCGATCCAGCATCTCCTTATAGCTCACACCCTCCTTTCCCAGCAACATCCAGGTTAATCTCTTCTCAATCCTCTCCAGCTTAACAATATCAAGGTCAGTAATATCAAAGTGAATAGTCAAGGTATTTTCTAAGGGTACGGGGAGTCCAAAGCTAGAGGACATAAGCTTAAGATGAGTGCGGAAACATTTAAAAGTGACCTACGGGTCAGTGGTTTCACCCAGAGGGTGGTGTGCCTATGGAATGAGCGGGCAGGGTGACCAGACTAGACACAGCATTACAGAAGAGGTCTCACCAATGTCCTGTCCAACCACAACATGACATCCCCCCTCTGATACTCAAAGTTCTGTCCTATGAAGACATGTGTGTTAAACACCTTCTTAACCACACTCTCTATATGAGATGCAAATTTTAAAGAATTAAACCTGACGGCCTAGGTTTCTGTACTACAGCACTGCCAAAGGCTCTACTTTTAATTGTATAGGTCCTGCTGTTGTTTGATTTACCAAACCCAATACCTCGCATTAATCCAAACTAAACTCCATCAGCCACCCCTCAGCCCAGTGAGTCATATTACTGTCATCCCACCCTCCCCCTTCAATTTTAAAATGCCCAATCTATCTCCAGGATGCCTGCACACTCCGGCCTTGATTATCACAAAGACCCTGAGCTTGGTTTGCCTTGTGTGGTTGGGGGAGGAGGGACAGATTGCAGACACAGTCAGTGGGGAGGAGAGGCTGGACAGTAATCAGCGGTCTGGTGTCATTTCATTGTTTTAGGAAAAGCGGAGTCACCCGTGAGAGTTGGGTAAGAGTGATCGGTGTTTTGTGACCAGAAATTAAGCTCGTCCTTCGTCTCTGGTGTTCAGTAATAAATATGTATTTGAGACCCTTCATTGGGCAGAGTGTGTCCGCAGGATTTCTTTTCTTAATATTGCAGACTACAGATAATAGCAATTAAAGATGTTTATAGTTAATTTCAATGACACAGCACTTATCCATCTCCGACTATTCCCTTGTCATATAAACATTATAATATTCTCAGTCCAGTGCTAAACTAAATCAATCTTTTTCAATAATGGATTTTTTTTATTTTTTTCTGGTGGATATTGAGTTTTTCGACAAGTAGCCAATTGGTCATTCAATTCCATCATTATCTTTCTGTATCAATACACATCCGACCCCTATATCCCGAGCATCAAACACAATTTTCAAAGGGTTTCAAAATATTTGGTGTAGCTAAAACTAGTGTGGTGATTAATCCTGCTTTAAAATTCTCAAACGTTTCCTGGCATTGTTATGTCCACCACAATTCTGTGTTCTTCTTCAGTAAATCCATCAGTGGTGCCAATACGCTGCTGAAGTTTGGAACAAACTTCCGATAGAATCCACGCAGTTCCAAAAATCGAACCACGTCTTTCTTCGAGGATGGTCGTGGAAATTCCTCGAAGTCTTTGTGTTCCATGGGGTCAACCTTCCATGTCCAATGTAATGTCCCAAGAACGTCACCTCTGCCTTCGCGAATTCTGTTTTCTTTTAAGTTTATTACCAAGTTTGCTTCTTTTAATCGTTCAACATGCTCAGCCAACTGTAACATGTGAGCTTTCAATTACTTGCTAAAGATCACCCCATCAAAACCAAAAACTGCACAATTTGTTCATCTGGCCGCAACTCCATTCCTGAGTCTTAAATGTGGTGGTGCATTATTCATTCACATGACGTACTCTAACTTTTTTTGTCATATCTGGTATCTTTACCAGATAGTTGAACTGACTTTTTTTTTATATTTGAAAGGAAACACTAAACCTGGCTTTGAAGGGATTTCCTACCACTGTTGGCAATACTAACACGTCATCCCCACGGGAAATCATCAGTGTTTCAGAGTTTTTATCTGCCACCTGCTTCATTCCATGCTGTGTCCTCTTCAGGTGCTGTTTAGCTAACTCACCTACTCCATCTAATTTCTCCCTCATGTCAGATATATAAGCCAATTGTGAGATCTCCGACTTCGGTCCTGTCAATTTATATTTAATTAAATTCAAAGGACCTCTCACGTCATGTACGAATATTAACTCAAGGGAAGTAAAGTGAGTAGATTTATTTGGGGCATCTCTAATGGCAAAGAATATAATGGGGCGCCTTTATTCCAATCATTCGGTTAATTCTGACAGTACGCCGTTAATATTGTCTTCACCATCTGATGCCAACTTTCAAAGACACTCTGGGATTCGGGATGCGATGCACTTTATTTAAACTGCTGCATGCGGAAGCTATCCATGACGTCCTTAAGCAGCTGCGCGGTAAAATGAGACCATTGGTCTGACTGAATCACACTGCGTAGCCCACAGTGAGTAAAGAAAGCTACCAACTCCATTTTTGCCTTTAAACTGCATAATGGAATTATCCATGGAAATCGGTTAGAGACATCCATTATGATCAGCAGATATTGGTTTCCACTTTAATTTGGAAAGGGGAGCTACACAATTAATTATAACCCATAAGAAAGGTTCGCCGAATACAGGAATTGGCAACAACGGTGCTGGTTTTATTACTGCCTGTGACCAATCTACCACTTGCAATGTATGACATGTACAACAAAAATTAACCATGTCCTTGTTCATTCCAGCCACTGGAAATGCTGTAGCCTGAGTCTTCCATGCATCAACTCCTTTGGAGTTTTCTTTTGGTTTTCCTTCCTGTTGTAACTTACGACAGTGGGATCTTGTTACTACACAGTCTGAAAAAATCCCTGGGTATTTTTATTTTAATTCCCCTGTTCCCTGATCTTACTTTAGCTTCTCCACCACAAGGGGTGCCTTTCCCAAATTGGATCCTGCTAAATCATTCCCAAGAACAAACTGCATTCCAGGAACTTACCCTCTGTCACTCAATCTCACTGTTACTTCCCCAACCTTGATGTGGCACTCCAACCTGATGTTACACAAGGGAATGCTTAATTTCTGTCCCCATTCCATAAATTATCACGCTGTTAAGTAATATGTCAGAAATAGTGAAAATACTTCCATCTCTTACCTTTAGAGGCTGAGGGAACGTGAGAACAACAGATGCTGGAGATCAGAGTTGAAAAATGTGGGGCTGGAAAAGCACAGCAGGTCGGCAGCATCCGAGGGGCAGGAAAGTTGACGTTATAGACAAGGGACAATAGACAATAGCTGCAGGAGTAGACCATTCTGCCCTTCGAGCTTGCACCACCATTCAATACGATCATGGCTGATCATCCTTAATCAGTATCCTGTTCCTGCCTTACCTCCATAACACTTGATTCCACTATCTTTGCGAGCTCTATCCAACTCTGTCTTATATGAATCCAGAGACTGGGCCTCCACTGCCCTCTGGGGGAGAGCATTCCACACAGCCACCACTCTCTGGGTAAAGACGTTTCTCCTCATCTCTGTCCTAAATGGTCTACCCCATATTTTTGAGCTGTGTCCTCTGGTTCGGCACTCGCCCATCAGCGGAATCATTTTTACTGCCTCCAGACTGTCCAATCCTTTAATAATCTTATATGCCTCAATCAGATCCCCTCTCAGTCTTCTAAACTCAAGGCTATACAAGCCCAATTGCTCCAGTCTTTCAGCGTAAAATAGTCCCGCCATTCCAGGAATTGACCTCGAGAACCTACGCTGCACCCCTCAATAGCAGAATGTGTTTCCTAAAATTTGGAGACCAGAACTGCACACAGTACTCTAGGTGTGGTCTCACCAGGGGCCTGTATAGCTGCAGAAAAACCTCTTTGCTTCTATACTCAATCCCTCTTGTTATGAAGGCCAGCATGCTATTAGCCATCTTCACTACCTTCTGTACCTGCATGCTTACCTTCATTGACTGGTGTACAAGAACACCCAGATCTCTTTGTACTGCCCCTTCACCTAAATTGCTTCCATTTAGGTAGCAATCTGCCTTCCTGTTCTTGCCACCAAAGTGGATAACCATGCATTTATCCACATTAAACTGCATTTGCCATGCATCTGACCACTCAACTAACCTGTCCAAGTCACCCTGTAATCTAACATCCTCCTCACATTTCATCCTGCCAGCCAGCTTAGTATCATCAGCAAATTTGCTAATGTTATTACTAATACCAATTTCTATATCATGAACATGTATTGCAAAAAGCTGCAGTCCCATCACTGATTCCTGCGGTACCCCACAGGTCACTGCCTGCCATTCCAAAATGGAGCCATTTATCACACTCTTTATTTCCTATCAGCCGACCAATTTTCAATCCTAGTCAGTACTTTGCCCCCAATACCATGCGCCCTAATTTTGCTCACTAACCTCCTATGTGGGGCTTTATCAAAAGCTTTCTGAAAGTCCAGGTACACTACATCTACTGGATCTCCCTCACCCATCTTCAGAGTTACATCCTCAAAAAATTCCAGAAGAATAGTGAAGCATGATTTCCCTTTCATTAATCCATGCTGATTCTGACCTATCCTGTTACTACTATCCAGATGTGTCGCAATTTCATCCTTTATTATAGACTCCAGCATCTTTCCCACCATTGAGGTGAGACTAACTTGTCTATAATTTTCTGTTTTCTCTCTCCCACCTTTCGTAAAAAGTGATACAACATTAGCCACCCTCCAATCCGCAGGAATGATCCCAAATCTATCAAACTCTGGTAAATAATCACCAGCGCATTTACGATTTCTCGAGCCACCTCCTTCAGTATCCTGGGATGTAGACCACCAGGCCGCGGGGACATATCAAACTTCAGACATAACAGCCTCTCCAACAACAATTTCTGGAAAATATAAATTCGCTTACGTTCAGGGCCTTCAGCGCCTGCTACCCCAGGGAAATTGCTTGTGTTCTCCCCAGTGAACACAGTTCTGAAGTGCCAATTCAATTCTTCTGCAATTTCTTTGTTCCCTGTAATATATCCCCCTGTTTCTCTCTTCAAGGGTCTACTTTTAGTTGTAACCATTTTTTTGCCATTCACATTCCTGAAACAGCTTTTACTATCCTCCTTTATATTTTTGGCCAGTTCACCTTCGTATCTCATTTTTTCTCTGCGTATTTCCTTCTTAGCAATCCTCTGTTGTTCTTTAAAAGCTTCCCAGTCCTCCGTTTTCCCACTTATCTTTGCTATGTTATACTTTTTCTCTTTTACCTTTATATGTTTCTTAACTTCCCTCGTCAGCCACGTCCACCCATGCCTCCTCCTAGGATCTTTCTTCCTTTTTGGAATGAACTGATCCTGCATCTTCTGCATTATGCACAGAAATATCCGCCATGAATCCTCCACTGTCAACCCTGCTAAGGCATTAAACCATTGAACTTTGGCCAGCTCCTCCCTCAAAGCTCCATATTTCCCTTTGTTCAACAGAAATATTGTCTCTTCCGATTGTACCCTCTCCATCTCAAATTGCAGATTGAAGCTTATTGTATTCTGGTCACTACTTCCCAATGGCTCCTTTACTTCGAGGCCCCTGATCAATTATGGTTCGTTGCACAATACTAAATCCAGAATTGCCTTCTCCCTGGTAGGCTCCAGCACCAGCTTATCTAAGAATCCATCTCGGAGGCACAAAGTCTCTTTCTTGAGGTCCAATACCATCCTGATTCTCCCAGTCTACTTGCATGTTGAAATCCCCCATAACAACTCTAGTAACATCTTTGCGACAGGCCAATTTCAGCTCCTGATTCAACTTACATCGGGCATCCAGACTACTGTTTGGGGGCCTGTAGATAACTACAAAGAGAGTCTTTTTATCCTTAGAATTTCTCAGCTCTATCCACACTGACTCTACATCCCCTGATTCTAGGCCCCCACACGCAAGGGACTGAATATCATCCCTTACCAACATGGCCACCTGACACCCTCTGCCCATCAGTCTGTCTTTACGATAGCACGTGTAGCCTTGTATATTTATTTCCCAGGCCCTGTCCACTTGAAGCCACGTCTCAGTTATCCCCACAATATCGTATTTGCGAATTTCCAAACGAGCCTCAAGCTCATTCAGCTTATCTGTAATACTTCGTGCATTCATGTATTGTATTTTTAATTTGTTACGACCCTCACCCTTCCCATCAACTCCTATTTCACTCAACGTTACAGCATGATCCCTTTTTGAGTTTTCTGCCTCATTGATACAGTTGTCTTTCTTGACTTCCCTTGTTCTAATTTTCCCTTCAATTTCCGTCTTAAACATTCAGTTTGTCCCCCCCCCCCCCCCCCCACCCCGCCGCTACTTAGTTTAAACGTAGCTGTGTTGCAGTAGCAAACCTGCCTGCCAGAATGCTGGTCCCTAACTTATTAAGGTGCAAACCGTCTCTCTTGTAGAATTTATGCTTACCACAAAACATACCCCAGTGATCCAAGAATTTAAATCCTTGCTTCCTGCACCAGTTTCTCAGCCACAAGTTCAAGTCCATTATCTCCCTGTTTCTGGCCTCCCGAGGAACTGGAAGCAAACCGGAGATAACCACCCTGGACGCCCTGCTTTTCAGCCTTCTTCCTAGTTCTCCGAAGTCCCGCTATAGTATGTTCCTCCTCTTCTTCCCGACATCATTTGTGCCGACATGTACCATCACCTCTGGTTCTTCACCTTCGTCCTTGTTGATTTCCTGCACTCTGTCTGTGATGTCTTTAACCCTGGCACCAGGAAGGCAACACGCCATCCTTAAGTCCCGTCTGCTGCTATAAAAACCCCGGTCAGTTCCTCTCACTATAGGGTCCCCTCTTACCACGGTTCTGTGTGATGTCCGACTCTTCCGCTGTGCCTCCACTCTAACTTTTGATTGACAGACCTGGCCGCCTCGCGCACTGGCAGTGTCATGTGTCTCGACTGTTTCCAAAAGATTCAACTTGTTCCCGACAGGTACTTCACCCGAGGTCTCTTACACCCCGGGGTCTCCTCTCCGCCTTCCTCATCGTCTGCTCTCTTCTGCTCTTTTCTGATATGGTCGGTGTAATAACCTCGCTGAAGGTCTTGTCCAGAACGATCTCGTTCTCTCGGATGAGCCTAAGGTCCCCGAGTTCTTTCATCAGTGCTGCAATATGCTCTCTCAGTAGCTGAACGTGAACACACTTTCCAAACTTAAACGAGCCAGACAGACCAGAGTCGTTGACCTCCCACATCAAGCACGTAGCACACTGAACTTGGCAGTCATGTCTTCACCCTCTTCAACTGTGGCATAATCACTTCACTCAAAATCCTTATCAAAGACTCGTTTCAGGCATAAGTCCTTCAACAGGAAAGTGGGAGGTAATGGAGCAGAAAGGGGCTGAGAATCAAATAGGATGGTGGGGGTGCAGCTGGGTGGAAGGTAGCTTGGAAGGCGATAGGTAGATGTAGGCGGGGTCTGATGGTGAAAGGTCGGAGGGGAGGGTAAAGTGGATAGGTGGTAGGACTGCTTTAACCGTCAAACTATACAGCATCAACGTTGATTTCATCAATTTCCAAATTGCCCCTCCCCAACCTCATCCCAGATCCAACCATTAAAATTAGCACCTCCCTCTTGCACTGCCCTAACTGTCCATCTTCCTTCCCACCTATCCATTCCACCCTCCTCTCTTACATATCACTTATACTCCCAACTACATCTTCCAATCGCCCTCCCAGTGACACTACTGCCAGCCCAGCTCCTACCCTCGTATTTACCTTTCAGCCCCCTTGTTCATCCCGCCACATTCCTGATGATGGGTTTATGCCTGATATGTCGATTGTCCTGCTCTTCGGATGCTGCCTGATCTGTTGTGCCTTTCTGGCTGCTCACTTCTCAACTATTAGAAACTAATCAGATCCTGCATCTTGCAAAATTATAACTTCTTGTCCTCCCCCCAACGCCCCATTTTTTCTTAGTAAGTTTTATCTACAGAGGTGTATTCTTTATAGGGATCAGGCACTGACTCCATACACAGCCCCTGTCTAAGCCGTACACTCCCCTGCAGCTCCTCGGCTCTACTTGGGGGCTGCTTTAATAGCTTCACTAATACCACTGGCCTAAACTCTTTTACCACATCTTTTCCCAAAGTGCCTTCCTTCAATGCCCATCACTGTGTGTCCCAGCTTACTACAGTGAAAACACCTTTTCCAAG